>NW_025764707.1:600000-1108190 GCF_019669845.1 Emericellopsis atlantica | reverse complement strand
GCCCCCCCCCCCCCCCCCCCCCCCCCCCCCCCCCCCCCCCCCCCCCCCCCCCCCCCCCCCCCCCCCCCCCCCCCCTTCCCCAGCGCAATTATTGTTTCAAACTTCTGTCTAATACAGGGTTTTTACATTGATCTTGCGAGAGCTGACGCTGGTTGTTCGTATTTACCGTACCTACGCCTTCCATCTCTAGTTTTCTAGAAGAACAATTCCTTTACCCCGGGCCTAGGCAGATATGGACAATTCTTTCCACAGCGAGATCCCATGGGCCATACGGTACAGTAGTCGTGGTGTGTGTGTAGTTGGAGGGAGGTTCTTTGGTGAAAATAATCAGGCCCGTACGGTAACGTAACTAACTACATAAGTTAGGTAGTACACATATGCAGTGACAGCACGCAGTCACACATTCCGGCAGAACATCATCAGCACGAAACATCTTGATCTGAAGTGACCATCTCTACAAAGAGATAACCTCTATAGAGGCAAATGCTCCAAACCCGACTTGCTCGCCCTCTTCTGCGCGTCTCATTTCTTCCAACCCTCGCCAAACGTCCGCTCCCGTCTGCTATTATGGATGCGTCGCAGCATCAGGTCATCTACGCTCCTTCGAGCGAGGCCCCTCGCGGCATCAAGTCCGTCTTCCTCGCCGGCACCACGAGCAAGGTCGACGAGACCGACTGGCGGGAGAACCTCTCGGCCTCCCTCTCCGATCTGCCGGTCACCATCTACAATCCCTACCGCGCAGACTGGGACAGCACTTGGCGTGAGGACGTGACTTTTGCGCCGTTCCGCGAGCAGATCGAGTGGGAGCTGGAGAAGCAGGACAAGGCCGATATTATCGTCGTCTACTTCCATCCAGCCACGCAGGCGCCCATCAGTCTGACCGAGTTTGGGCTCTGCACTCGTACCCCGGGCAAGGCGATCGTTGTCTGTCCCGAGGGGTTCTGGAAGAGGGCCAACGTGCAAATCGTGTGCGCAAAGTATGCCGTGGAGATGGTGGACTCTGTCGAGGGGCTGAGGGAGGCCATCGTGAAGAGGGTGTCAGGCCATGGCTCGAGTCTGTGATAGGGGCCCAACAACCTAGCTGGGTATCATGCCACCCGTTTCTTGTGCAGAGAGATCCCGTTGTATTTCAGTTGGTCGTGTGCAGCTTCGAGACAACTTGTTAAGTTGAGAACGCTGTCCGTGAGGATGGTGGCGTCATGGGTCCGCCCTGCCCAATCAATCATCACAGCAAGCACCAGGTACATCCTCACATGCTCAATGACAATCGCCTTCTCGCTATTATACCTCCAACACCAAAACCCGAGCATCCCTTGAAATCACCACCAGACCATGGGCCACCTAGAATCCATGGAGGCGTGCTCAACGTGCGCCAATCTCCTATCCGCAGCTCCCGCCTACTCTGAAAAGCCCCTACCCGACGACCGCAGGGTAGCCTGCTGCGCGCGGGTCATCTGTGGCAAGTGTATCCAGGTGCGCGCGCCTCTACCTCGCAAAGCCAGAGAGAGAACTACGGAAGCTGACTGTAGATACAGTCAAATCGCAGATTTGCAGAGTACTGCCCTTATTGCCAAATATCATCCGGCCCCTCAGCGCTGCCCCAGGGCCTGAGGGATCCGCCTGCGTATGAGGCAGCACCAGCAGCACCCAAGGCGTCGTCACACGACACAGCGCCACCACCATACACACCACCCTCGACGGCCGCCCATGTGAGTAACGAGAAAGGAGCGCTCGCTGCCGCCGCCGCGCAAAAGGACTCCGACGACGCGGAAGACACACTGCATTTCCTCAACCACAACCACGACACCGTCTCCTCGCTGTCTCTTCGCTACGGCGTCCCAGCCTCCGCGCTCCGCCGTGCGAACAACTTGACTTCAGATCATCTCCTCCTCGGCCGACGGACCGTCCTCATACCAGGCGCGTACTACAAGGGCGGCGTCAGCCTGTCGCCGAGGCCGGTCGAGGGCGAGGACGAAGAGCTCAGGAAGGCCAAGATCCGGAGGTTCATGACCTCGACCAAGGTATCCAAGTACGAGGTCGCGCTGCTGTACCTGGAGCAGGCCGACTACAACCTCGCCGCGGCGGTGGAGGCCTACTTTGTCGACGAGGCGTGGGAGAAGGAGCATCAGTTCCCCGGTCACGGCAAGGCGGCAAAAAAGGGAAAACAGAAAGATGGAACAAACTCCTCTTGGAACAGCAGCCGTCTGCCCTAGACGGCTGGGTCGTGTCGTACATACAAATAGATCCCCACGCTCGACGCCAACACCCCTGGATATATAGGTCCGAGTAGTGTACAAATAAAATCATCATTCACAGAGCAATCAATCATTAAAAGGCAGATCTCGTGCGGATGTCCTGGTGAACGTCAGTCAATGTCATTCTCTCAAGCCGGGACGAGGTGTACATACCGAAATTTTACGCTCAATCTCGCGGACGGAGCGATCGAGCTCTCCCGCAATCATTTGCTTCTTGTCGTTGGGCAGCAGGGTGTATCTCTCACAGAGGTCGCCGTCGATCACGCCCTTGACAGGCGCGTAGTACCCTCTGTACATGAGGTGGTCGCGTCCCGCCAGGGGCGGATCCTCTGTCCGCAGGTGCTGCTCGAGGCTCTGGAAGAAGTCGGTGTCTTCGCGGCTGACGAACGGGATGAAGACGCCAATGGTTCCCATGATACCACTCCACAGCAGGATGTCTTGCCCACCGACCACCAGGCTTGTCTTGGTGATGCTGGTGGGAATGTCTTGGGTGTAAAAGTGACACATGAGATTCAGGCGGTGGGACGTGCCGTGCAAGTACTCGCGGGCGTTGGTGAGATGCAGACCGGTCTGCTCCTCGTCCGCCTCCTCGCTGGCCTTCTGTGGGCTGCGCACGATGAACATGTTGCCGAACTTGTCACCGCCGGCCACCGACTCGTAATCCACCATTGTCGAGCACGTGGTCCAGCGTGACAGCGTGTCATCGACATAAGGGATGAGCTTATTCGTGGCAGGCTTGTACACCACATACGTGATGCCTTGCTGAACATCGCCGACGATGATGCGATTGCCTTGTGTGTTGAGTGACACGATCTGCTGAGGGACGACCTCTGCCTGAGCTTTGCGCAGCATCTGCCGCAGACCAAGATCGTACAGCCTGAGCGTCTTGCCCACGCCGGCAAGGATCTTGCCCTGGAACGGTAGTAGCACTTGCGGAGGCTCGTCCATCTTGGTCTTGTGGATGAACTCGAGCTCCTTGCCGCCTTCAACGAACCGGTAGACGTGTAGATATCCCTCGGAAAAGCTCCGCGGGTTCATGACCATGTCCTTGCCTGTGCCAACAATCAAAAAGTGCTCGGCGTCTTGACTTGCGAACGGTGCCACAGCCACGCTGACGGCGGCCTCGTTGTTCTCGAGATGGATGGTCTGCGTGACTTGCGGCGTGTCGGACACCGGATCAATGACACTGATACACGATGCCCACCGGCGGTTGCCTCGTGGATAACCAAAGTCCTCTGGTGGCAGGTCTTTGGCGTCTCCGTTCACAGCGGCTGGATCTGCCAGGAGCTGTGCTCTTAGATCGGGCGGGAGAACGTTGTTGTCTGCCTCTATCGTGTAGAAAAAGGCCTGCTCGGGATGCTTGACGAGCTTCTTGGGGGTGTATGTCAAAGGGACGGATGACTGAATCAATGGTTCGCCCAGTCGGTCGATGGAGAAGATGCTGCACTACTCGTTAGCAGGTTGCCCCTACGGAGAGTGCAGTAAAATAAAAGAAAAGGGTCATCTTCAGTAGGAACAATTGGTAATATGCGTAAAGCCTCATTGCCCGTAGGCGTAGGTCCCATGTCTCATCATGATGAAAAAAAGCAAAACAACGGGGAAGAACGTACCGTAAGGATTGCCCCTGGATGCCGACGACACCCTCTTCGCACTGCTCGCTGCTGAAGTTCCAGCCCCAGCCGAGATCGACGTAGTTGAGAGGTGTCACCACAAAGTTCTTGGTGATGGGGTCTGAGTACCCAAGCCACGGCCGGGAGCTCAGTGCCAGAACGCACGTCTGCCTTTGTACAGTGACCTGGAAAAGCTTGACGCCCTTGGGACCGAGGAACTTCTGTCGAGTGTCCGTCAGCTCGCCGGTGACCTCGTCCAGCACGGTCCGCAGGTAGACACCTGAGTGCAGGCCAATGTGCAGGTATAGCGTGGAGCCGCCCGAGGCCGAGTCTTCCATGGCCATGATGGACAGTGCCGTTGGAGCTGCTGTCAAGGCCTGCACCGACTTGTTCTCCAAGGTCGTCTCTGGGTCGAGGCTGATGATGCGGACTGTCAAGTCATCGCAACCCACGGCTAGGAACGAACTTCGAAGGCGGCCTTCAGGAACCTCTCCCAAGCTCAGACAGGTGACGGTGCCAAACATCTCCTTCTTCTCGTCGTACTCGGCCAACGAGCCGTCAGAGTCCATTTCGAAGTAGACGATCTCACCCGAGCTGAGTGCGATGGCCACTTGATTTGCATTGGTTGACGCAGCCACGATGGAGCGGTGCTGTGGTGCTGCCCACTCGTTAACGTGTCCGCTGCGGATGTGGCGGATTCCCTTGGGATGCACCTGGATAAGGCCATCTTCGCCGAGCAGCTGCGCGGCGAGCGTGGGGACGCTCGTCAGGAAGCCCGAGTCGCTCACTTCCTCGACAGTCTCGCCGATGCTCAAGACCAGAGTTCCGTTGGAGAATGACAGCACAATGTACGCATCGTACTGATCATCGCGATGGCGCTTCAATGTCCAGACCGCTGATGGTTCACCAGGCAGCTCTGAGGCCACAATCTCATTGACCTCGAGACCGTGCTTGAGCATCCTGAAGGTACTGCGCGCCCCGCTGCCACACACCGTGAAGATCTGGGGGGCGTCTTCGCCAAGCACGTTGGCGACCTTGCAGTCCGTCAGGGGG
Organism: Emericellopsis atlantica; assembly: GCF_019669845.1. NCBI lineage: Eukaryota > Fungi > Ascomycota > Sordariomycetes > Hypocreales > Bionectriaceae > Emericellopsis > Emericellopsis atlantica. The sequence continues at coordinate 1,103,272 of NW_025764707.1, read as the reverse complement.
TTCATTGCCGGTATGCTCTCAACCAGTGCCAGATTTTCCGCGGGCCGAGGGTAGAAGTAGGCTGGCTCGTACGAAGCATGAGGATCTGTTGGATAATCATCGCTGCTGAACTCGAGCTCGTCGTCATCATCGCCTAGCTTCTCGAACTGGTAGAAACCGTAGTTGCCGAATTGACTCGCAACGTAGAGGAACCCGCTCTTCAAGATGCACAGATTCGACGCCACAGGAACGGTGTCAAAGTATTTCACCTTGAGTCGGCGAACCTCGCCTGTCGGGTTGCCATCCTCGTCCTCCACCATGTCAATGGTGACCTTGAGCAAGTCGCCATCTTCGGTTTGGAGCAGGAAGAAGAACGCGCCCGCACTGCCTTTCAGCTTGTGCATGACGCCCGAAACGATTGTGCGTTTCCGCGAGGGGTCTTCGGTCGCGCCCTTGCGGCGAGGTATCGGCACGCGAAAGGCCTCTTGGTTCGAGTGACGATATGTGATGTTCTCCTCGCCACAGACGAGCACGCCACTGGGGCCGTCGTTGCCGCCGGGCACTTGGAAAAGAAGCGACGCCGTGGGATCGACCGGTTCCGACCATTTTCGTACAACGTGGTTGAGCCCAAGGTCGAGCTCGTAGTACACGAGCTGCGTCTCAACCTCCTGCATGGCTTGACCGGTCGAATCCTGGTCCACTTCCGAGTAGTCAATCTCCAAAGCCGCGAATACGGGATTGGCGTAGCCGACGTCCAGAGCCACCATGGCGATGACGAGGACATTGGGTTTGTGGGCCTCGAGGGGCGAAGAGATGGTCAGCTCAGCCTGCGAGTTGCGGTTCAACACGTAGACAAGCTTGTTCTTCTCTACTGACGCGACGAGACAAGCGCGCCCCTTTGGATCGCAAGCCAGGTACTCGCCAGGTATCACCCTGCGCACGCCAGACTTGCCATATGTTTCCAGGTGCAAGCGGTGGAAGCGGTTTGGCCCCGGCTGATACTCGATGATGGTGATGCGACCCGAGTCGGTGGCGACGATCAGGTAGTCTGGGACGCCAGGTCAGCACATAGTCTCGGACTGCTCATCGCGCGCGCGACTGGTTCGGGGGCTTGTTGAATATCACTAAGTGAACTCTCAGATGCGCGGCGAGGACGAAACTTACCCTTGTTGCTGCCCGCGAGCCTGAATGCCGCGAGCGACCGAATGATCCCAAAGACATCGTGCGAGAGGACGGTCAGCACCTTGCCCTGGGACGAGTCCGGCCGCAGCAATGTGAGTCTGGACCCGGCGCCAGATATGATCAGCTGCTCCTTGGTGCCCGCAAACTGGCCCAGGACGGCGTGGACAACATTGGAGGGAGGCTGGACCGTGAGCGAATAAAGGAACATATTCGACGTGGTCGCCATGCTGACTGGTGGGCGCAGTCGAGCCTGCGCGGCGTCGAGCTGGCACGAGTTGTGTTCCACGCGGGTTGCAATGGGTCGCGAAGACGTTCGTTGGCCTTGGGGAAAAATTGCGCGTGAAGCTTGGAAAGCTCCGAGGGCAGCGCTCAAATCTTTGGCGTCGTCTTCGGGCGTCGGAGGAACGAAGTTGCGGTGGATTGGCCTCCTCGTGTCTGAGCTACCCTGGACCATTGCAGTTCATGGTGGAGTGTGTGGGTCGAGCTTTTGCATCTCCAAGACTGATTCATGATTCTCTCGAGTCTTGCCTGTGCAAAGCGAGCTCTGGGTTACGACGACTTTGACCTGCGTCGACTCTCCCAGACACCGTCACCATGGAGTCTTCCCTGCGCAAAGCAGCTTCGACGCTCTGCGGCCGCTGCACTGCGCCAATGCGCAAGCAATTGGTCCCTCGCCATGCCTCAAGATTGCTGATCTCGGCAACTCACTCTCCGATCCGAGCTCTGCACTCGTCGACAGCATGCCAAACGAACCGGGGCGGCGCCGGTGATAAAGAGTCTGTTGGGACCAGACGGGCTTTCACGTCGACCTCAAAGGCAGACAACGAGGCTGCAGCATCAGCGGCGCAGGCTGGTCAGCAACCCAGGCTGACTGAAGACAACCTTTTCCACTCCTTCTCGAACTCGCCGGTGCCCGAATTCCGCCAACGAGCTGCTTTCATGAGGCAGCATGCGTACTGCTCGCACCCCGACCACCAGCATACAAAAGTCCCGACTGTGGCGCCCAAACCTGAAGATGAGGTTGCGACTGGCGGTACGGCCCCTCCGGCTCATGTGGATTTCGAATGCCCCGACTGCGGCTTCCCCATGTACTGCAGCAAGGAGCACTGGATGGATGATTACGAGAACCACTTGAAGGTCTGCGACACCCTCCGACAGATCAACGAGGATGACCATGACCTTCGGTCTGGCCGCGTGTTCCACGAAGCCGTTCTGCCCGAGAACCAGCTGGAGGAGGCTATGGTGAACATGACGAACTGGGATACCTTCATGTACACCCGAGAATTTGATGCTGTCAACTCTGACCGCTCCATGAGGCAGATCACTCGCTTGCTGACGTATCCCATTACCGTCGGCAGTATCCTGCACGAGCTCAGTCCGTACACGGTCAAGGCAGGCGAGCGACTGACTACAGAGGGCCTCAAGAGCTTTAGTGGTGAGTAGAAGCAGCACACACAGACTCGTTGCACTGCTAACATTGACCGCAGCCCTGAGGTACAACCTCCACCCACCAAAGTCCGGCAAAGGCCCAGGCGTCAACCAGCTGCAACCAGAGCCGCCTGCGGTGCGTGTCTTTTGCCTGGGCGCGCGCGCCGAGTCCTCCCTCCCACGCTCGGCTTGGGTACAGCTGGCGCATCTGTTCCCCAACGCAAAGATTCACCTCATCATGATCGGACCGGAGAGCATGGCGAACCGTGACGACGAGTTCCCCTTGCCGGAGAGGACTGCGTCCAACCCCTTTGGCGCCATTGTCGAGGACCGTATCTCGCACAAGATGAAGATCAGCACGTTTGTCGACTACTACCACTCGATCCATCAGACGGGACATTTCGCGCCCTACGATCCCTACTTTGATTGCTTTGTCCTGTTCCATCCCGGCCTCGGACATCCTGCCAGCAGCCACGAGTGGGAAGACACACTCCCGCAGCTGTTGGAGACCAAGGTCCCCATCATCAGCACCGGCTACACGCAGTTCGATCTCGAGAGAGATGTCAAGTGGGTGAACGAAAAGTCCAAGGGCGAGTTTGACGTGCTCCTGGAGCCGGGCGAGAACATTTTCCGCAGTCTACGCTGGGATCTGAATGACATGGATCCCCAAGATGTCAGCTGTGGTAACTGGGGCGTATGGGCATTCCGCGGCAAGAGGTATGTACCATGCTACGTTCTGTGCTGACAGCTTTACTAACGATGCGTGTAGATACGAGACGACGATCAAGGATGCTTAAAATTCATGCTATGTAACCGTATTGTATGTACTACTAGTAGATGTACCATCATTTGCATTGTGGGCAGGAAGTGTATAGACAAGTCTCGTGTTAGCGGATTTCTTTTTCGCGGTGGAACAGTTCCATGAGTACTTAGTTACTTAGCTTATTTAGTACTTACACCATGAAGCTATGTCCTCCCTTAAACTCGACTCAAACATCGGAATAAACCGAAGTAGGGCGAGGAGCAGGATGTCTGTGAAAGAAAATGCATGTGTACTAGGTACGTTCGTAGACGGTAGATCCCATCCTGACGCATGCTGGGGTCAGGCAGGCAGGGGCTAACGCGGGATGGATGCGTTGGCAGCTGCAAGACGTGCAGCAAACGCCCAGTCCCTCCTTCCCTCTGTCGACGTCAACCTTTCCACGACAACCTCACCATTCGCATTCACAAATGACCACGGCACTTCTCTCTCCGCAACACTAGGCAGATAACCCATGTGTCTTCTCTTACGGCCATGAACTTGCGCATGGCACGTCGCACGACCCGGTCATGACCGCCGCCGTCGCCGTCGCCCCCTCTCCAGCAAACCAGGGTCCACGTCCCAACACCAACACGGCGAAGTCGACTGCCCAGCCGCCAACGACCCGGCATGGCTCTCGTCAATCGCAGCTAGATCCTCTCTCGGATCGCGCGACAGCAGCGCTGATCCGTCGGACGCTCTGCACCCACCAGCACAACGACAAGAACCGCGATGCGCAGCCTCCTATCGACGAGCTGCTCCCGCCTCTGAGCAGCCGCAACGATGTCGACCTACAACTCTACGCATTCCTGGCCATAATATTACGCGATTTTGTGCAGACATGGTACAGCCGCATCACGACAGATGAAGCATTCATCTTGGAAATTGTGCACACTGTAGCACACTGCACGAGGGCTCTGGAACAGAGGTTTCGAAAGGTGGACTTGGAGAGCCTGCTGCTGGACGAACTACCGGATCTCCTGGACAAGCATATCACAGGTGGGACTTCTGCTCCAGGTTCGATTGTCGGCTGACTGACTGCCACTCCAGCCTACCGCACTGCGCACACACCAATGTCGCCGTGGCCCGTTGAAGCCAGGCCACGGCAGGTATATCATTCGCTCTGTCCGCTGCCATTCATGGAACCCGTCCCTCAGCAGAATGAGGCAGAGCCCACCGTCGCAGAGCAGGAACAGAACGAGTCGGCATACCGCCAGCTCCTAGTACAGGTCGTGCTCACAGTGCTCCTCCCAACAGAGGACCTTGAGAACCCCTGCTTGACGTCCCTAGTCGGGCAAATCTTCTCAGAGCTCATCATCGGTAATATTGTTGCCAAGAAAGCAGCGCAGCCGTGGATGTTGTGGGAGGCCATCTGCATCGTGGCGCGGGTCGTTCAAGAGAAGAAGAAGGGCAGCACAGGTCAAGACACCAGCGGTAGTGCAGAAGTTGATCGCGTAGGTACGGCTGCCCGCGGCTGGTCGCTTCACGGGGTCCTCCTCGCCCTCCTTAACGCAGCACTCCTCTTTGTCACATGGTCCCGCTCAATCGTGGGTACGATCGCTTCGATATCGTCCCTCCCACCTCGGTCACCGCCGACTACTGCCGGAGGGAAAGAGGGAGCGCAAGATTCATCAATGAGGATCCCTATTCTTGATTATAGCGTCTGGTCATGCGCAGGCAATCTTCTGCAGCTTCCTGTGAGGATGCCATGGCTCAATGGTTTCTTGTCACTGGCTCAGTATGGAGCAATCAGAGGCCCCGGTGAGGTCGGACGGTTCGATGGTCCTCTTGATAGGTAAGCAAACATCTTCCTCTGTCCTTTCGCGGCCCCTCCGAGTGCACCCCTACGAATCACACCACCTTGCAGCTCCGTTGAGTCAGCGGACCTTGACTGCCTCCAGTGAGCATCAAGAAGCAGAACATCGACAACAGCGGCGCGCAGCCACAAAGTGACGGATCTTCTGCGCGCGCCGTCCCTAGAGGACGGGTCTTGCCTAGCCTTTCATCCTTCTCTTCCCTTCATAGCCAAACACGGGGGCGTCGCTCTAAGCACTTCCGCCATTACGCAAATCGAAGAGACCCAGGCATCAATTATCCGCTTAGCCTTGGGGACGCCTGGCCAATGGAAGAGCTCAACAGCCGCTCTGAGCGTTGATTGCTTGACGATGTGGCTCCGGGTCGGCTCAATCGTCCAGCAACGCGTCTCTATTACGCGCCGACGTCGACAAGGGTCATACTCTCGACGCTCGCCCCCATGCCCTCTCTTCTCACCGGCTTCACAACAGGACGATGCCGCCCCAACCGTCGCAACGCTTGCCAGGGTCAATCCGGAGCGAACACTAGCGTCACTGACGATGATCGTCGACATCGTTGTCTAAGTTCACTCATCGCCTTGTGCGTGGACAAAAGCCCCCTCATTGCGGTTGCTGGTTTGCTGCCTCCATTCTCCTTGGCATGGCAAGCTTGCGCATGTCTCAAGCGAGGCGTCGGGCGCTAGTCAAGGAGATGCAAGTGTTGAGGCGTCCGGAAATCTCCTCAGGCCCGGTGATACTCGAAGCTCGAGGGCAAGGGTCAACCAACTGCTTGTGGACTACCCAGCACAATCGGAAATCTCCCGACCTTGACCCTCTTGCAAACGTACGCACCAGCCAAGTGACAACAATTTTGCTCTCACACCCACAGATCCGGCAGGTCTCTTTTGCAGTTGATGGCTAACACACCCTTGCAAGACTACTCTCGTACCACATTCAATCCCACTTCTCCCCCTCCCAGTTGCCCACCTTCCTCCGGATGATTCGAGGCGTGCTGTTCCCCAACAACGCCCCTGGTAAGTCGACACTGGCGGCGCCCGAGTCCGACGCCGAGCTCCTCGCTCTTCGTCGTAGGGCCGCTAGCGCACTCTGGGGTCTCGTGCCGCGCACAGTGGGGAGGGTATACCTTGGCGGCCGCCTAAAGACGCAGGTAGAAGGCGGTCAGGACGATGATGACGAGGAGGAGGAGAAGATGATCGACGAGGTGGAGGGGCTGCTCATGGTGCTGGACGACGAGTACTGCAACAAGCACCTCCTCTATGGGGTCCTTGAGCTCGTGCTGGTGCGGCTGATGCCGGAGCTCCGTGACAAGGGGGTCGAAGAGCTCTGGGAAGAGCGTCTTGGGAGCTAGACGAGCAGACAGTCATAGTATCATGATATTAATGAGGGAAGAGTGACAGCGTGTGAACACGATGCTGAGTTGATACGCACATCAAGTGCGTCCGCTATGAATGAGATACGAATACTGTCCCAATGTCCTGCATTAGATGCCCGCCCGCGTGCCTCTTTTCGCTGTCCTAACCTGGGGGCAAAGGTCGTACACAACACGATGAAAGGGGAGATGCCAAAGGAGAAATCGAAGGGGAAAATTCAAAGTAGGTTGCCCTGTGAGCTGCGAAGCCCTGTCCTCCGATCTTATGTGCCTGCCTGTCTCCCTGCCCGCCAGTCCCACCAATATCCTTGCCCTTCTGCCGTGAGGACCATGAGAGATGGCGAAGATGAATAAAAAAGAAGAATGGGTTGTTTTTGTTCTTTTCATGCCTGGTCCATGACCCGCGTGGGCGAGAAAGAACGAGACCTTTGCGTCCTAGAAGACCATGAATCGAAGAAAAACAAGAAAGAAGGAGAACACGAAGGTACTTCTGGGGTATATGAGGGTAAGTCTTGTGATTTGTGTGAGTCAATAAAGCATGTGAGGGTATGTCTTGTGTGGGTATAGCTTTTTCTTTTCGTTGCCGAATGGATTCGTTTGATCCTCTGTAACTAACATGTGGTGTCCTGCGGAGTCGCCTCCTCAATGTCGTGTAAGGTAGGTAAGGAAGATAAGGTATCCCCTTGGAAGGGGAAGAAGAAGATGAAGGGTTGCAATTCGATTTTGGCCTGCAAAGTTTCATTCGTGGTCGCTGTTGCTTGTTTTGCCGTCGTCGTGGGATCATGCGCACCATGCTCGTCGTCCATGCTAGAGAATGGGGGACATGGAAGAGTACAAAGTATCTCAGTCCATCTCCATCTTCATATCGCGGTCTCCCGTCCCGCTGTTGATTTCGCCGTCGCCCTCGGGGATACGGTCAAGAGAGCCTCCCATGGATGCCTTTCCAGGTTGTTGGCCTTTGCTGTCGCCTTGCAGCTGCAACTTTCTCACAATCTCGCAGACGGTCGCAAACTCGTTCTCGTTGAAGATGCTCTGGTTTTTGGACTTCATGGCCTGCATGTGGTACACGAGAATGGTAGCCGAACGCGTCGCTTCGGCGTGTGAAGGCGAGGTGGGCGAAGAGTCGATCGAGGTTGCTGCCGTGGTGTTGGACCGAGTGTTGCCTATGCTGGACGAGCTGTTGGTTCGACGGAGCAACGGAGGGGAAGCGAAATTGGTGTCAATCGCAAAGGGTGCGGCTCGTATCTCTTGCCCGGGGGACTCGAGCGTCGGGGAGCCCCTGGGGGCGGGCTGGTGAGGCGTGACGGGCTCCATGGAGGGCTGATGCAGTGTGTACTGCGAAAGACCCTGCACAGCGGCACCTCCTGGCAGCATGCCGTTCTGCTCCATCCTCGCGGTGAACGAACCCCATTCCGGCCGGTGGACCGGGCTAAGAGCTCCCGAGCCGAACGAAGAGGACTTGCTCTCCACGAAAGACGCCTCGCCCATGATGTCGTTGTTCAAGGAAGTCGAAGATCGGGATGCCGCAACAAAACCCAAGTCCAGCCCAAGGCCCGTTGGCGGTGCGGTGTCTTCGTCGCTTCGACTTTCGGAAAGAGGCGAGAGCTGTGTTGTTGCCGAGGTCGGCGAGGTGATGCCGGACATGGATCGCTTCTTCTTCACGCTGGTCGACATCCTGGCGCTATCTGGTATGTTGGCCTCGGAGGCTCTCCTGATCAGCCTGGTCCCCTTTTGCTTGCCGATGCCATGCTTTTGCTTGAACTTGAGAAGCCAACTGCTCGTAAAGTCCTCGGTATGCCCACTTGCGTACGCAAACTGCTTGGCTCGCTCCAGGATATCGTTGTCTTTGATCTCGAATCCGCTGTTCTGCATCTTCAAAAAGTGGTTGCTGAGTGTACGATCCAGGTCTTGCCCCTTTTTCCTCGCGGGCACATTCTCCGTCTCGGATGTGTTCTTCAAGTAAATGTCCTTTTGTCGTAGGACCTTTGATACTGTGCTGGAAGAAGGTGCCTGTCAGTCACAGAGTGTGGGAAACGCAGAGTTGAATATAGATACCTTCGCTCCACACCAAACTTGGCACCAATGTCTGCTTGTCGAGTCCCCGGGTTGTCCTCGCTGTACTTGCACATCTGCCTCTTTTGTTCCGTGGTCAGTAGCTTTCTGACCTTTTCCGAGGGCGTCGTTGGCTTGGGTGTCTCGGCAGACTGAGCACTGGACACCGGCGTCACAGTCGACAGAGCGGGTGCTGAATAGCTCCCTGACGGCATCGGGTTGGTGAGCTGGCTCGGCCATGCCGTGTTCAGCATGGGAAGCTGTGACAGGTGCTGCATCGCTTGCGTCGTCGGCGCCGGCTTAATATAGCGAGGTTGCTGTGAGGGTGGACCCGACGACATGCTGGCGTAGGGTTCTGCGGGCAAATAATGCGAATCTGCTTGTGAGGCGTGAGGAATGTAGCTGCCCCAATGGCCGTACTCGTTCATGGGACTGTACTGATATGGACTCGAGTTGTAAGGGCTGATGTTGCCCCATGTCTCGCCCCCATACACATTGCCATGGGCCCGCGGCACCTCTGGATCCATCTTGTGCCCCTCATTGTCGTGGTTTTCCATGTTGCTCTCTCGTTGAAGTAGAGTAGACATCGAAGCTGGCGGTCCTCGAGGTCGTGATGGCCAGTCGCGGGATCTCGCTGGCCCAGTGATTCCCAGGCTAGTGCCTCTGAGTCGTGGCCAGATTTGGCGGGGTTTGTGCTGGTCTCAGGCACGTTTGGGAATGCTGGCAGGGACTGTGAACACCAGTGGACAGGAGGCCGCACATGGTCTACCATATAGTAGGAAAGACAGGGCAAGACGGGTGAGAAAAGAGCGGAATGCTTCCTTCGTCGTGTACAGTTTGGCGTCCCCGACGGAGAGACGGTCGGTACGTGTCGACAGGTGTTGTCTGGCGGTGGGCAGCCAAGGGATGCTGTATACTCCAGGCTCTCTCTCGTTTAGTGTTCGAGGGGAAAGTCGTCGGCCAGAGGTATCAATTTCCCTTGTCCGGCGGGTGAGGACGGAAGACGTTTGTGGCTTGAAAAGTAACGAAGACAGCCACGTTTTCGCTCCTAGCAACCGTGTTGTGTTGTGTTCCGCGTGCTTAAGCCTCAGAGCATGGCGATGCAAGACACGGGTGGAGGAGTGAGGAAGCCCTGTATCACCTTGACGGAAGTCCTGCAAGAGGAGGAGATGTCGACCAGGGCAAAGTGGGACGGTGGCGGCGCTTGTTGGAAGACTAATAAAGATGGCGGACAGGACAGGACCCCCAACTTGCTAGCGGAAACCGTGTGGGCACTGTTCCGTAATGAGAGGCAAGAAGGAAAGAGTACTATGGCGGGCTAGGCAACGGATAGACAGACGAGTTGGATCCGTGCCGGTCCGTGTTGATCAGCCGCAGATAAGTACGTAAGGTAGCTTGGTTAGTCAGTTGGGCATCCAAGGGCCGGGCTAATCGATTTGTGTAGGTCGATCAAGTACGCGACTGACTGCTCAAGCACGGCAGATAGTTACGTATCAGAAATAAAAGACTTCTGATGACCTGTGCCGTTTGCTTTTGAAGATGAGGACCAGGCCGCATGTATGTAGAATCAAGATCAAGGAGAAAAGCAAAGGCAGGCCAGGGTCAGTTGTCGAGACTGGAGTGGACTTGGCCCAGGTATATACGTGCGAGTGAGTGTGTATATCCAGGAGCCAGTGCCTGTGCGAGTCTCTGGCATTCATCAGTCTATCGGTGTCGATATCAGCCATGCATGCACTCTACGCACCTCTGTCCGCGTCTGCAGGACGCACGCAGGCGCACCGAGTGCCGACAAGGTAATCAGGGAGAGGTGAGGCAATGTGAACCCCCGCCGAACCAACCAGCCAGCCAGGGGCAGCGGGCAACATGATGGACGGTGGTAGGCTTTGAGTTGGTAACATGAGGGACGGACCTGAACGACCTCCGTAGGGGCCCAACAGTAGTAGCCGGCGTCTAATGGAGGGTGGGATTGGACCTAACGGACCCTCAGGGGGGGGGGGCTGCGTGATGGGGTGTGTGCGGGAGAGACAAGAGAGTGTGTGTGTGGGCAAGCTCGCTCGCTTGCCCGCTCACAATCATTCACTCACTAGCACCCGTCCTCTGCTGGTGAAAAGACCAAGAGGGGTGCCAATGCGGGCAAGAAAGCCCCTAGTCTAGACAGCCCAGGCTCAACAAGAGCAAAAGGAATGGCGGCGGACGGAAGGTTATTATTTGTTGTTGTTGTTGGTGTGCGAGAGACAGGAGCTTGGCAGGGTTCAAACATCGGACATCTGACGAGAGCTTCCGAGGAAAACTGCTCGACCTGCTCAGTAATTTACCTGGAACCGTCTTCCTGCAACAGATGTCAGCTTTGGCCATCTGCCCATGGTCAAGACCGACCGTGATCCAAGGCTTGTTGATGAGGCACACAAAGTCGAGAAGCGTGCGCTATCAGGACCTGCGCATACCCGACTGGGGAAGTGGTCCAACAGACCTCCAGCGGCACAGGGACAGCAGCATGCTTATTAGTGGTGTATTAGTGAATACCAAAGGGAGCATGCCAGACGGACAGGCCAGCCCACCAATGGCCAACGCCAACCCCACACGCACAAGAGCTTCGCATTCTTCACTCGCCGGGGGATTCTGTAGCGAGCTTTGAGGGACGGCCATAGGTCGCGTGGCCAGTGCGACAAGGCCTTTCTCGCAGCGAGAATACGGATGCGTATGAACGGCCAGGATCGACGTCGGACCTGGAGGCCTGAGACCAGCAGAAGTAACAAGTATCCCTCTGTTGGTCGATACGTACTGTATGTACGTAGCCGCCTCCCCGTCTGGGACGACAGCTCAAAGTAGAAGCAAGAAGCTTTCGGCAACAGGCCAGGTCCGACAGGATAGGGCAGGCCGGAGCTGACCCTGGCTCAACCCTCGGAGCCGCGCTCGAGTGACCCGCCTCGCAAGGCCTGATGACCCCATTGAACAGCATATGAGGTCACGGGGATCCTGCTCGGTGCCGAATCATATCATCAGAAGGGTAGAATGAGGCATTTCGCACACGACGACGCCGGATCCCCACGACCATCGTCCTTCTTGAATCGGTTGGTTACAAGAGACAAGCAAACACGACTGCCTGTCCCCATACGTAGCAAGAAGGGAAAGGCGCTCCAGGGTGGAGAGGCGAGAGAGATGCTAGAGCCTAGCAGCTGCATGCCCGCGCAGCGACCAGTGTCCATGGCGCTTGTACTTGTAGGGGTCGGCGCACACTGGGGGATCATAGGTAGAAACAAAAGAGAGCTAATCAGCGAGTAGTACAGTATTCAGAGGAGGCTTGCGGACCAGACAGGCCGGGGGGACGACGGTGCTGCGGCGCAGGCCCGATACAGGGAGATTGAGCTGGAGCTGCTGGACGCACAATATTTGCAAGCAGGTATGCGGGTGCATGATTGATTGATTGATTGACTGGGGTGCGTCAACCAGCCGGCCAACAGACGGTCGGTCCGCCTCAGAGTCAGCATCGTCAGTTGTCGAACGAAACTGAGGTCGGACCCAAGGCAGCCCCGTCTCACTGTGGCCAGTTTGTACAGTAACTGGTTGTCGAGGATCAGCCCTCGGCCGTTCAAGAACCCATGATGAGTGAGGCCTACGGAGTAGAGCCCGAGAGTCGAGACAACCAGCCGGCGGCATTCGGCCGGTCGTTGGCTGTTGGTGGTACATACATATACTCTGTACGCGAGGGAACGCGGGCGTGCATTGGATGACAGCTCTGACAGCTCTTCGCCTCCCGCAGAAACCTTGCTCCCGTCCACGCCGTCGTTATTTCCCGTTGCTCTGCATCGGTGGCTTCGCAAGTTCGCATCACTGGCTCATCGGCCAGTGGAACGCCCGGTGCTCCGCGGCGCGGATAGACAGGGCGCGTTCAGCAACGCGATCGACTACTACTAATTATTAATTAACGACGGGCCAGCTTCAGCCTTCAGCCTTCACGGCGGGAAGGCTAACCGGCGCGGCAGGGGTCCCTGATCCTCTGCACCGAGCTCTCTCGCAAGGGGAGAGAGGTGAATGCTTGTCAATGCAGGTCTCTGCAACCATTGGGCCGCAAAGGGTAATACGTAGTCATCCAGCAAGGTCTTGGCCGAGCTGTCGTCTCCTCCAGTGTGCGGAAAACCATTCATAATTCATCCATGACTCCGTACTCCGTACTCCGTAATGAAGCCTTAAAGGTCATTCTCGTCGCGCTCGTCCACTGATCCCTGCCAACCAGACAGACAGACCCATGTTCCCTATCAGTGTCGTCCAACGCTCGGCTCGTCTTCAGTTGATCAGACCCGTCCTCTTTCAGATGTGGTGCTGAAGCAGCGACGCATTGAGCGTCACAGCCCCCCCCCCATCAAACTCGCTGCGACCACCACGTCCTGATGAAAGAGGCAGTCGTACTAGCCTCACTTGTTGATAACAATCAATGTAACGGAGGCAGGCAGGTACCGCGACCTGACGATCGATCGACATACGTATCATCAAGCTCACCGGGTAGCAACCACTCTCGCCGACTCGCCGCTCGCGTAAAGACGCCCTGAGACATTCGGGGTTCGTCTGCCCCAATCAATTGCCAGCACAACTGCCGCCGCATGCCCAACGGCCGTCGATTGCCTGTTGGCTCATCAATCTGTTGCCGACCGTGAGTTACTGTACGTAGCACGTTTGGTCCGTCAGGCGTGTGTGAGTGAGTGAGTGAGTGAGTGAGCGAGCGGACGAGTGTGTCCCCCCCGACACTCGTATGCCTGCATGGTGTCTCGCCCTCCTTCAGGCTCCAGTTGGTAGCAACGTGGGGTCCCTGAACCTTATTGGGCATCAAGGCTGATCAACCATCAAAGTAGTGAGAGACTGAGAGTTCCTCGGTGGGTGGAGTGGCAGGCTGGCTGGCAGAATATCTACCGAGGCCAAGAGAGAGAAGGGGCAAGCAAACAAATGAATCAATCCAGGTCGATGATCTTGGTCGGGTCTGAGTCTCCCGGCCAGCCCAGCGTTGGCGAGGCGTTCCGATTGTGTGCGCTCCCAATTCGCCAAACGATTTCCGAGGGCATTCGACAAAGAAACCTCTGCGTCGGGAAGTGCTGCTGCACCGATCGACAAACGTACAACAATGGGCAAGGCCCCAGTGACGACTGACGAGCAAGAAGCTCTCCCGAACCAGACAAGAGCGACGCGAGCTCCATTTCGTCTTGCATCGATGGGAGCGCCGCTAATCTGTCGGGGAAGGCCACCCCGGCGTCCGCTCGTCGGTCTCCCGTTGATGGTCGCCAGGTTCTTTTTGACAAGGCGGGCGCCAACAGCGCAAGCATATCATGATCTCTGGGCCTGTACGTAATTGTCCTAGCACACAGATGGCAGGACAACAAATGTCTTCCGAGGCTGATGTGGTTCTCGCATTGCAGCCGGCCTGCAAGCCGGACGCCCACAAGGAGCCAACTATCCCGAGGCGTCCCAACAAGCTCTTCAAAATTGTTCTTTTCGCAGGGTGGCTCGATCTTTCAGCTGCCACACTGCTGTTCTTCTAATATTATTCGGCAAAAAGGATATCGCTTCTTCTTGGTTTCAGGGTGGCTTCTGCAACCAGGGTTCAACGACATTCCGGTTTGACTGACACGACCCCCATCAAGAATCCTTGCAGCTTAGCTCCCGCTGTTCGCCTCACATTCGAATGGTTCGTGTTAGATCAGGCAGATAGATGCCCACGGGCAGAGGCGCATCAGAGTGTCATCGGCCGCCTAGAGCTGAACCCATTTGCGCCATTTGCCTGGGCCAACAGACGTGAGCTCAGGCAATGACACCGCATGTTCGGCTGGAGAGGAAATCTGCAATGACCAGGTCGGAATACTGGCCTGTTTGGTGAATCTCTGTCACACCTGATGATTGCGAGTGGCCCGAATAAGCGCCGCATGCAAGCCAAGCACAACCTTGATCCCTGACGCGCTTGTGGTTGCTCTACCCTCCCCATTCTGCAGAATGCAGGATTTGCTGCCCTGCCCACAGCGAGAAACCTCCACTCAGTACGGATACCGTATGCGACTTTTCTGCACTCGACCCGGGGCGCGAGAGTGTTCCCACGTTTTTGCTAGAGGAGGCGGCCGCAGATACAGAGGCCCACGGATATGCGGGCGGGATGCACTGTGCAGCAGTAAGTCGACATACATCCGGCGAAGCTTGTTAGTCCAACAGACAAATACCACATGCGCTGGCCGTTACGACGGTGGTGAGACACGAAACTGAAGGGTGCGGGCGGATATACACTGTGGGTAATATTGATCTTGATTGAGTAGAGTCCGAGGACCAATACTTGAATTCACTGGCCGACTGCTGCCAGCTGTTACGTTATCTCGCGAGGCAGACTACAGAGTCTGCCGAAGGTAGCGGTCCGCTTGTGGTCGCCGTCCTTGCGTGATGGGCAGCACGGTGAGCTTTGTGAGGCGAGGCGCATAACGCGAGGCGTGTCGTTCTGCGGCCCAAGGGCTCCAAGTGGCTCACGTTGGGGTGCCGGGAGGTTGAGCAGCGCGTACTTGAGAATGCGAGCGCACTGTCTTGGAATCCGAAGCGCTCATCGCTTGACAATGGTGACTTGAGACCGTCAGTATATCTAGAAAGCATAAGGGCAGCACGGTATCTACTCACCAACGTCTTCGTCTTCCAGCTGGTGGCCCAAGCCGACACGCTGCGGCTGGTGTTTGACGGACTTGCCGTACACAATGGCTGTTTTAAACTGTTCTGTGATGGTTCGATGGATGGCGTTACACTATTTAGCACGGGTCAGATACCATGATCATAGAAGTCGCCGGGCACCGTGCAACTTACAAAATCTTCGACTGTACTCCTGTTGGACCGAAGCACCACAGGCGAGGAGTAATCTGGCGCCTTGCCCTTGGGCTTGGTATAAACTCGCTTCAGAGCGAGCTTGTCCCACATGGCTTCCATGAGCTCGTCCAAGTTCCAGCCATGCTCTGAGCTGATGGGCACAGAGTGCGGGATTCGGTAGAGGAGATCAAGCTCCTCAATACTGATGGAGTCGATCTTGTTGAGGCAGTACACGACGGGAATATAACTGATGGTGTCAGCAGGGTCCAAGTACCAGACAGCGATTGAAGGTCATACCTTCGACTCCTGGCTTCAAGGACGTCGATGAGGTCGTCAACCGTCGCATCACAGCGAATCGTGATATCTGCTGAATTGATGCGATACTCGCTCATCACAGCCTTGATCTCGCCGTGATCAATATGCGTCAGAGGGACAGTGTTGGTGATGTTCAGACCTCCCTTGTCCTTCTTCTTGAATGTGATGTTCGGTGGCTCCTTGTTGATACGGATACCGAACCCTTCCAGTTCGGACTCGATGACTCTCTTGTCGGTCAGGGGTTTGTTGACATCCAGGACAATAAAGATCAGGTGGCAAGTCTTGGCCACGGCGATGACTTGACGACCTCGACCTCGGCCGTCTTTGGCACCTTCAATAATACCAGGTAGATCAATGATCTGTAAAGGAGCGCCTGCAAATGTCGTCAGCTCTATTCTACAAGAGCCAAACTAGCCCGACGCCCTGGAAGCTACCCACCGTTGTAGACAACCTGACCGGGAACCGAGGTCAGGGTCGTAAACTCATAAGCAGCCGCCTCGGAGTGCTGGCCAGTCAATTTGCTCATCAGTGTACTCTTGCCGACGGACGGGAATCCAATGAAGCCAATACTGGCCACACCGGTCCTCGCAACGTCGAAACCGGCACCTCCACCACCGCCGCCCCCTGACGGAGTGAGCAGTTCTCTTTTCAACTTGGCCAATTTCGCTTTGAGTTGACCCAAATGAAATGAAGTGTTCTTGTTCTTTTGAGTTCGAGCCATCTGTTCAGGCAGTTAGGTACTTGGTCTAGCGGTGACAGTTTCGCATCGAATTCGAGGGCTTCATGTTGCGCATACGTACTTCTGACTCGATCTCCTTGATCTGCACAGCAGTCAGTATTTCATCCAACCGGTTTCAACGATCCCAAAAGGCGGGACATACCTTGTCCACTGTTGTCGACATGGTGGGCGAAGTTGCACGACAGCGGCCGTGATCTCTTTGGGCACTCTTCTCAGATCTAGTGGCTCGGATGTGTTGTTCTTATTTGGACGAACAGAATTTAGCACGCGTGCAGATTCGAGGACTTGGATGATGAAGTTTGGTTGTTGGTGGAAAATGGTCACGGTCACGGTGATTTCTTGGTGGGGTAAATTTTGCGCCTGCCGCCAAATTCAAGTGCCACCCACCAGTGATGTCAGCAGCTGCCAAGGCTCTTAGCTACACCAAACTTCATATCTCACAAATCTGGTGTTATCATGTTAAAGTCGGTTAGTGCATCCCACCGTGTGCGGTGGGTTCGCATTCTCACAATAAGAGGAGGAAGCCTAAAGTTAATAAGCCGCTCCTTGCAGAACGACTGTCAATTAAACTCACGACACCTGCACATGCATCAAGAGATCCTATGCCACTTGCTATAACTCCACAGGTATCTTGACAGAATGCTTCCATAACGCCACAGTAGATGCATCGTTCAACTCGTCCATTGCGTTCCCCCCCACCCCACCAAATCCTTCCGGACTCGCTGTGCCACTGATGTCTCTACAGTGACGAGCTAACCTCAGCTGTGCCCAGCGGAATACTTGTGTAGACAGACCTGCTCGTCGTATACAAAAGAAGAAAATAATCAATGACCATTCGAAGTGAGGCCATTTGAGATGTGCCCGTTCATAATTGAACGCGACTCGTTGAGAGGCTCAGCATGTGCATCGTCCTCTGCATCGGCGCTTGGTGTGTCAGCCCGATGGCTGATAGGCGGCGAGTGAACCCCATTATGGATCAGATGTTGCTTGGGCCTGTTGACGAGATGCTCCAGTCCCTGGTCCAGACATCGCTGCGTATAGTCCGGGTCACTAGGGAACACCTGTATCAGACCCCGACGAGGTACTGGTTGTTCGGGAAACGGTACCGGGCTCGTTTCCGCCGGCTGTGGCATATCTTCGCCAACGAGGCGTCCGTTGATATAGTACTTGTTGCGCGGAGCGAAGAATCCGCCGTATCTATTCGCGTCGGGATCATGCTTCCACTTCTGCGCAGGTACCCATCCTAGTCGTTGGGTATCGTTCTCGATCAGTTCACGATACGTGACCACAATCTTGGTGTTGCGCAAATGAGGAATGTTGGGTATCGTATACAGTAAATCGGACACCTGTTGCAGTCGTCAGTCGCCGCAATCAACGTACTCAACACCAGACTTACCCGAACAAAGAACAAGTCCATGTTGCGGAATCTTTCCCAAGCAGCCTCCCGCAGCCTCTCCCGAGCTGGCAAGGACATTGAGAGAGGACTTGCGCCTTCGTAGTAGTGGGGCAACTGCTGACCCAGTTCCCAAGTCTTCTTGTCCAACAACGAGTACAGGAGACTCTCGATCCGCCAGAGGGTGATTTTGGCAAGGTTGGAGACAGGGACGCGCTGCCAGTCAGTGTCTGTGAAAATAGTTAGCAGCTGTTGCTTAGGCAGGAATTCATGGCATACTAACATCTTGTGAGATTCAGATCCTGCTCGCCCAGTAGAAGCGCCGCGTGGGTGTTCAGGACCCATTGCTCGCGACCCTCCGCGGTATGGTTGAATTCTGGGCGGATGGTGTCGTAGCGTACTCCCTGCAGCGTTCTGAACTTGTCGGCCAACGCAGGTAGTTTTGGGTTGGGGCATGTGTCGAGCCACCGCAACAACGGGGGAAGTTTGTCCAGGCGGGCAGCTTCCTGCTCCTCTCGTAGGCGCCTTTGCTCCGCCTCACGAGCTGCCCGCTTGCGCTCCACCTCTTCGCGGTGTGCCTTGTCGCGACGCTCGCGCTCGAGACGCTCCTCTTCCTCACGCAAACGCCGAGCCTCCTCAGCAGCCTCCCGCTCCCTTTGTAACCGCTCCTCCTCTTCGCGGCGCTTTTGCTCGTCTGCCTCTTTACGCTTCCGTGCGGCTTCGACGCGCTTAGCCTCCTCTTCGTCGCGGCGGGCCTTTTCCTCGGCTTCGCGCTGCTTCCGCATCTCTTCCTGGTGCTGTCGCTCCAGCTCCTCCTTACGCTTCTTGTCCTCGTTCTCTCTTTGGCTGGATAGATCTGCGCGCTGCTCTTCTTCTTTCCTTTGATGACCATCGCCCGGTTGCTCCCGGTCGTCTGTTGCATCGCCGTTATCAGGTCGCCCCTCTGTGTTCGCCCGATTATGCGATATCTCTGACGAGGTCGCGGTTGCCGCTCTCTTGTCACTGGTCTCGGTCTCAACGCTTGCGGCGACAGGTTCTGGGCGAGATTCAGCGTCCGGCATATCGACATCGGTATCTTCTGCTTTGATGCGGACGGACGCGTCGTCAGACTGTGTCTTGGAATCCCTGGGTTTGTCGCCAGTGGGCAAGTCGTGGTCCCGTCGATTGCTGGACTGTGTGGGCTTTGCCTGAGAGGAAGTGCTGTCTGAAGTGTCCCTAGGCCCGCTCTGGGAAAGCGGGCGCTTTGACCGCTTCTCCTTTTCTGAGGTCTCGGTTTCTACTTTGCGACGTTTGATTGGAACCTCGCCTTGGCTTTTGTCTCCGTTTCCTGGTCTGTCAGGAGTAAGACTGTTGCGATGTCTTTTGGTCGCGCCGTCATGTGCGCTCGAAGAATCTTTCGACTCCTCTCGTTTGAGTGCCTTCGCCCTATCGTGGTACTTCTCAGTAAACTTAGTCTTGTCGGTCGCATCGTCGTGGCGAATCTCATGCGGACTGGAAGGCTCTTGAATGGCAGACGCGTTCGACGCGACGCTGGGGCGTCTGTGGGTCTCCCGTTCTCCTCGCAGGGCCCCTTTCGATACCAGCTTGCGCCTGGGCTTAGACGTCTCGCCCTCGGAAGATAGCGCAACTTCGGACTCAGTGCGTTTCGCCTTGAGGGCATGCTGTCTGGCCGCCGTATCCTGATCAGACGCGTTGGCAGGCATCGTGCGCTCCTCTCTCTTCCGTATACGTCTCTCATCGCTGACGTTGGAGTGCTGCTCGGACTTACGAGATTGATGCGGACTGGTGGCCTTGGCCGAGCGTCTCGGGGCTTCCCCTTCACGCGAGGGACTGCGAAAGTGATGGTTGCTTGAGACAAGATCAGATCGATCCTTCTTCTTTAGCCGCTTCTCATCTCTGTCCCTCTCCCGACCTCGGCGACCCGGTGACTTTGTCTTTGCAGATGACTTGAAGGCATCATATGCGTTTTTGAGCATTTGCTCTTCGTCCTTCCAGTTAGTGCCCTGCCGGCGTCGAGCAATTTCATAATAGGTTTCGCCGCGGAAGCGCTTGGTGGGGTCGACTTGTGGCTGTTCAATCAGCAACTCCAAAACCTTGATGTTCTCTTGTCCAATTGCCGCTAGGATTGGTGTTGCAAACTCAGCGGGCTGAGAGGACACCGGGCTAGGGTCGGGATTTGCCTCGCCTAGCCCCAGTAGCAATTGCATAACAAGGTCGTGTCCCCCCCGTGCTGCTGCCACCATAGGTTCTGCATCCTCGCAACTCCCCTTCACCTGCAAGATACGGGCTACCATCTCCTCGTCCCCCCTGCCGGCGGCCTGCAGTAACGTTTTGTCGTCGAGCGGCTGATACAAAAGATCGTTGCGAGTCTTGGTGGATCTGACCGTGCCTCCCCGGCGATTTGACGCGCTGTTGGTTGGCTGGGGCGACCGCCGGGGGCTATCACATCCCTCATTCTTGTCAATGTGGGAATGCCTGTCTTCAGACGTCTTTGTCCGTCCCCCGAACCGCTTCCTCGCTTCGTTCAGCACCTCACGAATCTCGTCATAGTCATCAGCCTCTTCGCTCAAGAGATCAATAGGCTCCCTGCCGTAAGCATTGGCCTTTCGGGGGTTAACGCCTGCATCGAGCAGGAGTTTGATAACCCCAAAATGGCCGTTTTCGACCGCATCGAGCAAAGGTGTTTCTTTATCATAATTGACACAATCCAGATTGCAACCAGCGTCGATCAAAAGCTTTACAATGTCCTCGCAACCGTTGAGAGCCGCGATTTGGAGAGGCGTGTTGCCGGCGTAATCGGCAATATTGAGATCCTCCGGGTTGTCTCGCAAGCGTTGCTTCGCAACTTCGAATTCGCTTTTCGCACAGGCACGGGCGAGCAGCGTTCTCCCATGGGCATCAAGGTGCTTCTTGTGTGTTGTTGTCTTAGCGGGAGAAGCGGTGGTCTCCGCCATGGTCGAGGCTGCCAAGCTCCTCGCTTTGGGTTTGCGGGGATAAGGGCTTCCACTGGCCGAAGATTCGTCCGACTGATCCGTTGGCTGCAGAGGCGGCGGTAGGCGTTTCTTCTTCATGCTCAACCCAGTTGACGACGAGAATTGGGTCGAGGCACTTCTACGGTGCGACCTGGGCGATCGCAAAGGTGGAGATGGAGAGCGATCCTGAGCCTGCAGATATTGCGCTTTCGAGGTGGACAGTCGACGATCTCTCTGCCTACGGCCAGTGTCCAGACCGACGCTGGCCGTACGCTGGCGGCGAACTTTCCGAGCGTGCTCCTCATCCTCCGTGTCCGATTTGGGGACTTTCCGCTTGTGCGAATGGAGATCGTCGATTGGGCGACGCTTTTCGAGGGTCGATCGTTTCGCTGCCTCATCGCGGAAGCCGGGCTGATCATCTTCTGAAGATCCGCTGTCGACTGACGGGGGTCTGGATGGAATCCTTGGTGAGGTATGTGCCGAGCTTAGAACGCTGGACTCATCCTTGTTCCGTATTTGGTTGAAAGTCGGCTTAGCATCACCGTTCGAATTGTCGCGCCGATGGTTCCTCGCTTCCAGCTCAGGGACATCGCCACGATCCGCTCGATTCGACGTGCTCTCTGTGGTTGTGTCCATGTCGATGTCGCTCCTATCCTCCTGTCTGACCTTGCGAGCCTTGGAGGGAGACTGTCCATCCTTGCCCGCTAGTACGATAGTCTCGGCATCCGAGTCGCGCTCGTCGTGTTGAGAGCCGTCACTATGGCGTCGTTGTATGGCCGGGCCAGGGCTGCCCGATGCCAGCCTGTGCTGCGCCACCGAGCTTCCGTTCAGAGGATCTTCTCGTGGTAACGATGCCTTGCCAGCGAGGCTGGGATCGGGGCTGGTTCGCTGCGGCTGCTGTTTTGGCGATTGGGCGTCAGCAGGCCTCGTCTGATCCGGCTCGGCAGCATTGCGCGCATCCATATTAATTCTATCTGGACCAGAGAATGATGCCTGGCAACATCCTGCACACAATCGAGCCGGTGCTGTTCGTACAGAAATGCAGGAGTGAGGACCAAAAGAACAACAAGGCGAGTCTCGCTCAGCGAACGGCGTTGCCAAGGGTCGTTGTTGACCGCACTATTCGTATCGTGTTGGTGAGGGTAAGAGTGACACAAAAGCGAGATTGGCGATCCTCGACGGGAGCGGGCAGAGGCAAGGCAATTAGGTATGCTATCGTACAAGCGTCTCGATCGGTGTCGTTATACAGGTCGTCGTGGTCGTGTCTGTTTGTACTGCCAGTGAATAAGCAGAGTGGGCGGTGGGGAGGTGTTTGAAAGTCGAGGAAAGGCGGGCTCCAAGGTACGCTTTGCTGCTGCTGTTGTCTGGCTGGCTGGCTGGCTGGCTGCTCCTGCGTTTGGCTGGGCTGGGCTGGGCTGGGCCACTGCCGGCTTCGGTTACACTGTTAAGAGATTGTAAGGGACATCGCTCACCTGCTTAGCGCAAGCTCAATCAACGCAAGCTCCACCTGCGCGCAGCCGCGTCCATTGACAAAAATCTGCGCCAGATCATGTCGCCACCAGAGCTCAGCCGCTTCTCTCATTGGTTCTCGCATAGAAACTAACTTCCCAAGGGCTCCACCCTTGCCAGCACTGGCAGTCGCAGACTCGCAGAAGGAGCGAGTGTCTTAAATGCGTAACCATCCTCTACGCCATCTTGTTGCGGCACATTGGTGGACTCTATCCTTCTGCTTTCAGCCCTCCCAACAAACGTCAGACGCTTTCAATCTAGGTTGTCGCGTCGAGTCCAAGATTCCCAAGAACTATGCGACACTGAGCGTCTGAGCGACCGTCCTTTCGTGAAAACCCCGTTTCGAGTACCCGCCGACGACCTACAAGTACATACATGGTGTTCTCACACTGACGCAAGTGATGATTGGCGTCGTCCGAGTTCCAACCAGCCTCCCGTTCTCTTCATCATACTGCCGTCTTCAATACAACGACCTCTGCCTGCCCGAGCCGACGACGGCGCAACATGGCCGGGCACCATGACGCAGAACTGCCGCGCATCCTTGAGCACGCTCGGGTCTCCAGGCTTCCAAACACTGCTTACTACATACCCAACTTTATCACAGAAGACGAGGAGAGACTCCTTCTCGATAAGATTGCAAGCGCGCCTAAACCGCGATGGAAGCAGCTGACCCATCGGAGGCTACAAGCGTGGCCCTCGGAGCTTGTGCAGAATAAGCTCCTTCATGCACCATTGCCAGCTTGGTTGGACGACCCCGTGGTGACACGGCTTAAATCTATCCCGCTGTCTGATGCAGACCAGACATGGTTGTTCGAAGACAGTCCACACAAGGGTCCGAACCATGTCCTGATCAACGAGTATCCGCCTGGTGTCGGCATTATGCCTCATAAGTTGAGTGATCTTGAACAGTGAGCGAGCCGGCACCATGCTCATGTTTCGTAGGATGGTGCTGCGTACTGGCCTGTCGTTTGCACCGTTAGTCTTGGTGATAGCCTGTGCCTGAACTTATACCGCAGTAAGGAAGATGGCACTGTCAAGACGGAGCCGGCCTGGCGAGTACTGCAGGAGCCCCGGAGTGTCCTCATCACCATGGGAGATCTGTATACCGATTACCTGCACGGCATCGAGGAGACGCTCGAAGACGTCAACCTTGGTGAGGAGAGTGTGGTCAATTGGCCTCTATTGAATGACTGTCGCACCTTCTCATCGGGTCGGCACGTTCGCCAGACACGCACAAGCTTGACATATCGAGACGTGCTCAAAGTCTCAAAGGTCGGTGGCAAGCTCGGCCTCCTCACGAAGAAGTGATCGCAACCTCAAAACACGAAAGGAATCATCTTCCATCTCGAAGCCACCTTCTCGGCCCCAACCTTCTCTGCGTACCATTTTTTTGTGGTGTTCGCCGTTGTGCCCAAGTTTACCGCAACGAAGAGTAGACCTGTGAAGACGGTTCTGTTGACCACCGTGTCTGGCGGCGAAGCTACGAGAGATAGCGCCACATAGATCAGACACTCGCTTGTATAGTGTGGGCAGATGATGTGCTGGAACCACCCTTGGTGTGGCAGCGTGTACTTTCTGAGTCCTGACAGATGTTTGTGGCACTCATTCTGCTTGAAGGACGCGTAAATGAAAAGGATAACTCCAAGGACTGCGCGCGTAGAGGGAAGGCTGGGTGCCTGGGATGTGGTCCAGGACTCCAAAATCGCACCTACCAATATAGGTCAGCAATGCTCAGCACTGTTTAACGTAACCGCCTCACCGGATCCCTCAACCCAGACGGAGACGCTCATGCAGGCATAGTAGGCCAGCCCAACGATCCAGTGAACACTAGACATGGGGGATTTGCCAGCCTTCATGATCACCAAACTCTCGTACAGCCTCCTAAGTCCTTGAACTGCCATCAGTGTCCAGGCCACAAACACACTACCAAGTTCCGCACTTCGGCTCCCATCTTTGACCTGTGCCTGGGCTATAGCCTCCATGATGGCGCCTCTCGTGACAAACTGCCATGCCCAAAACGCGGAGCCAGCTACAGAAAGGACGTAGAAATGCAAAAACCACGAGTGCGGAACCTCCAGACAAGTAAGTAGCGATGTCAGGGTCTTCTTGGTCCACGTGTTGCTGTCGATCCCTGAGGTGTTGTTTGATCTCTGCTGCCTCGCGCCGTAGTCCAGCAACGCACTTTGCAGCTCTCTGGGGAGAACATGGACGCTAAGTATGACAGCCGCGCCAAACAGGTAGTACGTCTGACAATACTGGGCGGGTGTGAAGTGGCCCAGGAAGTCGGTCAAAGCGTGAATCGCTTCCATCTTCAGCGCGCTTCTACGGGAGAATTTGGGTGTGTTTCGATCGAAAGCCCTAAGCGAGGGAAGAGGCTTGTCGTTGAAAGAAAGGGTTTGGTTGGAAATCTGTGCGGCAGTTGACCAAGCCATGCGAAGCGGATCACGCTACCCTATTCACATTTGTTCAACATTGCAATGACATTCAAAGCCATACCATAAAAAATTCTACTTCCTCTAGATCCTAGGCAATTCAACTCATGGACTTCTCGGGGATGCAAACAACTGGGCAATTACGCATGAGAAGTTCATATTCGGCTTGGAAGACCCCTTTTCACACCTTAAAGGTAACGCATGCATATACTGACAACAGGCCATTCAATTTGCTTCATTGTATGTAGATGTCCTATTCAACCCAAATCTCGTGACTCGGATACATAAGAAGTCGAGCACGACTTTCATCGATGGCGTATGCATCAAGTGAATCAATTCTCATTCATCGGACTAGACTGAAAGGTCGCAGCCCTAGCATCTTTGAAAATCCCCAACGCCAAAATCATTACATCCCCAACTCCCGCTCGCACAGTCCTACTTCCTCAGATGACGGGGCACGTACTTGCCGGCGCCACCTGAAGGCAGCTTCTCTTGTGGAGCGGGCGACTCACGCCCACTATCGCCGCGGCTCGAGTTGCCCCGATCCATGGGAGCACCACGGGGGGCTTCGAACCGACGGGGTGGTGGTGCACTGTCCGCGTTGGGTGGAGGGGTGCCGGCGCCGCCAGACGAGGCAGCCTTGGCAGCCTCACGCTCACGCCAGCTTGGCTTGTTGCCAGCCAGGGGGAGACGAGGAGCACCAGAAGGACGCTCGTTGGAGTCGCTGCGCTCGACGAAAGGAACCGCACGAGCAGGTGGTGGCTGGTCGCCATCTGTGGGACCAGAGGCTTCACGCTCGCGCCATTTGCCAGCACCAAATACAGGAGGGCGACGACCTTCGGAGGACTCGGTCGGGGCGCCGCGGATGGGCACAGCGGGACCGCGCTCCTTCTCAGCCTTGCGACGGGCGAGGGCTTCCTCTTCACGACGCTGTTGGAGTGCAACCTTCTCGGACATCTCTTGACGCTCCTTCTCACGTTGCTCCTTGAGCTTGGCCATCTCAGCCTTCCTGGCCTCCTCGCGAGCAGCACGCTCCTCGGCTTCACGGGCAGCGCGCTCTTCAGCCTCGCGCAGTTCTCTCTCGCGTTCCTCTTGCTCGCGCTTCTCGCGCAGCTTACGTTCGCGATGCTCCTTCTTGCGGTTGGCGATCTGCTTCTCCAACTCACGCTCCGCGTCACGCCTCCTCTTCTCAAACTCATCGCGGCGACGCTCGTGGAGCGAAGCACGGAAAGACTCGTACTCTGGTACCAGGCGGCTGAGACGGTGCTTCAGCTCGACACTCTCTTTGTGCTTCGCCTCGGCTTCCTTGAGGGTCTTCTCCTTGACAGTCTCGTAGATGGCACGGTCCTGCTCAATCTGCTTCTCGTAGTCGGCGTTCAACTTCTTCGCCTCCTCTTGACGGTAGGCTCGTTCAAGATGGTCGATACGCTTGCCAGTGATACGGAGACGCTCATTGACATCATTCTTCTCTCTCTCGAGCTGAGCCAGCTTCATGGCTCGGATACGGTTGGTGTCAATGTTGTCAATGTCGTTGAGGTCGAGCTCAATGGCCTTGTCGTTCATGTTGAGCTCGGCAATCTGCTTCTTAATCTCTTCCTTGCGCACACGATCGTGCTCGGCCTTGATGCGCTTCTCCTCACGCTCCTTCTGCTCGGCAGCCAGGCGCTTGGCTTCAGCCTCAGCAAGTGCTTGCTCACGCAGCATCTTCTGTCGAGCGTTTTCCCTGTCGCGGTCGGCTTGAATCTTGGAGGCATCAGCCTTACGCTTCTCGATGATATCCTTGCGAGCGAAAGTGTCAATGTGCTCCTGCTCTGCGCCGGCCTTTGCCCTCGCAAGTGCAGCATTACGCCTGGCAATGCGATCCTTGTTCATCTCGGGATCGATGTAGTGGCAGGTGGTGAAAAGACTCTTTGCCAGGCGAGTGAGTTGCGAACGAACGATTTCGGAGGGTGTGTTCTGGAGACGCTGCACGGCACCAGTCTCGCTTTCCGCCGAACCGGCGCCAGATCCTGTGTGGCCGGCCTTGGAGGAAGAGAAGACGTCGTTATCGAAGCTGAGCACGCCGGTGGAGTGATCCATACGGACGGCCAAATCGCCCTTCTTGTTGCCGTTCATGATGAACTTCTCGATAGTGCCGCGGTCAACTTGGTAAGGCTCGGGGAACTGAGCGAGGCTCTGCACAAAGCTCAGGTCGACGGTCTCGTACACTTGAGACAGTTGCTGGAAAAGCCTTGTGAGGATGACCTGCTGCAGGGGCTGGATGTAGCGCTCCATATCGGCATCCGCTCCGATCTTGGTCAGGATGGGCGAGATTTTCTTGCAGATGGAAAGCGGGTGGAAGTCGACCTCCAGGATGTTGTATAGATCCTTGATCTCCGGGCGGGCGCGCTGGAGCAGGGACTTGGAAAGAGCATCCTTGAACAGACGTCCGCGAGTGGGGGCCTGGTTCATGCCAAGCAGGTGTGTCAAACGGGAGTTCTTGTTCTTGCGGGCCTCATCAAAGTCAACCATGGCGCCACGGGAGCGCGATGTGCTAATGACAGGGATGGCCAGGGCCGACAACAGCACGAACGACGCGGCCTTCTGCAGGTCTGCATCCGTAGCCGGAGGGTTGTCAGACTTCTTGCTCTGCCCTGTAGCAATCGACGAAGCAGAGTGGCACAGCAGAGTGTAGAACTTGGACCACGCGGCAGCGTGGAACAAATAGTTCTCACCGACCAGGAAGATGCGTGTCAGCTTCTCGTAGTAGTTTGCCATCATGATGTTCTTGGCAGGACGCTTGCTGAGGTTGAGTAGAGTGTGGATATCCTCCACGCTGCGGAAAGCCTCTTGCCACAACTCGAGCTCAACGGCTACGTTGAGCTGCTGAAACCTTGTCTCAAGATGACGCTGCAAGGTATCGGGGTCGCTCAGGTTGATAGCGTGCATCTGCGATGAATACTTGGCGGCAGTCTGGACGTGGTTCCTCAAGAGCTCACAGAGACGACGGAATTCAGTCTTGCGAAGGTGCTTGAGGCAGAAATCGAGAGCCTGGAAGGTTGTGGTCTGGTAAAGGATCTCGAGGCGGGCATTGTTGCGGAGAATGTCGAGAACTGTGCGGTAAGCCTCCCACAAGAACTTGAGGCAAGGCGTGACAATGGCACGATCGGTACGGTCGCGGGACTGCTCGCCGGAGACTGTAGCCAGGAGGATGGACTCGGGGGTCTCGCTGGCCTCCAGATCATCAACGTTCGATGTGTTGGCGTCGATGCTGGACTGCACCTCGTCGGCCTTCTTCTGAGCTGTGTTGACCTTTTCGACTGCGAGCTCGATGAAACGCTTCACTACCGACTATTGACGAAAATTAGGATACGCACACCCCAAAACGGCAAAAGATCCAGCATACCTCGATTGTTGCAATGTTTGTGTTCTGTGACATGTTCTTGTATTGGTACAGCGCATCCTTGGCGATTTTGCCCTTTCGCTGCTCAACCGCCAGCTCCAGGAGCTGGAGGATGACGGGCTCGAGACTGGCACTCGGGGCATTGCGCGATCGTTTGTTGGTGATGTGCTCGTGGAGAAGGTTGAGAGCTGCTGGGGCCTGGTTGACCCCGATGAGCTCTTGTGCTCGTTTGAGCACATTCTCGGGTTTTTGCAAAGGTGGCGGCGGCTGTAAAGTTCGTTAGCCAGGGTATTTGACGACGAGGGGTAGCAGTAGCCCGAGTATTCTGGGATAGGCGACGGCTGAGTACATTTGGAAAAACGTACCATGATGGGCGATACCCTCTTGCACGACTGGAGGATATGTGGACAATCGGTTTGCCGTCGCTGGCCAGGGAGTGGGAGGGATTGTCGGGCACTCAGTCGAGATGGCGTGGGCTTGGGGTGAACGAATTTTGTTTCCGTGTGTGCAGAGTCGCGGGGTTACTGCGCCGGCGACTCACTGTTTGATCCACAATCACGTGCCGCTTACGTGATGCTCGCTTGATCGACGGCAACGCGCCCTTGGAACACCACCAATACACAAATAGGCCCTTTCGTGCCCTTTCTCCAACACTTCAATGCTCCTAGCGTTAAGCCAGATCTCAAATTTACATACACCGGATTGGAGACAAACCTCATCAAACTGAGGCTAGGCATTACGCTGAGGTACCTATCAAGTAGTCTCAAAACGGGGTGCTGTCCCAGTCACGTGATCCCCATCCGGCGTCTCACGCAGTAAGAAAGCTACGAAGCTTAGCGCGAGATTGCGTCACCTCACCTTTGACAGCAACACCGCACTGCACGAGCTTCGTTCTGCATCCGATCATGGCGGACAGACGCCGCGAGGATCGCTCACGCTCGCCTCCTCGCCGCGGTCGGGGGGGCCGAGGAGGTTTCAGGTGGAAAGACACTAGCCGTTCGAACAATGACCGGGACGATCGAGGCGAACGAGGAGGCCGGAAGGAGTATCGCGACCGATCGCCACCTCGATATCGAGACTCAGATCGATTCGACCAGAGAAGGGAAAGGGACAATCGCGACCGACCTGGGGACAATGATCGCAATGATGGCCCGAGGGAGGAACGTCGACCCCGATCTCCCGGGGGGATGTCCCGGGACCACCATGCGACTGCCGAAACCGAGAAACCGCGAAAAGAGAAGAGGGAAAAGAAGGACAAGAAAGAGAAAAAGGCAGCTGCTGCCATACCCGCTGGGCAGGAAATGATTATCGTCAACGTCAACGATCGCCTTGGAACCAAATCTGCCATCCCATGCCTGCCAGCCGACACAGTCGGGCAACTCAAGTTGATGGTCGCAGCGCGGATAGGCCGAGAGCCCGGACAGATCATGTTGAAGCGTCAAGGCGAGCGGCCCTTCAAGGATCACATTACCCTAGAAGACTACGGCATCTCGAATGGTGTCCAGCTCGACCTTGAGGTCGACACTGGCGACTGAAATCCACTGGGTCTGACATCAAGGGCGCTCCTCAAATCGACCATAAGATTACAGATGGTAAGAGTCGCTTAACTACCTGAAGGTCAGCGCTGTCGCAGTGTCCTGACAGTTGTAGAGCGCCCAGCCATGCGCCAATGCGTGCCATTATCCCCCATGGGCAATGCGCAGATGAAGCCCTCTACGATCTTGTCACATTACGCAATTCGTGGCTGGTTTCCCAGCCTCTCAAAGGATGCGCTGTTATAAGTTTGGGGTGTCAAGCCATCTACGATAGGATTGTAGACTGTGATCCTCATTTCTACGGGAAACCAATGGTTTCCACCATGGCCAGCCTGCACCGAGAGTATACCAATGCTACACGAATCAATGCCAGGCTTGCTATAGAGCACAGCGGTGGTCCGGGGGTCGAAGGAGAGTAACGAGTGCCAACATAGAGGAATCGGGACCTGGATCTCATTTTACGCCTTCAGGACGGACCGTTGGAAACCTCCAGATCTGATCCGGTGGTCCACCGTTGCCGCGCAATATAAATCGTCTTGACTACTACTTAGTTAATTCCCGAACTACTTAATCAATTCCCGAACATTGAAGGCTCTCCGGAGCCGGGTCAGACCTCCCAAACTTGCTCTCGCCGTAGTCAAACATTCACTGGAATATTGTCAATAACTTCTGGCAAAATCGGTCTCTTGATAGTCTGTGGTAGTAATGTCAGGGGGAAATTTTGCCCCACAGCCGCCAGGTTACTCATTAGGAAGGCACCAATCTGAGCCACAAACAGCAACGCACGTGAAATCTCCTATGATAAAGTATGATTGATATTAATATTGATTGCTGTATCTTTCTTAGATTGACGGTAATAGTACTTCCATCATGACCTACCTTATAATAATGGCTAAAGACTTTGTACCGTATGCTTGTTAAATGGTGGTCATTGGTCTGTACCCATGGAAAGAATCGCTGCAGATGACCTGCATGCGCGCATCCTCTCAATCTCCTTCTCCAACGCCGCTTTTACTTGCATGTGTACACTTCTATCATTTCGCTGGTGGGTGTGTGAACGCGAGCGGCGGGGAAATCTGCCGCTTAGAGGCTAAAGGATGGAAAGCGGCACGAGATTCTGTCAGGATCGGGACTAGCTCGAGCAAATCAGCCAAGCCGACTGGAGGCGCTGCGGCCGCTCCAGCTTCCAGCCCTCCTCGTCTGGGTTGCGCTGCAACTTGAGTCCAGTCTCCCCCCTGAGGCTTGCTGCTTCGAGCTCCGATTATGAGGCCAGACCCACACTGGTCACTCCTGCCTGCGCTGACTCGCTCGAGTTGCACCTTTCGCCAGCCGGCCCCCCAACTCCAGTCCCAATTCCCAATTCCAGTTCCCCGTGACATCCTCGTTTGAATTCCTCCTCCGTCGACGCTGGCATCTCTTCGCCATCCATTCCTTCAGTCACAACGCGAGTACTAATAATGTAAGTTCTACTTATTTTCAATTGAATGACCCGACGAATCTGGACTGCTGGACACCCTCGCTTTCCGATCCCATCAATCGAGGCCACTACACAGCGAAAAGGGACCAGAGCCATCGCAGACAGCCATCAGCAGTAGCACCCAATGCTTCTGTGCCAGAGACACTCTCACCACAACCAGTCAGTCACGCCCAGGCTTCGACTACGGCAGACAGCAGCCGCCATCTCTCGAGCTGGCCGAAAGCGACGCGACAGGCTCGCGACACGGGAAGGGCTTGGTTATGTGAGGTATCCTGCCACACTGGGAGACGGCCTGTGCAAATCTTGGCTGAGTCTCAAGCTGTGCACGACCAGGATCCCAAACTTGGCTGTCAATTGAAGCCTCAAACCTCCGGAGCTCAGCCTGGTTGTGCGACTACTGATGGATGGACATGCAAGCTGCGCGAATATTCACATCTACGGCGGCCTCGAACTGTGACGAACCGTTGCTAACACAATGCATTAGCAGACGCTTCTATCAACACTGTCACGAGCCAAACGATAATCAACGTCTTCAACTCAATTCGGTCGGACAGGCATTCCGCCGATTATTCCCACCAACTTTATCTCCGCAGTTTCGATCCAATTTCCATAATTCAAAATGCCCCAGTACACGTCTCGTGACGTCGGCGACCCGTCGCAGATCAAGAAGACCAGGCAGTCGATGGCCGACCTGAAGTTGAGGCGATTGACAGAGCTGAACAACCGCTTGAGGGAGGATCTCGACCGTGAGCGCATCCCTGTCAGCACTGCGGCGAAGAGGTAAATCACGTAACCCACGTCAGAGAGGTGCAATGCTGATGATCCATGAAGCATCATTGCTTACTGCAACGGCACGAGAGATTACATGGTGCCTTCGACTTGGGGCGCTGTCCCCAAGGGCGAGGACCCCTACGCTCCACAACAATCCGGTGGCTGCTGCGTCGTCATGTGAAGTGAGAAACTCAAGAAGAATAGTAACAGCCTGAGCGTCTGGGAAGCGATCCGAAGGAATCGAAATCCAAGGAGAGAGGTACGACGAGGTACCACGACCGTCGATGATGATATACCAAGCGTTGTGCGTGCGCGGGAGGCACACTCACGCACCCGTCTTTCTGCAATGTACTTCTCTGATGCGCATTTCCTTTTGAAACTCATGCGTTGGGCGACTTTGCAAGCTAGGAGCAGGTTTGGGTACAGACTGCACGCGGTAGCGGGTATCGGAGGATATACGAGAGGGACAGCAAAGGTCCCTTTTCATGACATGATATATACGCGCTTGAGCCGGTTGCATTGTGGTTGGCAAGATACGTACCAACACCGGAAGCGTACTGATAGCTTCCTGTCTGGAAACCCGGTTGGCTAGTCAGCGTGTAATAATTCCCATCAAAATCCAGGTTTTCATTTTGTTCACCAGCGTCATGTACCGATACCGGGTTCGTCGTCTCCTGTCTTTGTCATCTCCATAGTGTGCTGTAATTATTGCTTGACTTGGGGCTCAGGCTTCCTCCACGTCTCCTCCACAGTAATAATGCCCTCGCGTCATATGTTCGGCACCTACAACCAAGACTAAATACCCGCCATCGACTTCGACAGTCCTTCACAGACCGGGCTCGTCGAGACAAGTGACCCCGCTGGACGAGGAACATACACCAGTACCTTACGTTAGCTTGCGTTTGGCAACGCCATTGCAACCGCCCAATTCAGCATTCAAGTCTACTACATGACCATGTCGACCGATGCCGCTCCTTCGAGCATCACGACCCAGGCCATAGTCTGGCCCCTGCCTAGGGTCACCATCCAGTTCTGTACCCAGTGCAAGTGGCTTCTCCGAGCTGCCTATGTGAGTTTCCTCTCGGGGTCCCTCGACATCAACCCCTCCATCCTCCTATAGCCCATGCCCGTGCTGACGAGTCCCCTCAAGTACGCCCAGGAGCTGCTGAGCACGTTCTCCACCTCGCTGGGGGAGGTCGCCCTGCAGCCTTCCACAGGCGGGACATTTGTCGTCCAGATATATCATGGAACGGCGGAGGCGAAGACGCTATGGGACAGAAGGACGGACGGGGGCTTTCCAGAGACCAAGGAGTTGAAGAGGAGAGTCAGAGACGTGATTGAGCCTGACAGGAATCTTGGACACGTGGACAGGGACTATGGCAAGAAGGATGAACAGGCCGTCAACGAGGAAAAGGACACAAGGAACGAGACGGCTGAACCGCAGGGCAACGAGCAGAAATGTGAAGACTGCGCAACATGACGGTATAGGACATGGTCATGAGAATTAGATTCAGATTTAGGGAGGTTTAATTAGGCGTCTGGCAGATGCATACGCCGCTAGAGGACTCAATGGTACCATGTCATGTTCTGCGTGGAGGAAAAAGAGCTAAGGTACCTGGTAAATAAAAGTCAAAAGCGATTTTTATGTATATTTATTGCTGAGCTAAGAAACAGCCGTTGTCGTGATCAACGTTGCAGATTGGGCATGATACGACCGAAGCTCGCCGAGTTCAACACAGGTTTGCCAGACACGCTCGATGGACCGATCTCTCGAGATTGCTCGACAACTAATTCCGACGTCATGTCGGACCCGGCGAGAGGAGGATTATGCGGAATGGAGCGAGATTACGAGACGCGCAAGAGGATCGCAGATTTACAGAAGCCGGAGCGCCGGACACTGCTTGTCGCTGTGGCTAGCAGCCGGCGCGGCGAGAGGACTTGTTCGTCGAGGGTGCGATAGAAGTAGTCCACTGCTTGCTTATCGCCGTCCGAACTTCTGCTTCTTCTCGGCAGGCTTGAGGATCTGGGACCGAACGTCAGCAACTGGTATAGCCACAACTCGCGGAGCTCACATACCTGGAACGAGCACAGTAGACTCTCATCAACGCTCATCATGGCGCCAGCATTGTCGAATTCTCCACAGTAGTTGGGAGCACTGAAGAGGGTGACAAGTTGGCGTTTGCTGAAGAACTCGTAGCCGTCCTCCACGACCTGGTGAGCGCGGCAGATGAGATCCATGTCGTGCTTCTGGAGGAAGCGCGATACAACATCAGGACCGAAGGTGAAGGATACACCACGGTCGTTTTCACTCCATCCCGTAATGTCCTTGTCCGGGTCTGACCACAACAGGTCGCACAGCAACCCACAGTCGGGGATCTTGGAGAGTCAGCATGACATGCGCAACGCTGTGGCACTTGGGATATCGGCTTACATCTGTAGGGCGCATCACGCGGCGAATCTGCTCCATGGAGTTCAAGTCAGGGCTCAAGCCACCGTGCATGGTGAAGATTTTCTCGTCGATGATAGCGGCGATAGGTAGGCAGTTGAAGCAGTCCGTGAAGGTCTTCCACAATTTGATGTTGTAGCGACGCTTGCACTCGTCGTAAAAGCCGTAGATGCGGTTGATGGAGGCACACTCATGGTTGCCACGCAGGACGAAGAAGTTCTCGGGATACTTGATCTTGTAGGCCAGCAACAAGCAGATGGTCTCGAGCGATTGCTTGCCTCTGTCGACGTAGTCGCCAAGGAAGAGGTAGTTGGCTTCGGGGGGGAAGCCACCGTATTCAAACAGGCGCAAGAGATCGTAGTACTGCCCGTGGATGTCGCCGCAGATCTGAACCGGTGTTAGCATGCCATCTTGGCGTTTTCTACATGTCGCCCATATTCACCTTGATGGGAGCCTCAAGCTCGAGGAGGATAGGCTGCGAGATGAAAATCTCCCGAGCCTTGGTGCACAGATACCGAATCTCGGCTTCGAGGAGCTGAACCTGCTTGCCGGGGCGGCTGCCGCGAACTTCCAGCAGTCGGTCGATTA
This sequence comes from Emericellopsis atlantica, assembly GCF_019669845.1. Classification (NCBI taxonomy): domain Eukaryota; kingdom Fungi; phylum Ascomycota; class Sordariomycetes; order Hypocreales; family Bionectriaceae; genus Emericellopsis; species Emericellopsis atlantica. Next base: position 1,068,271 of record NW_025764707.1, on the reverse strand, counting down.
TGGAGTCGAGATCGACCTCGTGTTCTGCCATCGTAACAAGCCCTCGATGGGAAATGTCAGGCTACAAGGAGAGATTGTGTGGGCGGCGGTAAGGGAAAGGAATCCAGCCGATGCGCAGGGTTGAGGCAGCTGCGGGGACTCGGTCAGTTGACGGCGATGTTCGTAACTGATCGCTGCTGCTTATGCGCTAGGTTGGTGGTACTCGGATCGAGCCTGCAGACCGCAAATACGGCTCGTCAGCAAGCTGCGGAATACGTCGCATGGTACAAATTGCATAGTGTGCAGACTTGCAAAGCCAAGTAGAGAAATTGAGCGCACAAATGGGCTATTGTGTGGTGAGGGCAAGGCGAGCGAAATCTTCTTGACTCAAATGTGAATGATGGGGGGGAGCGGGAGGAGGGGTTTGCCGTTTTTTATCAAGAGGCTAAGCCATCACGGAACTGGGAATGATTCGACTCACTGTGACGGTGGCGTAGCTCCAGGCAGGAGAAGATTCCCGTCGCAAGATTTCTCGTTAGGGTAGGTATTACTTGTCAAGAGAATGACGATCAATATAGGCTGTTTGTCGTCGTCGTCGTCGCAATTGCCTTGGGAGGCGATGTGATGATTGCGGGTGTGGAGGTCTTCGTCACCCAGTGAGTGGAGGCTGGCGTCTTGGAATGCAGGTTCGCAAGTGCGTCGTGGATGGTACGCTTTCGCGCTGTCGCCTGGATTTTTTTTAAGGTTTTAGGTCGTCCGTGGACGATGTCGCCTTGTATGATTTTGAGTGTGATCTGGGAGGATCGATATCACCAGGTGGACGGTTGGTGATACCTACAGTCGATGTTGGCGGTAGGCTGCCACGAGGACTGAGGAAAGAGTCAGGATGGATGTTTTCGGCCGCGCGCGTTTGACGTGGTCGCGAGGAGTAAAAGCTGCTCACAAGAATCGCAAGTGTTTAGTATCGAGATCAGGGACCTGTCTTGTGTATGACGCAGGCGGCGCTGTGTCGTTGTCGTCTGTTGATTTCGCGTGTCAACTCTGTCGAGTGGTGGCAGAGGAGTAGGAAGAGGGATGGATGGTCGGACTTGTTGTGCTTTTTTTTCTCGCGTGCAAAGGGCAAAGGGGGGCCGCTCGAAAACCCAGCGGCTGTATCGACTGGATCGTCTGGCTCCGGCGCGCCGCTGGGTAAGGGACCTTGGTGCTGAAGGGAGGAGCTGGGCGCTGATTTAGGCGGCTAGAGGCTAGAGCGCAGTGGGCTAGAGGACCGGACTCCGGCTGGCGGGGCCACCGATGTGGACTGGATCTCAGTGCTCACCTCAGGACAATTAGTAAGGTAAGGTAAGTGAGCGCCTCTGCCAGTGGAGGCTTCAGTCCCGTATACTTGGTAGACGAGGGACTGGATCTAAATAACTAGACTACATGTACACTGCCCGAGTACACGTATTACGGAGCGAGTAGGGTAAAGCAAGTTACAGGTGAATCCCACTCTCAACTTGCTGACCGCGGGAACCCGGCTGCCTGGTCTGGCCGTCCTTCCATCTCGCCCGAGAGGCCGAAACCATTGCCCAAGATACGTCTGTAGACCGCGACGTGAATTAGGAGACACATCGACCCAAACCTTGCCAGCCTCTGGCCACTTTTGCAGATCCATGGCAACTAGAACCTTGCGTACTCTTAGATCCTATGGCCAACCACTCCACTAGAGCTCCAGTGCTTGCGGCCAGCGTTAGGGAACGCGCAGCGCACACCACCATGTCAAGGCCCAGCACAGCCACTATCAAATCGATGCTAACAAACCACCCGGCCCACCGTTGTACTTGACAGTATCAAGGCTTGCACATATGCCGAGCATCGGTTTAGCAAGCAGTCGCACCAAGATACGGCAGCCGATGTTCCCATGTGCGTGGTAGGACAATTGCCACCCAGAGCTCGCGCAAGGAGAATGGCACTGAGCTTCCCTCCTTGCCTGTTCTCTGATAAGTGGTGGCTGACGGTACAAGACCAAAGACTGGACGCCTCTGCTACCCTTGATTACCCCTGAGACGACGTCGTTTCAGTTAGAGATCGCCATATACTCTGGACTGCAGCTCATTGACCAAGGCATCTCGACTCGCAAGCTGCAAGCTGCAAGGCTCGTCCATCGGTCCACGCCGATTAAAATGGGGGGCCCAGAAAAGCTTGGCCTATGGTCAGTTGCAACACGCAACCTGGCGCCAATAGTTCTACAGCAAGTGGGCGACAACCCAGGCTCTTCCGGGGCCCGATCTTCATCAGTCGTCGTAAGCCAGGACCCAGTTGACTTCGCGAAGGCATCGGGAACACGCTTTGTTCGTGTCGACATTCCCATCTTCAGCTAATTAGCTGGGCCTGGCGAAGAGGAGGCTCTGGCTTCTCGGCAGATCTATCGTGGATACCTCATGGGCCATGGCGTGATCAGAGTGATGGTTCGGGATAGCAGCTGGTAGATATTTATAGAAATTCCCACCTCACAAGCGTAAAGGCTATTATACTACACATTGCGCCCCCTGACTCTCGATGAATGTGATGAAAACATACCTGGTACCTTCGGGAGTGACGTCGCTTTTCAGGTATCACCACCTCATGACGTTTCTGATGTGTATAATTGCAAACAAAGCTGCCAATCAATATTGTAGACTGCGGACCTGTGAAATGCCTTAAAACGTTGTCCCACGCTCCTCGGTTCTGCTTCGCATTGTGATACCAAGGGCGCCCTCTATACTCCCGCCAACGCCCAGCTTAATTTGACTACGAAACCAGCAAATGTGTGTGTAATAGACCTCCAGTGCCCTTCCCATGATACGTCTCCCTGTGACTTCCGCAGCACCCATTCGCTAACGTCTTCTGGCCGACGTTCTCCGAGTACTCGCGACCGCCGGCGCCGCTCTTCGGGCCTTGCTCCTAGACGCGACCGCGGCAACCGGGACGCCCTTATCCCCAATGGCCGATTCGAGACCCTCAGTGACTTCCGCCCCAAGCGCCTTAAGCTCTTCGTCGTCCATGTCTGTGAGCTCTTCGCTTTGCATGTCCACATCGCTCTGCTCCGCTACCTCGTCCTCCACACAAACAGTGGTCCCAACAGGATCAAAAGGTTTGAAGTACCACGGTACGCCGCCGTCAGTGAGGGGATCAATGACTTTCCCCAGGCTGCCATTAGACTGAGGCGGTGTTGGAGGGCCAGCCTGGGCGACCCCCGGCTTGGTATTGATACTGAACCCATTGTTGTCGCTGTTGGGAGGTGTTTCCGACGTGATTTCGCCGTCAGGAAGCTGGGTTGTCGTGTCGGCCGCATCTGCCATTTGGACGTCATCAGACTCGGCCGTGCCCTCGACAGGCTCTCCGGGAGCGTCAGCTTCCTCGGCGATCGGGCTTGTACCCTCTCCCATCGCAATGTCGCTTGCTTCGATCGCCTCCTCGGCTGAAGCGACCGCATGCCCCAAAGCTTGAGTACCCTCCCGACTGCGGAGAATGATCTGTTCCTGCACATTGAGACTATGCTCGATGCGACTTGCCAGCTCTTGCTGTAGAATCTTGAAAGGTTTGCCGTCAACGATAGTGGACTCGAGACGAAGCGCGCTTTCGAGATGCGGCTGCGCCGCCTTCAGGATGCGCTTCCCGAGCTTCCGTCGCTCGCGGATGTCGGCAAGTGTGTGCTTTGGCGAAGGCTCATCCAAAGATTCTGTGCCTGCGCCCTCGTGCGCAGTGGCAATGCCGGTGCGGATGACATTGCCAAGGTCATGCGCGAAAACCATGGCCTTTGTATAATGTCGCTCTCTCGTCCGGCGCTCTATATTTCGCAGACCCTCCTCAAACAATTCCCTGTCAAGCCTGCATGCTGTCAGAAATCGTAACGACGGACATCATGGGCTTTTGACTTACGATATAGCCTTATCAATAGCCGCTAGTAGGTGTTTTGTGACCGGAAAGTAGCACTCATCGACAAACTCTTGTTCCACTTCCGCAGCAGACAACTTCTCTTGCTCGCGCAGCACAGTGTCATTTGTCAACGTCTTCAGGCGCTCCATATCCTGGATAAGCATCTCGGCAAACTGTATCCGCCTCGCCAGTCGCTCTTTGCCATCTGGGCCCATGGCTGCAAAGTCCCTGCGGGTGAGCTCCATGGAGGAGAAAGAGTCCATCTGTAGCTGCAGGCGCTTCAGCAAGGCGGCTCCCTTGCGGGACTCGCGCTTCAGGGTCCAGTAACGACAGGCTTCGGCAAGGAACTCTTTGCGCTTCCTGATGGAAAATCTCTGCAAGGAAATTTCAACCGTGTCAAAGACGGCTTGGGGGATAACAGGGGCTCCAGAGGGAAGACGCCAGACATTCTTGGGCTGTTGGTTCTTCTTCTTCTCGCCATGCGAACCGGCAATGCCCATAACTGAGCCATCTGCCTGAGTTTCGTCCACATTGATCCGTTGCTGGGCAGCAATGACGTTTGCGACGGCATAATTATCTGCCCAAAGACGACCTTTCATGTTCTTCTTGTAGAACCGTTTAGCTGCCTTTGTCGCCTCGGCTACACGTTGCTCGGCCGTGTAGTCAGGAGGACCGTGTTTGTTGCAGTATGCCTTCAGGACCATGTTTCCGTCAAGCACGGCCAGCTGGCCTGTGGGAGTCTTCATCTTGAGATAGAAGCGAGCGCGCCGAGCACACGTAACATGAAACGCCTGGTAGCAATTCTTGTTACTGCACTGAATGCACGCCCCCATCCTCTGGTTGCAGATGAAGCAGTTCAACTTCCATCGTGTCTTTGGGACCTTTTCCACGTCCTGGACAGGTTCCATAAATGTGTGGTTGGCCAAGGACACTTCGGGTATCCACATGGCACACAGGAGATGGGACCATTGATTGGCAGCAGTTTGCTTGAATGCGCCATCTGTGTTCGGGCAGAATATACAAGTCTGTGCATGTTAGCAAGAAAAATACGTTCCATTGAATGTGCAACTTACCGGGACACCTCTACCACAGGCGACACATTTCCGGCACAGCCACTGTCCTTCGGGAATAAATGGGACACCATAGCACTCTTGGTGAACGGCCAAGTTACAGCCGTCGCAAAACACAATGGCGTTTGTGTTTTCGCAGTCGCCATCGTCGCAGATGACGCATTTGATATCAGGTTCCTCGCCGGGTTGATGCTCGCCATTCACGGCGGCGGCTGAGCTCGAACGTGGACGGTGAGTTTGAGGGGGCTTTGGGTTTGGCTTCGGTATTCGTTTCTCCAGGCCATGCCATTCTTTTTCGATCTTTGTCATTGTGATCTCAAAGATTTCGCGTGTCACAGGTTCGAGTTGGCTTTGTTTTCTCTGGGCATTGTAATAGTCCAGCCACATGTCATCTTGCTCATCCATGTCGTACTCTACGCGGAAGAACTTAGACAAGTGTGAACCGTCGTCAGCAGTGGGTGAGGACGACTGTTCTGGATCCTCTTCTGCGCCTGCATTGCCGGCCTTGATGAGTTGTCGATCGGGCCGCGCAAAGTGGTCGCTTTCTTGATATCCAACATTACTCATGGCTTTGTCGACATACCGAGCTTGCCCAAAAGTCTTGCTCTCAAAGATTTCTATACGATTGGTTCGCCGGTACGAAGGTTGCTTGAGGTCGAGTTTCTCTTTCGCAGTCTGATTCTTGATCGGCAGCACTTGCGGTTTCTTTGGTGTTGCGGGTACGGGGAGCTCAGCCGGGCGGGTACCGTAGAAGCTGATTACGTCCCTCGTCGGTCGTCGCGAGCGCCTCGTCGGTGTGCCATTCAGCGCGTCGAATGGGTTCGTGTCGTGTTTGGTCGAGGCAGCAGGTGTATTGCCTGTCGAGGCGGGGTTGATGTGCCGCGACGGCGTCTCAGAGCCCACCTCAGAAGTCTCCAACGGTGGCCCGAGCACAGGTGTGCTTGGGCGCTCTTGAGCTGTACCGTCAACCTCCTCTGACCGAAAGACCTTGAAACACTGGTCTATATCGAGATTCGGATGGAATTCCTCCCAGCTACGCTCTTCGCGGGGCTTGTAGTCGTCGGCCTGATGCACTGAAGCAGCGACTGCGGCGGCAAAGCCAAACGGCTCGTTGTTCGAAACAGGATTCCGAGTGCGCGTGCTGCGCTCACGTGGCGGGAGTGCGCTGGGCGTACTGATGTTGACCGTGCTGCGGACGCGCGTGCGCGTGACAGTCGCCGCGCCGTTGGGCAGAGGGGTTTCTTGGTCGCTTGTATCGCACCACCGCCCGCCGCCGCCTGCGCCCCCGGGAACATAACGACGCTTCTTAAGAGGAGGTTCCGAGGCGGCCAGTACGCCAAATGCGCCCAACGAGTCTGAGCGAGCGGCTCGAAGCGCACTCGATGTGCCGGGCGGGCGACCGCGTCGACGACCGGTCGGAGTCCGACGCGAGGGAGACTCGATCGAATCCATCGCTCGTGAAGTTGTCGTTTTAGTCGAGGAGCTCTTTTGAGAGCTAGCGCAACGTCAAACTGCTTATATCGTGGCGCTGAGAGAGTGGTGGATGGTAAAGAGCGTATTCCATCTGGCAGCGCCGTGGCAGCCTTCCGGTGGGGTTTGAAGCGCCACAAATTTGCTCATGCCGCCCTGGAAAGGAGCAAGACGCGCGATTCGGGATTCGCTTCGTGATATGTCGATGGTATTCGTTGCTAGGAGCCGCCTTGTTGCTGAGTTCACGAAAACAGCCAACGCGTGAAGTTGGAAGCACGGACCACCCCCTTGAATGCTGGGTCGCGGCGGGGATGAGTAAGCAAGCACTTCCGATTAAGGTATGCTAGTGGGGTTACCGGTTCAGGATTAGCGCCCCAACTAGTGTCTGTAGGTATAAGACAGCTGTGTTGGAGTTTGAACCACATCTAATAATACTCCGTACCTAGTATTCCAAAAGTACACGGTTTGCGATCAGACCAGTGGCGCTCAAGTGGAGGGTATTTCAGACAGTCTTTGTGGTGGTCTCTAAGCCATCCGCAACAATTCAGCGTTGGCTCCAAACTTGGGGCTGGCAATACACGACGTAAGGCGTTGAACTACACGCAGAGATCGAGACGGGTGTATGATGGAATTCATAAACATCACGTAAAGGATCTTGAAGATGCTTTTCTGAGCCGATCGCACATGCGTCTGTAGTATGCATTCATGTATCTCGGGTCGCCCTCGATCGTGCAGGGACCAGCCTCCACCATCATGCCTTGGAGAACAACGAACTCCCTTCTGTGATGTGTATAAAGCAACCAAAACCCCTCGCGGCACTCCAAACGCCGCCTACAGATCCCTCAAACACATGTAACAAATGCCAACGCCGAAAATCAATGCTCCGCAAAATCGCAATGTGGTATAGATACTGCCTGAGAGGCATTCTAAGCAACAACCAAGTGAAGTGATGTAATGCTTGAAAGAGAAACCCCCGCATTGGAACAACAGAGCGCTGTCCGAGAGGGTGCCTCGAAAGAAAAAGTTGCTACCGGCGGGTTCGAGCACCGTGCCGATTGGCAACTGGGGAATGTCGCCAGCAATGGGCAGGGAAGGGGAGCCAGGAGGTGAGAGGTGAGAGGGGGTATCATAAATAGGTATCGTGAGTGATGGCGGGATTCGAGACTTCTCAAGGGCTCACGGACTGGCCTAAAGTCCGACCGCCTTGAAGCGCCTGCAGAGAGTGGGCCAGTTGGTCCTCTTGTCCTGGAGCGATTGACTTTCTAGAGTCCCAATCGCTGTCTCCAAGAACACTGAGGTAGCCATCGCCAACCTTGTCTCGTAGTGTCTCGATTTTCAGTCGATAACTCTGCGCATCAGAGTCCCAACTCTGACCAGACTGCCAGTTTGGTCGCGAATCATTGCAATCTCTCTGCGGCACCGGGCGAACAGCGGTGCCTTGCTCGCCCCGGGGCACTGCTGCGGGTGCTATAGTGGCTGAAGTGTACGCATCAGCTGGAGGCGTCGCAGTTGACGCTTGTGGTGGCTTTGGGGCGACTTGGTAGTTGCCTTCGGGCGTGATCGCACTCGATCGATCAATAGGTGACGTGGTGCTACGCACATCGCCAGGCAATGGAGCGGATAGATCGTTGGTAGCGAGATCTACAATGCGACGCTTGGGCGTTTTCTTTCTTCGTGTCGAGCCCGTGTTGATTTCGCTCATGACGGCCCTCGGTACCGGGCGTTCGCGGCGACTGCTAGGGCTCTGGGGAGATCCATACACTATTGTCGGTTTTGCAACGTCAACGGTAGGGACCTCGGGGGCCTTAGGCTTCACCACGGGCACTGATTCGGGCACGGGTGGACGTTCCACCAGATAGCGACGTTCGTTGCTTCCTGGTCCGGCTCCATCAATGATGATATCATCAGTGTACCCCGGCGTTTTGCGGAACAGATTCAAGATTGCAATGCGATAATCTTTGTGTGTCCGCGTGAAAGGGTTCCCTTCAACCCAGATTTCCCGGATGTCAGGGATACCTGTCAAGCGAGCGATCTCGGAGGGATCAGTCAAGTGATTGTCTCGCAAATCAAGTCTTTCAAGCGGATAGAGCTTTTCGACACCCGCCAGGGACGAGAGACGATTGCCACGGAGGTTCAAAGCCGTGATTGCGGGCAAGGGATTGCGCGTTAGAGATTGCAACGAGTCGATCATACAGTGCGAGAGATTGAGAGCGCGCAGCGCGGTCAAGGTTGCAAGGCTGTCGGGAATCTGTGTGAACAGGTTGGAGGAGATGTCCAGGGAATACAGCGTGTTGGACAACGGCGCTAGACTGGTTGGCAAGATGGAAGTCATCGCATTGTCGGCCAGGCTCAAATGGCGTAGGAAGCGCCACTTTGTTGCAGGAAGGATGCCAGTGACCAGAACATTGCCGGAGCTACTACCTCTGCCATGATGGTGCCATGATTCGGAAAGGCTCGAATTCGAGCTTCCCGAGCCAGAGCGCCTGATGCGTTGCTGCGAGGAGCGAAGCTGGTTGGAATGGCTGCGGCCATTGTTCGGGCGTGACGGCGAATTGCTGCGTGGCCGACTTGACTTGGCAGGCGACTTTGAAAGTTCGTCACTGGTTCTGACGGCAGCGTACGAGCGTGTAGTATCTGAGGTACTGCTGTCTTCAATGGCATGCTCACTTGGGGTCAACGACCCGACGCGCACTTCAGAAGGCGGTAACCTCGTCTCGCCAAGGCCGGGCGCAGTCATGGATCGCTGGAGCTCAGGCGGGGGCACAACAGACCCACGACGGGAACTGCCGCCAAAACCCCATGTGGTTCCTGGAGAAGATTGAGTCTTTGAGGTTCGGCGCCGACGTTTGTCCATGTCATCCAGGACGATGTCGATCAGGATATCGGCGGGATCCTCGATCCCCGCTCGTTTCAGAGTCAGAGACCGAAGCTGGTCAGCCACGCGGTCCCAGCCAAAGAACTGTCGAAAGTCTATACTGCTGACCTCCAAAGCCTGGAGGTTCTTGAAGACATAGAGGGGGACGGCAGAATCAAACGGAAATTCCTCGTAGCCCCTTATCAACCGGGCGCGCCAATCGGGAGCTAATCGGAGGCAGGGGATCTTGGTGAAGGCGGAGTACAAGTACTTCAGGTCAGACTGAACCGCAGCTTTCTGACGCTCAGTTCGAGCAGCAGATATGCTGGCGCCGATGCCCAGACTAGCCCACAGGGCCGACATGCCGGACATGACACTTCGGACACTGGAAACGGAGCGGATCGAGCCTACGTCAGACTCCCGACTCCGAGATCTCTGGGTATCTCCGAGAAATGAGACGTAGTTGGCGGCCGTCGTCGTGTCGTGCAAGTTCTCCAGGCGAACCTTCATAGGACCCACAGCGATACCGAGTTCTTCGAATCGAGACAGCAGGTAGAATAAGTGGTGAGGCGTGAGAGCCAACCTGGCTGATTTGACATTATTCGAGGTTAGATTCAAAGCACCCAGTGAAAATGTAGCAGCTAGCGTTGAGGCGGAGGAGGATGTTGCCGGCCGATTGGGGAGGGACGGCGACTTGGGGATCGTGGAAACAGAGCTGGTGCTCTGCGAAGGCCGATGACGAGTTTCTCTCCGCTGGAACTGTAGGGCGTTTGCCAGCGCCTTCTCGTGTGTGCGGACGAAGCTGGCTAGTTGCTGCTACTGTCAGTACAGGATGCTGCTATAGAAAATGGCTGCCCACTTTGACAAAGAACTCGCCATCTTCGGAATCCATTTTGATGCTTGCAAGCGCATGCGGCGCCAGCCTCTGTAGGCGTGCAGGATGGCCTGGATGCGAATAGCTTTGGTTGTTCGTGTGTGTCGCATGAAAATAGAGGCGTACACTGATCGCAACCGGGTTATAGCAGCTCAATCACGAACAGGATAGCCTAACAGTTCAAGGTTAGATAAGTGACATGGAACGTTTGTGAGTGACTCAAAGCAGTGAAAAGGGTATTTCTGGCTGCCAAAGGAAGGCAAACATGGCACATCTGATCTTGTAACAATGCAGACTTCCGCTCCATCAGCTGGGGTGGAATTCGAGCACAATGTGCATTGCCACCGCACTGCGATTGAGTCACGCAAACGCGGATGCTCAACTTGGTCCATGTCTTTCCCTCTCCGAGACTGCCGACGGGCTGAGCGACCGGAAATACACATTGGACGTGCTACTTGTTTTCTCTGAAGATGATATGTGCTCGCTGAGGCAGCGGGGGCATGTCGAGCCGGCAATTGCCGCACAGCACCACGCGGTGTCACAGCGGAGCAGCGATCAAGGTCGACAAGAGGAGTTGTACGCGCATGGCTAGTGAACTCGAGGAGGATTGCAACCGATAGGCAACATAGGCATGATATCGATCGTGGGGTTTCTCGCGCCAAGTCGTGAACGCTTCGAGTCGTTGAGCTTCGAGTTGATCGGGGTTTGCCTCGCAGCGGAAGGCACTGGACGAACACCGCTGACGACGGAGGATTGCACGCGAGACAAAGGGGAGAAAGACACAGTTGCGAAGATCAAGGCTTGGGACGGATTTGAAAGCATCACTCACCTGTAGCGTGGAGCTGGTGGACAGACCCGGGATCCAACTGTTTCAAAGGAATGTGAGGCTCGCCGCGATAAGGTGGCCCGGCGGCAAGGTGTCTTTGCAAGTCGACCAGTGTCCCGGCATGCACTGTGAGAAACTCCCCCAAGATAGCCTCACGCTTCGCTCGCTCCTCTGGGCAGCGAGGGTGCAGAAGCAAAAGCGAACAGCCAGAAAAAAAGAGAAAGGGTCCAGCAACATCAACAACCCGGCGTGAGGGATCCAATCCTAATAACAGACCGAGGGGGGGGGCACCGCTGGTGGGGGGGGTATTTTGCAGAGGCTCTTGCATGTCTTGGCGCTAGCTGCTCACTGGCGAACCAGGATCGGGCTCCAGTCCAGCCAGTCCATGTGCTGGGCAAGCGCAATTCAAGCGCGTCAAGCCCTCAATTGCCTGCAGTCAATTTCTGTGGGGCCTGTGTCTAGCGGGCACTCCACCTACTGACAGGGGGTGCGGTCCAACAGCGCCTGGAGCCTCCACTGATAGCCACTGCATCCACTGCTATGGGCATTTCGGTTTTCCCGTCTTGTTCCATGGCCTCCAGTCCATCTTCAGTCCGTGACTTTGCCGGTCGGACAGCTACTAGTGAAGCTGACGTTTTTTTTTTATCAAGTAGAGACGATGAGCATAGTTCAGTCATTTGCTGTCCATGAATGGTCATGGCAGCAGTCAGCAGTCAGCAGCACAAAAACTCACCTCGTCAGCCCCGACGTTCTAGGCGACATGATCTATCACCCTGGCCGCGGTTCCCAGCCCGTGATCACCACCACGCACACTGTCTCGAATCCCCCAGCCTAGTGACCACCACAAGTCCACCACCCCGTTGCTCACAAGGTGCGCTCACAATGGCGCCAGCATTTGGACAGTACAGTCAGGAATGGGTCCTCTCCCCCCAACCAAGCTTCTGTTGCTCAGTGTCAGGCATTCTCTCATGGCACACTGGAGATTTCGTCGAAATGAAGAGGGGATGATGACTCTGAAGATTACAGCAGGACATAGGGCCAATAACGGAGGCGCAGGGTCGCTGGCCAAGAGAAGATCTACGTAAACAGTGCTTCGTGCGCCTCATCAGCTCCAGTCGTTACAAGCCTGCCCGGGAATTTTGTCGCGCGAGTACGTACTACGTACGTGCAATGGGGTTTTCAAGTACGTGACGAATTTACCAGGCTGGGGGCCGCAGTTTTCGATGTTCAAAAAAGGACAGCCAGATCCGTATTATGGAGTAATCTAACGGTCCCTTCAAGCTGCATCAGCACTTGCATCATTTCGCATTGAAGCGCCAAGCTGATGCAGCTGGTACGGAAACCTCGACGTTCAGCCAGCCAGCATGCGCTCACTGTGTGTGTAGTATATCTGGCCAACTCGAAATCCGTCGATGACTTTGGTGTCGTGCAGGCATCGCATACCTTCGGAAGAAGAAGTACTGATAAGAGGCAAGACAGCAAGAAACCGCCCAACAAAGGGTGGTAGCAAGCAAACCCGCGTCTTCTAACGCGTGTTCGCGCTGGGCGGATATGAGAGGTCAGTAACGGTTCTTCAAGTCAACACTGAACAGTACCGTATAATAATAAAGTCCGAAGTAATAAATCAGTCACTCTGGGGCTACAATCGCCGGGTCGGCCGCGCCAAGCGTGGAAGAAGTCGGCCAGGCCAGTCCAAACACATCCAAGAGACCGAAATGATGCTCGGGAGCGCAGGGTTTCCCACAGGCGCCAACCCCTAACGGGACGATGTGCGGGGCCAAGATGCATGGGTTCTAACAACGACGCCGACGATGCTGATGCTGTTTGTTTCGCGGAGTGACGATGGCTTCATCACATTCCGCCTCAGTGCATAATTACCACGTCCTCGCTGTACTTGACCAGGCTCAATACTCTGATTTCTGAGCAGAAGAACGTGCACAAGCGCGCAATGGAAGCCGTCCTGTAGTCATGAAGCTCGATGCACTTTTATCATGGCGACAAAGCCGTCGTTGGTTGTCGGTCTCAAACTCGCCCACAGGCCGCAACAGCAAGCAGAGCGAAGGCAGGTAAAGAAAGAAAGAAAAAACCTCAGCATGCGGCAAGCCTCGCCAGCTAGACCCCCTTTGGCATGACATTGGTCAATTCTTTTCATTGCAGAAAGAACATGTCACTCGAAAGGCACCGTGACGTTCGGTTCATGCCAGCTGATGAAGATGGCAGATGGCTGCCGTCGTCGTGTCTTTGGCAGCGCTCTGAAAAGGGTGCGACAGGGGGGGTCATGCTGCGCCAAGACATTCCATTCATGCAGAACCGTTCGCTAATTACGGTACGAGCACATCCTGGATCATCACATCCCGACACTCACGGTCTCACCAGCCTTTATTACTAGCACCTTGCAATATCAGTATTGATATGCGGCAAGCACGCGGGGGAAAGTCAATAATACTTGGTGCGCCACATCAGACTCAGATTCCAGTCGTATAAGACGCTTGGCGCAACACAACATCTCTGGTCAGGCCCGTGTAGAAACCGCACCATGACAACCACGAGGACCAGCCCTAGGAGACTGGCCGTTCACGCCCTGTCCCGAGATAGACGTGAGGTGGGAAGCTGTCTGTCATCATGCAGGCATCGCAACCGTCAGAGTGCGCTCCAATCGTGAATGTTCCAACACAATGTGCGTCGCAATCACTCACCCAAAGATGCCAGATGTACATTTGTCCCTACCCAATCCAATGGGTCTCCGCTGCAGTGCTGCTGCAAATCCGTCAACTCATGTCGTCCATGGGAATCTATTTGGCAGCCAAGGCCACCGGTTATGTCATGCCCCCCACTGGCTTGCCCGCGCTGCAGTTGTTGTGGTTGGGCTTGTGTGATCTTATCACATCATCTTGCCTTGCCCAGGCCCCAGCCCCCGCGAGCCCCTCCCTCCACTTGACCACGCACTCGCAGTTCCCCACCACGATGGCGCCAGATTGGCTGCGAATGTAACATCATCAGACATGTCTCTTGAACCTCACGCGCTTGCACCAGACGTCACGGATCGTTCCTAAAAGTCTCGTCCACCTCGTGCTCCCGTGCGTGGCTGGGGCTGATCTCGAACAAGTGTCACTCCCTACGGATATTATGCCCAGACACTGGAGGTTGAGGATAGTCAGTTTGGAATGAGATTGCCTGACCAACCGCCTGATCAGACGGTGCCTTTAGCCTATCGGCCTAGACTCAGGGTCCTGTCCTCTACGTACTCCGTACTCCGTACAGCAGATATCTCGCAAACGGATGACCCCTCGACCCAACATCAACAGCCAGAAGTTGATCCTTCGCTTTGTTTGGCCCAGCCCTCCAGCGTGTCTCATACATGTCTCCGCTGAGATGAGACTTTATGTCCAGTACACAGCTGAGTGCATGCAGCCATCTTGGATCTTCAAAAGCTCAAACTGAGCCCCTCGTTCCACAGCAGTCCATACGTAGCAGCGAGCCACCCAACCCCAGGTCACTACTGCGCGCAACATGCACACCGCCTCCATGTCCTGCGCGGCTTGCCACTCAGAGCAGAGCAGCTGCATTCCGCAATTGCCCAAGACGCACGTATCCGTACTCGCCGGCGAGTTAGACAGCGGAAGCACATGACCTGCGCCATTGTTGGTCAGATTGGCGCCGAGAAACCTCTGCGGAGAGAGGCCTTGTGATTCGATGCTCGCGCGCGCAGGCCGCAGCCGTGGCTCCAAGCACGCCTGGTCTCTCTCGAGCAACAAGACACACTGCCGCCAGGTTCGTCGCTGCCTCGAGACATGTCTACATGTATGCAAGGCTCTGGCTCTTATTAGCCCACCCTTGGTGCTTTCACCGCTCAACGCGGGAGAAGATCTAGGGTCCATCCATTTCAACATGGCGATTCACGAAACGACCATTGCCGCTGGTCAAAATGCCATGTCTCGACGATCTTCCACAGTAGAGCGGCAGAAGCGTAGCACGGTAGCACCTGGATGGTTGGCTGGATGCCTATCTTTGCTCGGTGTACCGTAGATCTCCGTCTAATCAGTCGAGGCCCCAATGACCTTCGGGTTCCCGCATGTGGCAATGCGGTTGGCTGACCACGTTTGCAACCTCGAGCAGCCCGCCGTTGAGTGCACGCTACGGGCCGGGGTGGTGTCATCATTGTTGCTGCTCTGGTGGACACGTACAGATTGGATATCTTCTGCGACAGCACCTCATCTGCCGAGGGCTATCCTTGCATCTGTAATGGCGATCTGGCACAAAATCACCACCAAGTGGGCCCTCGAGCATGCAAGCCTCTTCTCGCGCTATTCTCTTCTTCATTTCCCGAGATCGAACGGTCTTCCGATTGCGCATAAACTGTCGCGGGACTCTGTCTTGCGGTAGGTTATCACTAGCTTCCAAACTAGACGGTCAGTTTCCGTCTGTAGTGGCGCATAGACAGCTAGTCTAGCCGAGTAAACACGAGATCATGCGCCAGCGTGAATTCCATATTAGGCAAGGGGGGTTGATGCTTGCGGATAGGGTCAAGGCTAATGGTGGGATTGAAACGCACGGACAGAGCTGTCAGTCTGTAGTTTCCGTGGCCTGCAAACATGAAGCATCTCAGTGCCGGGTAAGCTGTCTCGTCAGTGCGCAGCATGTATTCGCAAATCCACGGTACTCCGGATATCAAAACCTCACCCAGCAATCGATACCGGTATAACAGCAGGATGATGTTTTTCTCAGACTATAAGTCATTCTCGAGGACATCCAGTCTAGAGCAACTTGCAACTTCGACATCTGTTACGGACATAGTGGCAACCACAACGCAACCGAGAAACGAACTATTAGAATCAGCCCTCAAGAAACCCCACCGTCTATCAAGTTGGGAGCCAACTTTCGGATGATTTCACTTATGCTCAAAGGGAGATCACTCTTCCAAGTGACAATGACATAATGGCACCGGCTAGAGCCATCATGGCGTGACAGGGTTCCCCAGTTGACAGCTCGCTGACCGCTAGATCGCAGCCCACTTGGCCGTTCATGTGGAGGAGGGGTGGTGGTGATTGCTTCAAGTCGCTCTGCCACAGGCGCGCGCCAAACGAACGGCCCCTTTGATCAAGATGAAAGAGGGCAAAGGCGATGAGGCATTTGTTTGATTTGACGAGCAACGTCGCGTCGAGGAAGCTAAGGTGCGAGAAACGCCATTGACGAGCATAGAGGGGGGGGGGGGGGGTTCTTGGGTGAGGCGAGGATGGAGTGGTTGGATCTGGTGCTAGTGCTGTGTTCTTGATCGTCTCGGACGCGGTAATCGAGAATACTATGGCTATCTTGTGAAAGCGATGCGGCACACCGATATTTACCAAAAGACTCTTCCCATCACGAGCAGGATCGTGCTGCTGGTTTGCGATGAAGATGGATGAGTTCCGTACATGAGTGACATGCCCGTTGAATGCGAGCCTCTTGTTTCGCGAGGCGAGAAGACCCGTACAGCAGACTTGATTTCCAGAAGACAATGGTCATTACCCCTCAAAATCATCAAACGAGAAGGGTACTATGGAAACCAAAAGCCTGGCAGCTAATTTCGCCTATATTATTTCTGTAAGTGCGTACATCTTGTCTACATTGCTTGAATGGTACATATTGATTTCACAGGTGGACATAGTCCTGCCTGCTGCATTACGCTTCCTTCTTGACAGGCACGAGCCTCTCAAGTGTCTTGAAGCCATCCAGCGCAAATCCCCTCTCGATGTTGACCCTGTACTGCTTGCCGTCCACGTTGATCACCCCGTAGCCCATGTCCGTCCAAGCCGACCTCGTGGCCCGGAAGAAACCAGAGAAGCCACGGCCAATCTTGCGGAACGGCATGGTGAAGAGATGCTCCATGTCGTACTTTTTCAAGGCCTTGGCCTTCTCCTCGGCCTCGAGAGCGTGCTGCCTGCTCAGCTCAGGGACCATCTCCTTGGGGAGGGAGAACCTCGTCTTGAGCGAGACTTTGTCAATGTCCGTGACGATCTTCTTGGGCTTCAGGAATGGCAGGCTGTTGTTGACGGACACCTCGAGCTTGGGCGTGGAGGCGGTGGTTGCTGGCAGACCCGTGGTGGCGGCGCCCACAGGCGCAGCGCGCACTGTCTGCGTGCTGGTCTGGGGCACAAGTCGGATCATGGACACTATCCCCCTTGTCTTGAGGATCAGGAAGAAGCCCATGCCCGCAAAGAGGATGTAGGAGATGTTGTACACCCAGTTAATCCAAGCCGCGAAGCCCTCCAGATGCGGCACCCACCAGGAGGGCCCTGTCAGCGCAGCCCACGCAATCAGGGTCAGGCCCGACGTCCAGCAAGCCGTCCTGAACCAGAAGTGGGAGGGTCCCTCGTAGAGGACAGTTGGTTTCGACTTCGCGGCCAGCGTCCGTAGCAGACCATAGCTCGTGGGCGGAGGAGCAGCAGTCCTTGCCGGCTGTGCCTTAGGTATTGACTTGGCTGGCTGGGATTTCGGTGCTTGTGGTGGTACTTTAGCTTTCGAAGCGTATGCTCGTGCTGAAGGTCTTGCTTTCAAGATGTCGCGAAGTAGTATAGATCGTGGGGAGCTAAAGGACTGTGCTGGTCGAAACAGTGGCTGGAGACCGGGCTGGAAGAGCCCCCGACAAAAGGAAGCCATGGCGATGTCTGCGCTCGCTGCGCGTGCGTAATGTAGCAATTGGTGATTGAATTGTTCAGAAATTGATTCAAGTCAGAGGGAATGATCAAATGTCGTCAGAGCACGGATCAGGGCCCATCAAGAAAATCCCCAAGCAGGAAACGCGCAGCAGAGTGCGAGGGTTGACGCGATAAGTAGACATAATTCCTGAGGACATTTATCCTCATAGTGTGTGGTGTACGCAGTCCCGCAAGAAATAAGTCACCCAATTCCGAGCCAATCCGGCACGGGTCCCGCCAAAAAGTTGGATGGTCCGTGCATCCTCAACAGCTTCATCAATTCCTCCGAAAGATCAAAGCTCGCTACCATCACCACCAGCCAGCCCGCCCAACGCCTTGATCCCCGAGCGAGCCACCGCCCACCTTACGACCGTCCATCTCTCCCCCCAATTGCGCCGTCGCACGCGCTCAGGATGGCGTCCCTCGCGGCAGCATGCCGGGCCACTGCCCGTCTCACCTCGTCGTCTCGCGCCGCAACCCGCAGTACGTCCCTCCAAATGGCGCATCAACCCACGTAGGCATGTATATGACTGACGGCAAGACAGACCTCTCGACGACGACCCGCGCCCTCGCCGCCCACAATTTCACCATGCCTGCCCTCTCGCCCACCATGACGGAAGGCAACATTGCTTCCTGGAACGTGAAGGAGGGCGACACATTCAGCGCAGGCGACGTTCTTCTCGAGATTGAGACCGACAAGGCGACCATGGATGTCGAGGCCCAGGACGATGGGATCATGATGAAGATTATGAGCCAGAGCGGAAGCAAGGCCGTGCAAGTGGGCTCGAGGATCGCCGTCGTCGCGGAGAGTGGGGACGACATCTCGAGCCTCGAGATCCCTGCAGACGAGAGCCCCAAGCAGCAGCAATCCTCTTCATCATCGTCCTCTGCGCCTGAGGAGCAGGAGGTCAAGCGGGACCAGGAGAACCGGGAGCCGCAGAGGGTCGCCAAGGATGGTGAGGCACATGTCGTGCGGTACCCCTTGCTACCCTCTGTTGGTCATCTTGTCAAGCAAAAGGGCCTTGGAGACGAGGACCTCAGCAAGATCAAGCCTACAGGGCCCGGCGGCCGTCTACTCAAGGGTGATGTTCTCGCCTACATTGGCAGCATCGGCAGCGAATCCCCCGCCACACAGTCCAGCCGCTTCGACAAGCTGGCCCATCTCGATCTCAGCAACATCAAGGTGGCCGAGAAGAAGGCGGCCCCCGCCGCGCCCAAGGAAGAGAAGGTTGCCCCGCAAGCGCCCGTCATCGAGAGCCTGGAACTCAGCATCCCCGTCTCACTGGCCAAGGTTGTCGAGGTGCAGAACAAGATCAACGACACGCTGGGCGTCTTCCTGCCCCTTTCGACCTTTATCAACCGGGCGGCCGACATGGCCAACGACGAGCTGCCTGCTGCCAAGCGCACGCCTACGGCCGATGAGCTATTCGACCAAGTCCTCGGCCTCGACAAGGTGAAGGCCGCCAAGGGTTCGCGCGGTGTCTACCTTCCACAGATCTCCGCCATCCCCCCTCCCTCCGTCTTCCCACCGGCCGCCGCCCGTCCTGCCAAGAAGGCGGACATCTTTGACGTTCTGTCCTCCAAGCCCACCAAGAGGGCCTCGCCCTCCTCGATAGCCACAGTCCCTGGATTCTCCAGCGGCACTAATGTGTTTAGCCTGGTGGTGCCCAAGACGGAGGAGAAGAGGGCACAGCTTTTCTTGGAGCGCTGCAAGTTGATCTTGGAGAGCGAGCCCGGGCGGCTCGTGCTTTGAGGTCCCCGTGTTTTCGCCATCCCTGTTGTATTACCTTTTAGACTTGAATATATACCTGGATATGCCAGTGGTGGGAGCTGACCATAATTCAAAGTGGCATTGTGCCACCTTTTGCTTGTTCATTCACTCATTGATTCATTTATTCGTTTCTTGTGTTGTTTCATCCAACAAATCCACCGTGGTAGCCACTGCCATGCGCTGCTCCTCCATATGGCCTTTGCGGGAACTGTACTGAACTGTCGACTGGGGCTTCTGTGGGTGCCTGAGCAGCATCAGGATCACCATAGGCCATATTCCCCGAGGAGTATGCCATACTTAAGCCCACCTGCTGCCCTTGTAGGTACCCAAAGCCAGGCGCCATCGCCATCGTGCAGGGCTCAGGGGTGGGATACTCTGGTCCATGTGGCTGTGATGGAGGGCCCATCTCTCCTCTCGAGTCGCCATGTGCATCGCCGGCCCTGTTATTCGCCGAGCTGCTTCGTGCTCCCAACCGTGCCGGCTGCAGCTCTGGATTCCCGTTGGATGGCACTACAGGGGCATTTGTCGCACTGCCACCAGGACGAGCTTGTATGGCATCGCGGAGCATGTTGATCTTGCCAAGGAGATCACCAGCGTAGCCGTCCACCTCACCCTCCATAAAGGCGACAGCCTGGAGGATGAAGGTGGCCTGGGGAAGTCGAGTGACATTCTCTTCCTTCGGCGTGTCAGGCAAGAGTTCGTTGCTCACAAGCAGTACCGCCGCACAGAACAGGACGTGCCTACGAAAGATCAGCATGATATAATGAGGCAATATGTTAGGCAACCCACAGAAAGAGGTGATTCCGTGGCGGTAACCTCCCCTGCGTCCATGCTGCGAAGAGAAGTGCAATCGTCTTGTGACAGGCAGAGAGACAAGACGTGGAAAGCCGCTGCATGTGTTCCACGGCAAGTTGGTCGGAAGTGAGGAGATCGGCTGGATTCTGGATGAGGTGCACCATGTACGGCCGCGATGCCAGCATGATGCCATAGTTCTCTACCAGATCGAGCCACAGTGCCGCCATCAAGTCTTGTGGCACTATTCGTGGCTCCGGTCGCTGTTGGAACAACCGCTGTGCCTTCAAGCGCGCTGGAACCTGTTGAGCTCGACGGGCATTGTCGGATAGCAAACCCAGACCAACCGTGAGCGGGACACTGTGCCCTTGGTAGACGTTTCTCAAAGTTCGGTCCAGGGCGAGTATGGCCTTTTGAAAAATGTCTGACGCCTCAGAGTCTATCAGCAACTCTTGGCCAGCTGGAGGTATAGCAGGTGTCTGAGTGAACAATGCCGGCATGACACGCGGACACCCCGAGCATGCTGCCACAATAACGTCTATGAGCTGCAGAGTATTCCACGTGTTGCAGGCCATGGCCACATGCACACTAGGATCGCCACAAGCGTCCATGTCGTGGAATCCTAACGCGAGTCCGATTCGGCTGGCTATGTCTGGCTGCTTCGTTAGCTCTGCGTCTCAGCGAAAGAGAGGTCTCACGCACGTAGGTGCTCGCTGGCTTCGGCCCACTGACACCGAAGCAACTCGTACAAGGCCACCATTCCATGGATCTGGACAGTCCGGAAGTTGTTGCTGAGCGGCTGGGCACATGCATCCATCTGGTTGAGCACACATCTGGCGGTCCAGTAGTACACCTCGGGGTTATTGGGTATAATGGTGGACATATCCCTCCATCGCTGGCAAGCCTGTGGATCTATCGGCGTCAGTTCCAGCGCCTTACCAATGGCCATTGTCAGATACACCAAGCAGGCCTCTTGCGGACATGACTGCCATCCTTGAGCGCTGGCGCAGATACCCGCCATCTTTGCAAGCTCCAGACGGTCGATGAGTCCTGAAAAGACAGGGACCTTGGCTCGGGCTTCAGTCAAAATATTGGCATGGAGAATAGAGAGACCGTACATGTATGAAAATGTCAAAAGCATACTGTCTCATGACTTCAGCCCCAGCGAACCCAAAGGGTACTCCCATAGGGGGGGTAGACACAAAGTCAGTCCTCCCCACCAAGGACGGACTATGAATGGCCTTTTGTATCTGAGCCAGGAAAGCCATGATAGAGGCGCTGCCCGTGTATGTCTTTGCATAGTCGTGGAGTACCAGGTCCCATTTCGTGCTCACCAGGATATCGTGAAAGGGCGCGGAGGTGTCTCCGACATGAAGGGACACGGATGGTGTCGAGTCGGGAGAAGCCTGCGCTTGATGCATGTGAGGAGGGACTCTACTTGGGAGAGTCGAATTCATTCTGCGCCGTGTTCTGCGCCGTGTTCTGTGCGTGCTTGCGGCACGTCGATGGGAGTCGTCCTCGTCTCCGGTGCACATGCTTGGGCTGACCGCTCGGGAGAGTGATGTGGCAGTCATATACCCGCGATTGAATGCCATGCAAGCCTGACACGGCACGGCTACTCGCACTGTTGATTCAGACCAGCATCTTGGTTCAAGGGGGCTGGTGATCCCCGTTGTGGGATCCTTGGACAACGTGCCTTAGTTTCATGCATGGGCCGGCCGCGGTGGCCGCATGGGAGTACGTGCATATACGCACATCTCTACGATTCCGCTTTCAAAGATCCGCTATTACACATGGTAACCGCTGATACAGTCTGGAGCAATATCATGGACGATACGCCGCACTCGACACGGTGGATCCAAGTCCAATTGGGGGCGAGTTGAGGACTGTGCATTTGTACAAGCATGTATATACACACTGGCTCTCGCTGACCAGACACAAACTTGCCGTGTCGTGTAGCTTATAAGCGTATAATCTTTCGGATAGATTGGATCTCATCGCTCTGCGCTCGTAACTGGCAGTCTGTCGCCCAGGTCCATGGCCACCCAAAACACCTCTCACTACCAGACATCAGGCCCAAACCTTGTCTGGCCGTCTATGACCTTTATCTGAATGGCTGTACCCTGCATATCCATGGTCGAGTCCACGACGGTGTTCCCCCACCACTGGGGCGGTTCAATCTCGTGCATCGTAAAGGCAAAGAAGATGAAGAGGGTCGCCAGGGCAAGCCCCAGATCCAGCCCGGAGGACGTGAGGAAGTTGAGACGGCTCCACCACGCAAAGTGACGCTTCTTGATCCAGAACTGGAAGATGAAGCCGACGATGCCCCAGGAGAGGTAGTTGAGGGGTGTAGCGGGCGGGATGGCCCCGGCGCCGCCAAAGATGATGGGGGCCATGGCGTACCGGATGGGGCTCTTGGGCCACCTCTTGATGGCAAAGTAGATGCCGACGGGGACAACGGCGCCGATGACGAAGAAGACAAAGAGGCCTGAGTAGATGCTTCCCGGGGAGAACATGCGGTCCGGGCCGATGAGGCCCCAGATGACGGACGCCGCGAAGAAGACGCGCCCGCCGGGGCAGGTGAAGTGGTCCGCCTGATCGGGCTCGCACACGTTGGGGATGCTCCCGAGGGCGAGGTTGAGGACGAGGATCTGGATGAAGCAGGAGAAGGTGGTGGCCACGACCTGGGCCATGAACATGGTCCGCGGGGGAATCTTCATGTAGTGGCCAAACTTGAGGTCGCCGACGAAGCTGAGGGCCTGGGACCTGTGCGTTCACCACGTAGTTAGTCTCGGGATACCCAAGAAGAGCGAGCGAGGACGGAGAGTACGCACATGGTGATGTAGCCAAAGGTCTTGAAGATCATGAGCGCTAGAGGCCGGCCTGGCTGGATATAGCCGTAGATGAACTCGGTCAGTACGTTGAGACCGATGCGGTTGTTGGTAATGGCCTCAATGATGCCGATTGGCAGCGAGAAACCAAAGGAGATGGCGACCGCCAGCAGGAAGGCCCACCAAGTCAGGTTGGTCGGGTAGGCGAGTACAGTCACGAAGCCAAGGAGCAGCATCTGTTAGCCCTAGTGTTAGTAAAGAATTCCCAGCCCGAGCCGATGAGACTTACCAGCCCAAACAAGGACATGTACCACCACGTAGGGGCTTCCTTGTACTTTTGCATGAGCTTCATGTGGATGTCTGGCGATTCCGTCGTGCTGTTCCGGTACTGCTTCCAGATCTGCTTGCGATTGTGCAGATATGTATATACGATCAAGGACGAAATAGCCGCAAACGAGAGACCGTACGACATGGCAAACGTAGTGCTGATGAACAAGGGTGAGTAGTTCTTGTACGCCTCCTCGTCGAGCGTAAAGTCGGCAGTCAAGATACGAGAAGTGTCGTACCGGTTGCCCATATTATCATACGTGTTGGAGTCGCTCATGGGGAGAAAGTTCCCATACCAAGCCCCGTTGAAATGCAACACGGCCGATCCAAAGCAGAAGAAGACGACGACGCCGACCAGGGTGTTGGCGATGGCGTGCCAGGGCGGGATGAGCGGTGACCCGACGTAGCCTGCGATCTGTGTCCAGTCAAATGTGATGGGCAGCAGGGACAGGCCCGTCTGGCCACCAAAGAGCTGGTTGACGACGGCATTCTGCGGCGCCAGCCAGGTGGCAAAGGCGAAGACACTCAGGAACTGCGCCAGAAAACCAGGGATAAAGTAGTAGAAGAAGGCAGCCACGGTGACGAGGCCAAACCAGCGATAGCGCGGCATGGAGCCGCCAAGCACCGTTGGATCCGGTGTGTCGTTGGTCTCGTGCATCGCGTTGAGGAGCGTGACGGAGACCAGGTTGCCGGGCCAGATCATGGAGGCTGGATAGACGAGGAAGCGGCGCATCATGCCGGCGATTCCGTAGCCGAGGGACTGCGTCGAGATGGTGAGGAGCAGCTGGAACAGCATCCCAAAATCCTGCTTGTAGAAGACGAGCTGCGCGAGGATGATGTCTGTGGCGTAGGCGACGGAGAAGGACACGCCGGCCATGACCACGACGATGGAGTGCTCCTTGATGTTGAAGGGGCCTGGGTTGAGGGGGATAGGCTTTCCGCGGAAGTAAAAGGTCTTTTCGGGCATGAACCTGTGCCAGCCATGTCCCATGGGCCACGAGATGATCTGGGCAATCAGGGGCCCGACAGAGATGGAGGGTTGGCGCAGCGAAAAGAGCGTGTTCATGGACGCCCCTAGCACAACGAGCATGAGTCCAATAGTCCAGGCCCGCAAGGTGTTGCAGGGCAGATCCTCGTCGTAGTTGCGCACAGCCGCCCTGACCTCTGGATACGGCGAGTCCTCCGCCTCATGGGCTTTGCTATCTGCGTCTTCGCCGCCAGCGACGAAAGCCTCCTCGGCATGGGAGCGCCTGCGCTCGCGAGGATCATCAGGTAGATTTGGATCAAGCAGCAGCTCATCCTCCGAGCCCTCGTCTTCGTCGTTGCGCAGGCCTGTGTCCGCGTACGGATTGCTGGCGTCGCCGCTGGGGCGCTCGCGCTCTTCTGACGCTGATGTGCGGGCAGTAGGGTACTCGCCCAGCTCGAGCGCGCTGGTCTGGCCATCTCGTGAGCCTCCCATCCGACTTGAGCTCATTGTAGCTATCCTGGCGCCTCAATCGGCGCTACGGTGGCTGGGGGAAGCTTATGGCATCCGAGGTGAGGATGGCCAAGGCAGGGCGACGAGTTTGTTCCTGACTGGATAGGCTGGAGTATGGTATAGTCCTAGATATAGTATAGCAGGACTGTACAGGGCCGTATATTCAGCCGTGTGGTCGACAGCAGGCGAGGCGCGTGTCCTGTCCTTTTGAGGCCCTATTGAGAAGCGCAAGCAACCACGCTCGGACCTCCAACTCTCAGAAACCGATCATTGCAGTATATTAAACAGAAGCAGGAAGATCAGTACGTAGTGCAACACGTCGCTCAAAAATCGTACAAGTGCGACGGATGCAAGTGGCTCGAACATGAACTTGAAGGTGACAAGCTCCAGTCGTCTTGCGCTGGCTGGGGTCCAGAGCCGTCCTGGGACGCGCTTGATCCGTCGCACTGTGCGCACTGTAGAAACACGCAGCCACAGCAGCGCATCACAGTGCGCATAACTCATTCAATTTCGACGCAGATCTCATGAATGCTTTTCTCATTCTCACCAGACAGACATCACACAACGAGTCTCCCACAAGACCTCGCAACCTGCACACAGGCAGAGGAGACAGACCGCAGACAGGCCATGATATAATGCGCCGAGTCGTCGTGACTGGCCTAGGTGCCATCACCCCCTTGGGCACCAACATTGCCTCTACCTGGACGCGACTCCTCGCCGGCGACTCTGGCCTGACCAGCGTCCTCGAGCGCTTCCCCTCGGATCCGCGATGGAGAGAGCTCACTAGCACCGTCGCGGGCCTCGTGCCCGAGGGCAAGGACGGATGGGTCGCGGACGACTGGTTGGACAAGAGTGAGCAGAGGCGCATGTCAAGGTTCACGCAATATGCCTTGGCGGCGGGTGAGATGGCACTGAAGGATGCCCAGCTGGAAGCGATGAGCAGCGAGACAAAGGAAGAGACGGGGGTCTGTCTGGGTAGTGGCATCGGGAACCTGGATGAGATGTACGAGACTAGTCTTGCTCATCAGTCGGGAGTGAGTGACAACGTGCCATCATCGCAAGACCCTCTTGGCTAACCTGACGAACAGGGCTACAAGAAAGTCTCACCACTCTTCGTCCCCAAGATCCTGATCAACATGGCTGCCGGGCACATTGCCATGAAGTACGGCTTTCACGGCCCCAACCATGCAGCCACCACAGCCTGCACCACAGGTGCTCATTCCATCGGCGACGCAGCGCGCTTCATCGCCATGGGCGACGCCTCCGTCATGATCGCCGGCGGATCAGAGTCTTGCATCCACCCACTCACCTTTGCTGGCTTTGGCCGAGCGCGATCGCTCTCGACGGCATACAACAATGACCCGTCCGGGAGCTGCCGCCCGTTCGACAAGGGACGAAACGGCTTCGTCGTGTCCGAGGGCGCGGCTGTCTGTGTCCTCGAGGAGCTGGAGCACGCCCGGGCCAGAGGCGCGAGGATATACGCCGAAGTTAAGGGCTATGGCTGCAGCGGCGACGCGTACCACATGACCGCGCCCCGCGAGGACGGCCACGGCGCCTTTCTGGCCATGAAGAGGGCGCTGCGCAACGCCGGGGTCCGACCGGCCGAGGTGGGCTACATTAACGCGCACGGCACGGGGACGCAGGTGGGCGATGTGGCCGAGGCCATGGCCATTCGACGCCTCATGCTGGGTGAGGACGGCGTGCGGAAGGAGTCGGACGTGACGGTCAGCAGCACCAAGGGCGCCCTGGGCCACTTGCTCGGTGCTGCCGGCGCCATCGAGGCCATGTTTGCCATCCTTGCTCTCCACGAGAGCGTGGTGCCTGCGACGGCCAACCTGGAGCAGCCGGATGTCGGAGTCGACTTCAACTTTGTGCCCAAGGCTGCGCAGTACAAGAAGATGGACGTGGCCGTGTCCAATAGCTTTGGGTTTGGGGGCACCAACAGCTCGCTGGTGTTCTCCCGGCTGGTCTGAGAGGGGGCGCATGCCGTGTATTGATGTGTACATAACTGTAGTATCATTGTATTCTCTGTATCATATACCCCAGACATAGTATGCAACGAGGTAATATCACTTGGTTCAGACTTCCAGGAGTCATTACTCTCGACGCAGACAGTTCAATGGCGTAGGGTAAGCATTCTGGCAGAATTGAAAGATACGTATCCCGAGATGCACCAATCCCTGCAATGTCATTGGCTATCGAGCTCCATGGGCGGGTCCGGTCCCTTCGCGCGTCCTGCGATGGAATTTCTCTGCACGACCGACTCCAACAAGTCGATGCTGTCATGCACTCCCGTCTCGCCCATTGATTCCCTCACTCGCTCGACCAGCACGATAATGACGTGAGCGCCAGTCTCAGCGCCAATCCGAACCATCCTCGACGATCCGACCTAGGCAATTATCCTGCGCAAGAAATCGCTTGGCCTCCCACACTCCCACTATGGCCTGCCAGAACTGCCAGAGCCAGGCGCGGCTCCTCGTCCGCGCTGCCACCCGCGCTGGACGAACTGCTCCCTCCTCGAAACGATATCTCGCGACAGCTGCTTCCAAGGCGACGACGACCTCCTCCTCCTCCTCTTCCTCTTCCTCTTCTACGGCGCCTGCGAATGCCAGGCTCTTCTCGACATCCCAACACAAAGCCCTCTTTGGCGGCATGGCGTCGCCGTACTTTGTCGTCGGCGCAACGGAGCGCCTGTACAAGTTCTGCGGCCCCGTGGCAGACTACCGCATCAACCAGAAGCTACGAGACCAGGATGAGGTGCCAAAGCTCGAGGACGGCGAGGAAGTGGGAGAGTCCCTCAACCCGGGCAACCCATGGCACACATGTACGTCCCACCACGTGCTCTCTCGAGCAGGGGATACTAACCACCCGGATCGCAGTGTTCAACATGCCGCCGACGTTCAGCACCTGGTCCCACGTCACGATGCTCCACCTGTACCTCCTCAACGCGCGCATCCGGTGCTTCGACCGCGACGCCTTTGCCAACTGGCGCCAGCAGCTCATCGACCACTTCTCCTTTGAGGCCGAGAAGAAGATGCACGTCGAGCACAACATCACCTCGAGCGCCCTGCGCCAGCGCTACCTCAAGGACATGTTCACCCAGTGGCGCGGCATCATGGTCGCCTACGACGAGGGCGTGGTCAAGGGGGACGCCATCCTGGCCGCCGCCGTGTGGCGGAACCTGTTCAAGGGCGCCGAGGACGCCGACCCCCGCGCGCTGGCCGCCATTGTCGGCTGGATGCGGGCCTGTATGAAGAGCCTCGAGGGCGTCAGCGACGAGGCCTTTGCCACGCGCGCCGGCGAGGTCCTCGCCCTGCCCGTCGAGAGCTTCTGGCAGGGCATCGAGAAGGCCAGCAAGGCCCAGGCCAGCGCGGCCACGGCCAAGGCGACGGTGGGGAGCACGACCACGGGACCTGTCAAGGAGCGGATCGTGGCGGAACCGATCGTTGGCAAGGGGCAGTGAGTGATGTGTGTGTACCATTTGTGTGCAGAGAGGATCAAGGAATTCCCTGTATATATACATATACTATGCATGTTGTATCATTATCGTGGCTTCTTCACAGGCATGGGTTGGTTGGATAGGCAGATCGTACCGTATCGTACCGTACACTGCGTACTGCCTACTCCTCTCGCTCCCACATCTCAAAGTGGTACTTGGTGTCGTTTTCTACCTGCCCATCCTCCTCGACATCCTCTCCCGTCCATGCTCTCAAGTCGTCTCGGCTTTTCTTAGCCCACCCCGCGCTCTGCGTACCCTCGAGCTTGATAGGGAAGAACGTGTCGCATTCAAAGTCCCTCTCGATCCTCGTTAGCAGCACGCGCTTCGCCTTCTGCGCCGCCATGTCGTAGATCTGGGCGCCACCAATGACAAACACCCTAGCAATGTCGTGCCCGCGCGCATACGCCAGCGCCTGGTCCAAGGTCGATACCCTGACGGGCTCTGTGGCGAGGACGTCGCGGGGGGGCTGTGCGGGTGCCGACCTCGTGATGACAATATTGAGCCGATCCTTGAGAGGCCGGAACTGAGACGGGATGGAGTCCCAGGTCTTGCGTCCCATGATGACGGCATTGAGCGGCGACCCGGATGATGCCTGACGGCGTATAAGTTTCTGGATTTCATATCAAACGACGGGTGAATGACGAACGTGAGTGCGCGTTGTGACGCGTCGGAAATAGGCCATCTCCTTGCGCAGACCGGTCCAGGGCATCGTGCCATTGAGGCCGATGCCCATTTGACGCGTCGCAGCGACGATCAGTGTGAGTTCGAGGGGCGCCATGGCGTGGTTGAGGATGGGTTGGGACAACTTGGGTGAAGACGTTGGCAAAGGTTGGAGGTCTTGGGTGGAGCGGCTTGGGGTCTCCTAGTCTAGAGCGGCAAACGCTGTATATTTATGGCGGTCTACATGACAAGAGACAAATCGCAATCAATTCGCTTCTTATCAATGATCAAACCAATTTGTTCCATCACGTTTGCTGCGCCTTGAGGTTTCAAGCGCAAGCAAAAACTACAACTTGGACGGTGGCAGCAGCGCCACATCCTGGTACGGCACACCCAGATATTCATAGACATGATTGAACCTGTACAAGTCAGTTTGTTTCTCTCCGACCGTCGCCTCGAACTTACCGGTCGCTCCCAAAGAAGGGCTGGCTCTTCCCATTGTCGTTGGTGACCCATAGCCAAGGAGCCCCAAATGCACCGAGCTCAACCGCCCTTTGCGTCGTCTCCTTGAGTCTGTCCTTCATCTCCTCTCGGCCCTTCATGATTCTCTCCACATCGTCCTGTGTGAAGACCTTGTTCCCCTGCTCACCACCATCGGTGACCTCGCTCAGCACCTGCGCTAGGTTCTCGTCAATGGTGAGGTTGACGTGTGGCGGTGTCCAAAGCTTCGCCATCAGCGTCCCAATGGTCGCGATAAGTACCTCCCGAGGATAGTGCTGCTTGATGAAGTGCAGCGCCCTCTGGGCCGAGATGGTCAGCGACATCTTCATAAAGTCCTTGGGCGTCGCAAGGTTCGTCAGGCCGACACGCTGTGCGGCGCGACGGGAGTCGATAGCTAGGTATTTGGCCTTGGCTGGGACGACCCATGGCGGCTTGTTGCCTTTGCATGGTCAGAGGCCTTTGCGGGCTGAGAGGTGTATATGGTATGCACGTACCAGAGAGATTGTTGACGCCCGCGATCAGAACAGGGTGAAATCTACACAGCAAAGGTCAGCCTCATGGCCCACCCAAGTCAGAGGCATATACCCACTCGACGGTAACGCCATGGCTCTGGAGGGTTTGCAGATTCTGTCTCAGCTCCTGGAAAGCAACATAACTGAAGAACGACGCTGCTCAACTGTTAGCTGAGTTCGCTAGGCTACGTGCAGAGAGAGAAGATGGCTTACCAACGTCGACATAGGCATCGATTCTGCCGCCCATCTTGGCAAGCCAGACTGTAGCCTCTCTAAGGGTAAAGAAGATCAAATTGGACAATCTCTTGCGTCATTCGAACGCAAAATTGCGATTGATGCCAGACGAGAGATGGAATCCGGGGAAGCGAACACGAAGCTGGGGATGCCCACAGACAGACATGCCGAGGTAGGACCCACTTTGATAACTCCGTCCGAGTCCGTGTTATACTTGCTTGGCTTTGGATTAATAAATCATTCATTAAGAGTATCCCATTCTGCTCTCTGTAGCATCGTCTAATCATTGTAGTTGGAATAAAAAAAAAAAAACGTTACAATGGCCATGTCCGACAAACCTGTTGCGCTCGTCGTCGGCGCCTCCAGAGGATTGGGTCGCCAGATCGCCCTCTCGCTCGCAAGCAACAACTACGCAGGTACGTAAAGACCCTTGATCGACGAGGCATGCCCTCCTGTAAAAGATCCCTGGTCTCACCTACGCAGTCGTCGTCGCTGCAAAGACAGCCAGTGCTCCAGGGACGACCACGGAGGACCCGGACCCCAACTCGCCAGCATCGACGATCACGACCGTGACCAACGAGATTCGAAAGGCAGGCGGCGAGGCCACAGCCATCCAGGTGGACGTTCGCTTCGAAGAGAGCATCAAGTCATTAATCTCACAGACCATATCCGTCAGTAGTATCCCCTCACATTCCTAGATGAAGACACGGGCTGAACAAACCCCCAACAGACCTATGGCCGCCTCGACGTGCTCATCTACAACTCGGGCGCCATCCACTGGGCCCCCGTCAAGAACACCCCACTCGCCAAGTTCAAGCTCATGCAGAGCATCAACCCCACGGGCCTCTACACCACCGTCCACTTTGCCCTGCCGCACATGCTGGCCTCGCCCACAGCGCAGGAGCCCGCGCGGCAGGCCAGGATCGTCGTCATCAGCCCGCCCATCTACTCCCGCTTCTTCCGCGGCAAGACCCCCTACGCCATGGGCAAAGTCGGCATGTCCGTCCTGACCAAGGGCCTGGCTATGGACATTCAGAGAGACAACGCCATGCGCGGACGCATCAGCATCACGAGCCTCTGGCCCGCTGTCGCCATTGAGAGTGCCGCCACCCAGCAGTTCACAAAGGTGAACCCGGAGGAGCGCAACGACCTGAGGAAGGCCACCATCTTTGGCGATGCCATCCTGGCCATTCTGAAGGCAGGCGGGGACAAGGTCAACGGGGCGCTGCTGCTCGACGAGGACTTTCTCCGTGCGCAGGGCGTCACCGACTTTGATCAGTACAGCCTGGTCCCCGGGACGGCACCGAGGCGCATCATGCCACAGCAGCTTCCCGATCTCACAGTGGCAGAGCAGGATGACGAGGGGAAGAGGTACGATAGTTCCGCTAAGAGTAAGCTGTGATTGCAATGTCTTCACCCCCAAGTAGTCAGCAAGTGTATGTATGCTGTGTGCATGCCTGCATGCGCCGCTGTCAAGACCCAAACGCCAGAAATTGATACCCGATTATTAAAATCTTTCCACAAGCCCGTGCCGTCCAGACCATTCATACCAACGCCTACACGTCCGCGTTTTGCCGTTGGCTCAGGTCCGGCATGCCTCCCGCCTCTTCAATGTCCCCAATCGTAGAGTTGAACACAGAGGTCGCGCCGTTGAGGGCCTTGTTCCTGTTCCACTCGTTGCGGCTGCGCCAGATCTCGTCCATCAGATCCCGGTTGATCTGCTCGAGCTGCTCAATGGTGAAGCCCGACGTCTTGTTGGTCAGCTCCATGAGGAACTCGTCAACAGAGTGGCCAATGTCCAGCGGCTGCGACGCCGACGACCCAGAGTTGCGGCTCAGATGCTGTTCCTCCGTGTGGTTGTCGTTGAGCAGCGCCCCTATGCTGCCCTTGGCAGGCGTACGAGGGTATGCATTCGACGACGAGGGACTACCACTGAGCATCAAATCCATGCCCGTATTGTCGCCCCGCAGAGCTTGGGCTTGCGAGTGCGGCCATTGCTCTCCACTAGAAGTGGCCTGGCTCATGGGCGGCGCTGTGTCGGGGATATCCTCCTCGTCATCGTCTATTCGACTCGGCTGCTGCCCACTGTGGTTGCCGTTCGTGAGTTGGGTGCTCCAATTCGAGTCTCGGTGTGTCGATGGATCGGACGTCTTGGTCGTCGAGGCCTCATTGATGACGGCGGATGGCGAGACACCCGGGGGGAGAGATGTGACTGCGGACCGTTGCGAGATCTGGGTCATGGCTGTCTGCGATTTGGGCGGCGGCCCCATCTCGGACGCGGCCTGCGTGTCGTCGTTGACACCACTCATCTCCACATCGCCTTCCACACGCGTCACAGTGTCATTGCTCGTGGACCCCTGCTCTGCATTGGCCTGGGAGCTATCGCGGGGCGGGCTCTTGACCTGGAACCTCGCCATTGTGCGTTCACCGGGCACGACATCGCTCTGAATAGGTGCATCTTGCGAGTCACTGTCGTTGCTCAACCCAGCGCCCAGATCCGACTGCACCTTGTCCACAATGGACTGCATCGCCCTCCTCTTCCGGTCCTTCTCAGCCTGCTGCCTGGCTCTCTCAACCTGGCGGTGATACAGGGCGTCCCAATCGACGTGCGGATTGTTGGTCTCAATGGTGGCAATGTCAACCTCCACATTCGTCAAGAGCTCGTTGGTTCGGAGAGTGCGCTCCTTGTCCCCTATGGCTTTGGCATCCTTGGCCAGCGCCCGGATATCGAACAAGAAGTCTTGCGGTCGCGCATAGAATCCATTCGAGAGACGCTCCTCAATCGTAGTCGTCTCTAGATTGTAGAAACACTTGCCCGTCGCAGTATCCCTCAAAACGTCATTGTCATACTTGTCCTTGACGATCTCGTATGGTCGGCTTTCGCGCTCTGTAATGTCGGCGCGGACATAGTGCGGGTCGGCCTCGGCGAAAAGATACTCGATCGATGCCTGGGGGATGACGGGTTGCCTGAGCTTCTTGTATCGACGATTGATCTGGTCCATGATGGGCTGCAGCTGGATCTTGAGGGAGTTGAGAAGTTGATGGTCCTTCTTCTGCAGCGCCTTGATCTCAGCCTTGGTCGGTGGCTTTGGCTCTTCTCGCGGAGCGACTGGGAGTTCCTCCAACACACGCTTCTTGCGGTTCTCCGGGTCGGGGAACTCGGCCGGCTTCTTCTTGATGTACTCGAGCGTTCTGCTAAAGTACCTTCGGCGACTCAACGGTGACGGCGGCGCAATCTCCATGTGGTTTTTGCGAGAGAAGCCGAAAAAGTCACGAATCATCTCTCTCGGCTGTTCAACCTCGGCTGTTGCCAGAACAAGAACTGGATCCGTAGGTGGAATAGACCGAAGCATTGTCTGAAAGGTGATGAATGCAAGTGAGTCCCTCAGAGTCGCGTACCAAGCATCGTAGTTGGGAATGTAGATGACACTCGGCTTGTGGCGTCGGACTTCAGTGAACAAGCCGACAATGACCTGTTCCATGGGCTGGGGCCCGGTTAGCTCGAATTCTTTCTATGCCGCAAGAGAGCACTTACCCTGCCATCCCCGAGGAGTGTGGGCAGATCAAAGTTTTGAATGTGGACGCCCTCCAGATAATGAAGAATAGCCGATGCTAGATATCCATGGCCCATACCATGCTTTCCTGTGATGATGAAGCGGGGGCGGAACACCCTCGACCGTTCAAACTCCTGGTGGAGGGCTTCTCTTCCGAAGCCATGATCGTCGTCGTTGTGCTGCTCGTACATGGCTTCCTGGAGAGCTGTGAGCTTCTTCTTCCGAGGAAGCAATTCATCGAGCGCTGCCTTGGCCTTGTCGAGCTGGTTCGCAAGCAAGGGCGCAATGCTGTCGGGCAGCGCCTGAGCGCCCGACGTCGCCGAGCGCTCAGATGAGGGGATCAACTTCTTGACAGCCATCATGAAGTCAGACGCATGAACCGAGATATTCTCCGGCTTCACCACCAATTTCTCTTGGGTTGAGTAAATCTGTGGGTATGTGCGTTGAATGGCGTTGAGCGCAGCCTCCGTGGACAGAGCGCGCAGGTCGGCACCGCCGTAGCCCTTGGTCTGGACTGCCAGCGACCGCTTGAACTGGTCAGACAAGCCCCAGTCCTTGGTGTGGATGTCGATGATGGCCCGGCGACCATCCATGTCCGGCAGGGGGAAGTAGAACTCCCTGTCGAAGCGACCTGGGCGGCGCAGCGCAGGATCGATGTTGTCCGGACGGTTGGTCGCGCCGATGACAATAACTTGACCGCGCCCATCCATACCATCCATCAAGGCCAGCAGTGTCGACACGATAGACGCGTGGATCTGCTCCTGCTTGCTCGAGCGCACAGGAGCCAGTCCATCAATCTCGTCAAAGAAGATGATGCTCGGCTGCGTCTTCCTGGCCTCTTCAAAGAGGAGCCGCAGCTGCTTCTCCGCCTCACCAACCCATTTGCTGAGAGCATCAGCGCCCTTTCGCATGTAGAATGAGATTTTCTTGCCGCCAGAGCCAACCGAGTTGGCCAGCGCACGTGCGAGCAGTGTTTTACCAGTGCCAGGTGGACCATGGAAGAGCACACCACGCGGTGGAGTCACATGAAATCGAGTGAACAGTTCGGGATACAAGAGAGGAAGCTGCACCATCTCTTTCAGCTGGTCAATGTGACCCTGGAGGCCACCGACTTGGTTGAAATCGACGCTCATGTCAACGCCCAACGGATCGGCGTCAGCAAGGGCCTTGCGGTCCTTGATCTTCCCAACATTCGGGGTGGCATCAGCCAATCCTTGACCGCCGGGGACCAAGCCCCCAGCGGCAGCGGAAGCAGGCGTCATGCCAACATTTCCAGCGGCGTTGGAACGGTGCATCATCTCGTCATCACTGCTGTCCGAGTCGACGCCACCGGCTGCACCAGTGCCCCAGGGTCCGGTGAGGAGCGAGCCGGCACCGCCGCCGCCACCAAAAGGACCGTATGTGGTGTTGAGGTTGCGTTCCCATATGGCAGAGGCTGCTCCACGCGCGCGACGCGTGCGTGAAGGCGTCGGCGCAGGATCCACCTCGTCCTCCTCGACAATAGCGGGCGGGACGGGGGGCATGAAGTAGTTGACGGCCTCTCTTTTGCGGCGAGGTTTTTCGCCATAGACGATACCGGGTGACTCTTGTCGTGCACGTCGCCTACGGCCCTTTGACGATTGTCGCAATTCGCGAGCCTCTTCCTCGAGCTCATCCTCGTCAAGCTCGATATCGTCATTTCCAGATCCGTCGTCGGCGTGTTGGGAGGAGCGCCCAGACCTGCGACCTCTTTGGCTAGCCTTGCCTCTGGGATTGGGGCTGGCCAGTTCATCGTCGTCTCCACCGGCGGACATGGGCGCATCTTCTGAATCTTCGCCTGGCTCAAAGTCACTACTAGGCTCTGCTGCCGACCTCTTCGTCGCGCCTCTTCCCCTCGTCAGACGACGAGCTCGCCCAGTTGGCGCGGCATCCGATTCACCTGCCTCCGGCGCCGCTGCGCCCCGGGCTGCCCGCGTTCTTCTAGTGATGGGCACGTCGTCATCATCCTCGTCATCCTCAGCCACAGGCGGTGGGGTGACTTCCTCCTTAGATGCGTCTACGTCGCCCACCTCCACCCCAACATCGTTTGCCTCCGCCATCTCTTCGTCGATTTCTTCCTTTGACTCAATGGCGATTTGGTCTTGCGATAACTCGTCGGGCTCGTCCGCATCATTCACCTCCCTAAGGCTGCTTTCTTGCGTGGCCTCCTCGATTGGTTCTGGAGCCTTCTTGACGCTCTTGGCTGCACGTGAGGCGCGTGAGGTGCGTGCAACAGTCTCGGGACTCTTGCTTTTGGACGATCGCGCGTGCCTCCCAGAGTTGGTAAGCTCCAGGAACTCATCGGCGTCTTCGGTCGTAGCGCGTGTGCGTCGTGTGGATGCGCGTTGGGGTACTCGCAAGTGCACCATTCGCCTCTTTGTTGGTTTGGCTTCTACTTCTTCAGAAGCTTCGTCCTCTTGCTTCAGCTCGTCGTCACTCTCGTCGTCGCTTTCGGCGTAATTTGTCCGTTGCGTTGCCGCTTTTCGAGCGCGACGACCAGCTGCGTTCTTGGGGGCTTCTTCGTCTTCTTCGTCCTCTTCGTCCAGGGATACATCCTCTTCGCTGTCGGAGAGCACGTCGTCATCCTCGTCAATGTCGGAGCCGCCATACCCGCGACGTCTTCTTGGTTTCGTCCCGCTTCTCTTGGACCCCGTTCGAGCCCTCCGAGAAGTCTTGCGCGGCCGGGCCTCCGTCGGGTCAAAGTTTTCATCGTCAGAATCAGACTTGTTTGGGTCGAAGACTTCGAGGTCCCTCTTTCGTTTGCTCGACATGGTGGCGGAATGTGCAGAGGTTCAAGCGTGTGTCCAAGGTTGGATACTCGCAATCAGTCGGGCCGCTGAGGAGGCGTCCGCACAAAGAGTAAAGATGACGGGCTAAGAAACGAGTCAGTACGAGGCTCTGGGCCATTCAACTCGACCGATCGCCAGAACCCAGTCGCTCAAGTTGTCCTCACTTACAGTGATGGAGGTAAGTGGCCTGTCCAGACCTGGTCGCAGCGTGTCTCAGCAAGGAGCGCGATTCTGCTGAGCAATGCGCGACAAGGGCACCTTGGAATAGGCGCTCTGTCAAGATTGCAACAGCCTGAGCCACCACTGCAACAGAACTCGTCGAGTGGGGTGTGCAGCTCTCGGATGTGCTGCTTGTATTAATGATGGATGGACGGACGGACACTGAGGGAAGCGTCGACTGTTTTCGCGTGTCGATGTCGCGGTTGGGTCCAGATCCGCTTCTCGAGCTCTCAGTGGTCGAGAAGGCCTCACGTGCAGGCAACCACCGACGGGCGACTGGGTGGTCCGCGCTTTTTCCGCCCAGATTGACCCACTTTACCACGACCAAGCGCCGCACCACAAACACAATTGCCAGGGGCGCGCAACTGCATCTGCGCTTGTCTGCCATTGGAACACAATTCGACATTTAAGTCTAAAGGATTGCACATGCCAAAACGCAACAAATTCAGCATCGTTTGGTCGCAAAGTCGCATCGATTTGCTCAGAGACCGTCTCAAATCGCTACATCTCGCGTTTTTGGCATTCATGACCTCTTTGTCGTCGCCTACTACAACGCAATGGCATCAACCCATGAATTCAAGATCTTTAAAGCTTCCCCAGATCTTCATCCCAATGACGCCATGGGCATGCGCCATTGATGCGGCAGTCGTCGAGAGCTCGTAGGGCTGATTACACCCGGAGCCGACGGCTGAGGGGCGGCTCCGAATTTTGGTGCCTGATATATGAGGCCAGCAGGGAGCTCACCCTGGTTCTTACAAGCATCCCTTCAGATCGCTTCTCACGTGTTCGAGGCAACTCAACTCATGGATGGCTCAGATCACGACACTTATTCTGTTTTCATACTCAATGCCTCGAGTCTGGACTAGGAATTCGACATTGTCTTGGAGGCAGGATGCCCTCATGTCAGGCACTCACGACATGAAAGTCTATCCATCCCCAAATGAACCAGCGGGGAGCATCGTCCGAGCATGGGTGGACCTCTGCAAGTGGGCATCGAACCCTGAGAGTCTGAGACCGACGATCAGCCTTGCCCGATGTTACAGCATCGTCTCATGGCAGACTGATCCTTTCTGGGTCGGTGGTTGATGCTTTGCACGTCCTCCAGCAATGAGATACCTCCAAAGTGTGAAGGAAACCATGACGTCGAGACGAGGCAGCCGTTCCTACGCTACACATCCAGGGCCCCAACGACTTGGCAGAGTCTACTGTTCCAGGAAAACAACTGACAACTGAAGTGTAGATGAATGGCTTTTCCAACGCTTTCTCTATATCCGGTACGTACTGTGCCCGGAACGACACTCAACCAACCATAACGCCACGCCATCCAAAGAACTCGACTTTACGACTTGTCGAGGACGATGCGAGCGTAGTCCAGGAGGTTGACCTCTCCAGGGGCATTCTGTGTATATCGGCTGTTGAACTTGACAACCTTCTTAGTGTTGCGGAACGTCTTGACGTCAATGTAGACGGGATTGGCCACGACGTTGAACTTGACGCCCTCGTCGCACGGAGGGGTGGTCAAGGAGCCGGAATAGTGGTAGACATCCGACTTGCGAATGTGCTGCTCGAGAGCACCGAAGTTGAGGGCGGCGGTGGTAACCTTGTCGCCGACGCTGGGGATCTGCAACACCTTGGCGAGCGACTTGGAGATGGGCTGGTTGATGTGGTCGCCGGAGCCGGCAATCTCGATCATGAACCAATAACAGCAAGGTCGTCTGGGCCGATGTCAGTGTCTCTGTGTTGGTCAGGCTTCTAGGAAGGGGGGACGTACTGCCGTTCTGGAAGACAAAGTGAACCTCGGAAGGGTAGTACTCGTCGCCAATGCGGTGCTCCGAGGGCGTGTGGAAGTGGTACTGGGCAAGGCTGTACTTTGTGCCGTCGAACTCGGCGGAGCCGTTGGCAAAGACCTGGACGTTGTGGCCAGTGTTGAGGAACTCGGCGCCGTGGGGGTAGTTGACGATGTCGAACTTGTATGAAGCGCCGTCGGCAACGTCATACTTGCCGGTCTTGATGTTGACAGGGGATTGGTTCTTGCCCATGGCGCAGATCGTATTGTTTGGGCTCATGCTGTGCCACTCAAGCGCGGAGTGGAGCTCATCGTAGCCAAAATCACCATCGGCACGACGCTCAAGACCGACATCACGAGGCATCAGGTTTGTGCCATAGTGGCACATGGCAGACGCCAAGGATACCGAGGAAGCGAGGACGGAAAATACCTTCATCGTGGAAGTGTGTCTAAGGGACTGGAGTGAGTCGAGTATCCGATACAGAGCAAGTCTCTGGCGCAAAGAAGGTCTAGACGTCCGAAAGCAGAGGCCGTTGGCAATCATGGACAGCCGCCGAAAGAGAGCAGGGACGACCAGCATGCTATTTAAGCTTATTTTGAGATTCGACATGATCCTGCCAGATGTGCCGGGGCATCAGTACTGCGCCATGCAGCTGTGTTCCTGGGCTTTTCGGGATCATCCAAGCGCCCGGTCAAGCTTACAACCATTGCCCACCAGGAACATGGCGCCAAGAGACCATGTCCATGCTACCTTGCACAAATTCTTGTATCAAAGGAACTCCGCAGCGGAAAGCGATACGGATGGGTGTCAGACCAAGCCAGCGCCGCAATCATCAGTGAGGCAGGTTGAGGTACATGCACCCAACCGTCCCCGTATGCAAAGTTCAGGCCACCAAAAAGATCATTACAACAAAGATCCCGCATCCGAACCCTTCTCGACTTGGTTAGTGGCACGAAGAAGCTAGAATACTCTCAAGACGCCACA
Source organism: Emericellopsis atlantica (assembly GCF_019669845.1). Taxonomy (NCBI): domain Eukaryota; kingdom Fungi; phylum Ascomycota; class Sordariomycetes; order Hypocreales; family Bionectriaceae; genus Emericellopsis; species Emericellopsis atlantica. The sequence goes on along the minus strand of NW_025764707.1, from coordinate 1,028,672 downwards.
TGCCGAGCTAATGAGGAAAAAGAAGGTCCAAAGGCCGTAGACAATGCCGCAATGGGAGCTGACAGGATGGAGCTCAACGCGGGTTGATTGACAGTCTGACAGACAGCCTTGCCCTCTTCGATGGCCATTGGCAGGTGCAGGCAGACTGTCCAGCGTCCAGTGACTCCTGTCATACGACGAGTCACATCATGGAATACTTCGGACTTCGGAGTGCAATGCAGAATCGCAGTTACCCCTCCGATACCTGAGACGAACTTCAGCAAGTCACAGTCCTAATATTCCCGAGCGAGCCCCGACCCTTGTTCATGTTCACGGTGCGCGCGCGCGTGGGCGTGAATCCCATTGTACATACGTACTTCAAGCTGAGCTGCCTCTTTGGGTCAGCTGAAAGTTCGACATGCGAGCGCTCGCTAGTCTAGGACGCCTGCGAAAATCTGACAAGCTCAGCGGCCATACGAACGGGCACGCCCATCCTCTCAATCTCCAGTGACGGTCAGTAGGCCGCTTTGCTCGAAAGGGGTATGGACCGTATGGTCAGCCTTCAGGAGTCAGGACTCGGTGCAGCGGTTCCACCACCCACATGTCGACGGGTTCATCAGGGCTCTACTACGTATGATTACATGTACGTAGTGGTCTCACTGTGCTTCAAAATCAGAAACCCGTTACACGTGTGTGAGTATCCGTGCTTTGTATTTCATTACGTACTCGGTTAGCTCGGTGCGAGTCTATTTAAGCTACCCGCGTGGAGCTGGATTCCTAATGCCGTGATACACGGCTTTGGAGAATTGAACGTTCTCCTCAAGAACAGCGAGCCTGTAACGCGAGGAACAAGAAGATGGATGTCGTTCCCTGGTTGCCGCATTGCCGTCAAGTCTTGGCAACGGACGGAAAGTGGAGAGCGGAAGCCAGGCCCAACTTCACCACCAAACCTTCTCTTTGATGGACCAAATAGGACGAGGGCACAAGTCTTCCAGACGGTAGGTGAGTCGAGTATTCCGTCCACGCGCTGGCCGATCAGTGGCTGATCATGCCCGGTCAGTTTCAAGATGCTAATCCTGTACGTATGCTTCTGCGGGCGCGCTTGGTCGTAATCAGACGGGCTGACTGTAGTCTGTGGGATGCTGATTAGCAGGGGATCCTCGCACGTGCTGGTCCCTGGGCGCACCACCTCTCTCAACCGCGTGTGCTTTGCTTCATTGACGACAACGACTCCAGTTGCCGCCCTCCATCTATAACGTAGGAGTCTAGCTGCCCTGGTGACGGAGAGACTCCTGCTGCAGCCTGCCAGCGCGCGGGCATTCCGCGGTGGCAGCAAATCAGACGCCGATTCTGCGCCTCAATCTCTCCAGCTGATGGCAGCAAGGCTCCTCAGCCTTCCGTAAGTCAGCTGCCTCGTTCGGCTGGTCTGCATTACTGAAGCCTCCCGCTCCAAGAAGCGTGGTCTGGTGAGAATCTGAGCCGTCCACGACATCTCTGCCAAGTCGCAGCTATCATGAAATAGCCTGGGTTGACGACGCCATCCGCAGCAAGCCATTTGATAGCACGATGACTCACAAGAGCACCGCTCATCCCGTGTGCTGTCACTGGGAGAATGTGACAATATCTCGTAAGCACTGAGCACGGATTCGGCGGAAGGCCAATGGCTTGGAAACTTGGCGCATCTCTGGCGCAGTTGCGATGAAGATGAAGAAAGATGAGTCATGCCGTGTGGCTCCCTTGACACTGATCGAACAAATGTTCAACCATCAGGAGCTGGCATTGCTTTCTCTTCGAATGCCGAACCAACAAGCGTGCGTCCTATGCAGGGTTCGAGATTTGACATGCAATACTGGCCGAGTGTACCCGCTTGATGCGATGCTGCCTTCATGTTGTATGATGGAATCGAACGGACTTGTTCGAAAGGTGTTGTTGTCTCTTCATGTTTGCTCTGTTTTCCTTCCTCTGATTCCAGAGTTATAGGAGTGCATAGATGGCTGATGCTGCCGTTCGCGCAGGACATCAAGTCTCGACTTGAGCATGTGGCCTGGCAGTAGCTTCCAGCACGCAACACTGCCAGTTCATCCAGCATGGACGGACGCAGAGGGTCGGTGAGATATGCCTGTCGTCTTTTGGCGGACAGATTCCACGAAACTGGCATCAGCAGCATGCTCCCTTCCGCTACTCTGCCAAACCATGAGTATCGTGGGATCTTGACTGTCACTTGCGTATGTCTCGCGTCCTCGCCTTGCCTGTATTGCAGGAGCTGAGGCCGGTTCAGCCACAACGTTTAGTCCAACCGCTTCAGGCGCCGCTAGATACGGGGCTGGCGGTGTCATAAGTGCGTCGTTGTAGAATCGTAATGGTGATACCGTATATACTACCGGTCTCCGAGCACCACTTTACGCATTCAGAACAGTTGCCACTGAAGACACATCGATTGTAGAAGATCAGGCGATGATGAGCACGCGGTGTTTCCGAGGACGCGAGTGGGCGGGTGCCATGCCATGCCGTAAGTCGATTTGATCCAGCCGAGCATCAAGTCGAAATCAGAGGGATAAATTTGGTCATTGGCTGTCTCTGTTGTCGAAATCGGCCGGATGTCTGCGCGGTACGATGCCGAGTACCATGAAGGAAATCGAGGAACGACAGCACACAACACTAGCATATGAAGAGCCTGGCTCCAGTCGTCTGCATATATATGTAGCCTGAGGAGAACAGGTGACGCCTAGACGCCCCAATGATTAATTCCATTCTATCATCAATATATGCAGGCTCGATGCCGGGTTACCGGCTCCCTTGCTGCGTCGTCGAAAGGGGCACTGGGACCTTGATGGTACATGTACATTGCCTGTACTTCTGGAGTTGGTCTCCTCTTGATGAGCAGTGGGAATATGTGTCCTTATCACGCGGATCTTCCTACGTAATGATCTTGTGTGGACCAACATGCAACATCACGTTATAGTATACCATCGCCAAATTATCGTGGCGGCCAACAAAGGGGGAATGTGCACAGCTGGAGGTGGATCTTCTAGACATGATAAATAACATGCAAATAGCCTTCTTTTCTCGAGAAATCTACGTAAGCCCTCGGGTCAGATTCTGGGGTATTTCTTTTGTTTGCTGAGCTTGTGATCAGACATGTATACTGAGTGACCCGATGTCCATCCAGCAATGGCATGTGCATGTATTGTATTCACATATAAGAGATGATATGTTTGGCTCATTTTACAAATGGGAATCACTAAGAGTCTCGTAATTGAGATGAATTAGGGCATTGTAGCCTTGGTATCTTTGCACAGATACGTGTATACATTCACGTAACGTACTTCCAACTTGACATCTCCAAGGCTGGTCTCATATTGCGGTTACTTACTTTCCATCCGAGGCACCACCTAGCTTTAAATGACCCTTTAGAGAATGGGTTTACTGATTGAAGCTCATATCGAAGCCTTGTGCGGACTATAGATGAATAACTTCCAAGGCAGACCATCGTTCTGTTCTTTGCTGTCGTGCAGGGTACGCAAAACACCACATCAACTCAACATGTCCAAGGATGCGGCATGGCCAAATTGATAAAAACTGGAAATAGGAGTAACACACATTTATCTGGGTGGCTCAATTTGGAGAGATTGAGTGACCTTGTGAGGCGTTGACGGCGCATGTCGCCCTGCCGTTTCATGCTTAGGATGCGAGCCGCCGGATGCACACAGACATGGACGGACGATATGAGCAACAGCAGCCAGGGTTGGAATGATAATGACACCAGCCACCACTCTCAAGTCCATACATGTATACAAGGAGTAAAGTCAAGATCTGGTTCCGCTGCGTACCTGTAGCATCGAGAGTAAGTATACAACCAAAAGTACAAAATCCTTCCCCATTCGCCTTCGTACATGCGGTAGGTATGTAGTGGAACCAGAACTCGAGTAACATATGGGATTTTACAAACATAATGACTCGGGCGCATGGGAATTCGACAAAATCATGCGTTATTGGCCGACATTATGATAGTCGGCTGCTGTGCAACCTTGTTGCATCGAGGCTGCTAGCTGTACCACATACCGCATTTGAACAGCAACGTGTCGAGAGTGTGGTCAAAGCTAACAGCCTATCAGTGCTATTTCTCACAATGGTTTGTTGCTAGGATCCGTCGTTATGATAGTGACTAGCTCGGCTTCATCGACATGAAATCTCATGACCAGCTTTCGCATTCGTTCATTCCGCACCGCAAGCCACACAATAATAGATTGGGTCGCAATCATGATCATAGCTCTGCCCTCCTCTACTTGCAAAGCATTGACCAAGTCCCGATCTATCACAAATTACAATCAGTGATCAAAGTTCGCACTGATTGATATTATTTCGGCACGCTCCGGATCCGGTGGTGCAGTGACGCGAGGTCTGGGGTCCGCTAGGTTCAAACTTCAGGGTAACTAGGAAAGCTTGGCACCAAGACCCTAGACATGGCCACCTCCGCTGGTTCAATCCGCTCTGGCTGCTTCAGTTTTGATCCAAACATTTAATATCACATGTTTGACCACAAGCTTTGCTGTGCTCGGGCTCCGACACCCGAATTTTGTTGGCGCAACGACATACGCAAGAAACTTTGCAACGTTAAGACCTCCCCACCGAAGGTTTTAGTTTGGGGGACTTCGCTGCTCCAGGTCCATGCGGCGGCCCCTGAGACCACAGTCGAGCTTATTAGCGTAGCCTAGGCAGCTCCGCCCCAACTCCGGTCCGCCATTGGCGACTCGGATCGCTTCGCCGGCCCGCGTCGTACACGCGGCCTTTGTTTACGCCAGCTATCCGTACACGGCTGCAAAGCGTTCGACGTGCTGTGAAAAATTCCATCGCGTCCTCGCTTGGAACATCCCCGGTGAGACTGTTTCATGCAAGGGAGTGAATTGGTTGACAATTTGACGGTGCCTGCAGGCATAACCTGGGGGAAAATTTCGTGGAGATTGGAGGGATGTTCCTGCCTTTTTAGATTAGGGGTCGCACATGTCGATCGTAGCGCATTCGGCCCTCAGTCGTCGCGTCATTAGCGCGTTCTCATCGCGTCCTATCCGTAGTTTATTTGGACTCTGGCAATTGACGCGAAACATCCGGCAATCAAACAAAACCTCCCATCTGCGTTCGAGCTCATCAACATGGTGCACCGGCAAGTCCGATCCTTCTTGGACAAATTCGCCCCTCGGAATCAAGTCGGCCGATAGTGGCGTCCTGCATCAAGCCTGTATGTATGTATGGTTGCGGCTCTGCAGAGGGAATTGAGTTTGTCCACCTGCTGCTCTTCACGTTCTAAGGCATTTAGTGGACGGATGTTTGTGATGGTGGCGTACTTTAGACGGAGTATATGTCGAGTCGACGCATCCGGTGCCGCAACAAACCGATATCCACGCGTCTCGCAGCTGGTCGTCCGAGCTCGAGCTCGCAGAGTAAGAACAATTGCGTGTCCATTTGTGCGAAAAGAACTTCCTCGCGAGCACAGAATACGTGAACAAGTAAACGAGCTCGCCGTGCTGCTTCATGCTGCCTTATCTTTGAGTGTTTTTGTCATCTTCTGAGCCAGGGTGCGTCCACAAAGAGGGGTTCGCAACGCCAACTGATAAATGTCCCTGGGACACCACGGAGCGACGGCTACAAGTATCTTGAATTGGCAAGACTGTGTAATATCCTTTGTACGGTCTATCTGGTCATGATCTGATTTCATTGGTGTGTCAGCGCAGGCTACTTCGGCTCTTGGATTGTGTGTGGTACGGCTCGGATGGGAGGTGTGTCCTTCACGGGAAGGTCCTGCGCGACGCGTCCGTCGGCTTCGAATTCATCGTCGGCTTGTGATAATCGAGCGCATGTAGCACAAGCCCTCGCCGTTCCTTCTGGTCACCCGAACACTGGCACTGAAAGACAGTCATGTGAATTCTTAGATCCCTTTGGTGAGTACTTGTAGACGCACACACACACACACACACACACGCACGGGGTTTTCGTTGAATTTCATGCCAGAACTGGAGATGATCTGTGATGCAGGCAAGGGTCGAACGGACACCTCAATCTTAGCGCAGGTCGACTTGATGCCGTGGGGTGATCTTGGCCCAATCAGCGGGCTCCTCAGCCCTCCCCTGCGACAGCAACACGAGCGTGCAGCGTTCTCAGTCATGTCGACGCCCTCAGTTCCTCTCTTGCCATCGTTTGTCCAAACAATTAAAGATTGATTAGTGTGAAAAGGCTTGCGACAGACCATGATAAGATGCTTGTTGGATGAAACGAAACGTGGAAGCCCTTATCACGCCGGGAGCACATGGACTGCCGCGCCCCGGCGACACTTTACCTGGAATCTGATATGCATGGACATGGAGCCCCACGCTCGGTTCTAGGCCATTTTGCTGCAAATGCTTGTGCCTCGCCCGCTAATGGCGCTGTTCCGGGGCCAAGAGGTCCCGTATTCTCTCCTGAGTGGTGGAGCAAGGGCCACAGGACATGGGAGCTTGGGTGGCCTGGCCTTTCTGGTTGGGGACTGGATCCAGTGAATCTGTCCGTCGATTCTCCTGCTTTGCCTCCAGTCCAGTCGCCTCTCCTGTCGTCGTCTCCCTCTCACCTTCTTGCCTGAGGTGCTCTCTCGTTGTTGTTCCTATCCACAATCTCCTCACATCGCCTCTTTCCCTATCCTTCTCTTGCCCCTCATCCCAACCTTTGCCCCTTTTCCCTTGTAATTCCTCTTGTCCTCCGCCACAGGTCCCCCATTGGCGTCCCTTGCCCGGCCTTTCGAACCCCCTTTTCAGCATCTCGAAGCGTTCATTTTGAGCTCTCCTCGACCAGCACACGCTGCCGTTGCTCAGATCGTAGTCAGAACTAGGCTCGCTAGCCTACGACCACCATTGCTGAGCTCAATTCCATTCGAAGCTCTTGCTGGCTACCGAAATTCCGGTTCGATCGATTTCCACAACGCGTGCTTTTGGCACCGACCCCATCAGTGCATCCACCAATTTTCTTACCTTCGAAAACGTCAAGAGGGCACGGGGCATCTTCACTGATTCTCTGTACCTCTCATACTCTACTTTCGACTCGTTTGCTTTTGTCTACGAGGCTGCACGTGGTAACAGCGAGCATCCCCTTGTAGCAGAGCGATTGACCTTCCTTCCCACGGCCGCTGGCGTCCTCACACCAGGGACATTATACCATCCTTCGCAAGGACGTATACAAAAGAAACACAAAAAAAATAAAAAAAAATACAAACCGACAAGAGACTCTCTTGGGCATCCAGCAGTTGAATCTCCGTCACAGAGGTGAGTAATCCATTTGGCACTGCACGGCTCCGCCCTCCGCGATGAGTCTTGTCTGGACGTCTCTAACATCTTTGTCAGATCGACCCGCGTTGTCGTCTTTGTGCCCATCCGAGTTTCCACTGCATCCAAGCGAGCTGCTCATCAGGACCCAAATTCACTACACTCCCGGCCGAACAGAACTTCTGTGACATTGCCTTGCGGTTCGAACTATGGCCGCTTTGGTCCAAACATACCCACCCGAGACAGCCACGATTACCATGCTCCAGACTCGCCCGACGTCTGCTACTGGAAGGATGCCTTCAGGACAACAGCAACCCATTCCCCAATATGGCGGTAACCAGGCACCTCGATCTTCCTACCACAGCAATACCAATTTCACCGGCTACCGTGGGAGTTCAACTCCCGTTCAGCAGTACGCCTTTCAGACCACGCCGACTCTGAACCAACCTTACAGAATGAACGCGGCAGAGTACGATCCCAGCGTCACCCACCACCGCTTTCCGAACTATGGTCCTTCGGTAACAAACTCGAGCCAAGGCGGAACTCGTGATGATACTGCCATTCTGCAAGCCAGGCAAGCAATTTCCGTGTCGCGCCCTCAACCCACAGTCATACCTGGTCCCGCGAAGAATACCCCGGATAGATATCGGAGGCCGTCAAACCAAGGAAACAGCCATAACCGATCACAGAGTGCAAACCTGCCAAACACTTCCAACCTGCCAAACACGGCTCAGTTTTACAACATTGGAAACAGTCCGCGGCACACAGCAACAAGCCGACCCACCAGCTTCTACGCGACCATCCCTGGTACCTCGATGGATGACATGCACTTGCCTCCGCAGAACCACCAAAAAGGGCTGCGACGCAGGAGTATGCATGGAATGGAGACAATGGCGAGTCAACAGAGCGACCGCGCTCTGCGGCCCGGTCTGGACAACGCAGCCCACTCACGCAGTGGGAGCACGGAAAGTGTGAACTCATCGCGCAGCAATCACTCGCGACCCTCGGTATGTGATCCTTCTGCACGATGACCAAGCGTGGTCCAATAGGCGCGGGGTTGAGCTCGTATCACTAACAATATGTGCATTCACAGTCTGCCAACCGCAGTGCTCCTGTCCCCACCTCCAACCCCTCCCCAGCTGCAAGTGACGATGCTCGACATGCGCCGAAGCAGGAACAGTCTGCCAAACAGATCAACGTTCCTCCCCGGGACTCGTCTGCGAATGTTGGCAAGCGTACTACGACGCCGTCGCCACTGTCAAAGCCGGTGACCATGGGAGCAGAGTCCGCTGACGGCGCTGCCCCCAACACCGCCAATCTGAGCTCGCCCGCGGCCAAGCAGCTTGCTGCCATCAACCAGAAGGGCAGCAAGCCCAAGGGCAAGACTTCACGACTTCGACGTGCGTTCTCCTTTGGTAGCGCGGCTGAGCTGCGCAAAGTCGAGGAAGAAGCCGGCGCCGGCCAGAAGCCAGAGCCATCCCGACTGCACAAGGAGCCGAGCCCGTACGAAGCCTACGATGCGGAGCAAGCGAGGATTGCAGAGAGACAGGAGGCCGCCGGAATTGGCAGCAGCATCTACGGCGGACGCTTCTTCGGTGGCTCCACTGACAATCTGTCCATCTCGTCGACGGCATCCTCGGCTTCCATCATGATCCGGAAGATGGGACGGGGGATGAAGAAGAGCACGCGTAACTTGGCCGGTCTCTTCCGTCCCAAGTCTGTGATCGGCGTCGCGCCAGCGGACGGCCCCGTCTCGCAAGAAGGCAGCCAGGCCGCCGTATCCATGGTCACCGTGGAGGCGGAGACGCAGCGTGTCAACGTCACTGCCGACCCGCAGGGCAGCGATTCATTCCCCCATCTCGAGCGAAATTCAATCGACGCGAACCGACTTCCGGAGATGACGCACGAGCGCGCCGGCAGCTCGAGCACAGACAATTCCAACTCGCGCAAGAGCATTGTCGGCGGCGACAAGGACCGAGCTGAAGTTCTCGCGGCAGTTCGCAAGGGCATCCTGAAGCGTGAGTGTCTCGAATGCATTCCTTTCATCGCAAATTGCTAATGTGCTCAACAGGTTCCGGCTCTGCCAGCCCTACCGTCCGCCCAGTGGATGCCTTGCCGACATTGACGAGCCCTCCTGCCATTACGGACTCCCCCAACTCGAGCGCTCCCAGCACGCCCAACGAAGAGGCTCAGGGCCACCGCCGCACTGGATCGGTTGCGTTGGGCAACGAAGATTACTTCATGACGGCCCTCCGTCTCCGACAGGACACCAAGAGCGCCCCTGGAACTCCCCAGGGCAGCCTGAAGCGCTCCGCCAAGTTCTCGCAGCGTATTGTCTTTCATGACACTTGGCCGCCTCAAGAATACGATCGCCGAGGCGAGGTCGCAACGTGCAACCGCCTCACTCCATTGCTTGCGCAGCAAATCAAGGAAGAGCTCAACACATTCAAGATGGTGCGCACCCCCTCCTTCCTCCACCGTCTGGTGCGCTCATGCTGACATTGTATAGGAGATGGAAGTCCACGAAAACTCCAAGATTTATACACACTTCTTTTAATGCTAGACAGCCACGTCCTGCTGCGAGGGACCACTTCAAAGAGCATCATTGCATCGAGTCAAGCGCGCAAAGATCATGTACACATCACATTCATATTCAAAGAGGCGTTCAGGGACAGCATAGTAAGGTGCGGCGGCGTTCTTGTCACTCTGTGCTTCTACACATGTCTGGAGGATTTAGACTATAGGGTCGCGATTTTCCTTAATATCAGAAAGCCGGCGCAGCCAGATTCTGCCGACGGTTGATAGACCCCACGCAGACCAGCATCGTATCAGCTACCGACGGTGTCCGTGATATGAGCTTGGATGGATGCATCAATGGAACACAGACACGCATGAACAGTATGATTGACTCGTGAAGAAGTGAACTACATTCCACTCCGTGCATGCCAAGGACTGCCCTCGGTGATGTAAACAGAGGGGCACGTGGGATTCTGAATGTGCCTGGCTTGGACTGGGCCCTTTATTAAATATTAGCCTTTAAGGGACTTTGGCGCCATGCCTGAATCCTGATCCCTCAGCCTCGTGGTTTTGGCGCGGCGCTATGGGGTCTCACCCCCCCACCAATGGTAGCTCCGTCCCACCGTCAGCCTTGCAGAACTTCATCTTCGCGATGGTGGTTTTTTTTTTTCTGTCTCTTCACTCTCCATCGACTCCACGTCTGATTAGTATACGTCACAGTATTAGCGACTGTTCCCACCACCGGTGCTCGAACCTTGCTGCAGATCGACGCTCACTTTGCCCTTATGCGAGGACGCAGCGCGCGCCTCTCCTCGATTCCTTTCGCTTCTTATCGACCAACTTTCCAAATCACCTTTCGACGATCATTCGCAGCCATGGGCAGTATACCAAAGGATGCGCCTGCTGGCCCCGGCAAGGCGAAGCTCTATGGACGCGCTTTCTATGAGAGCATTGGCAGCCCGAAATACATTGTAGCGCCCATGGTAGACCAGTCTGAATTTGTGAGCAAACCCACGAGGGGCTGCGGATGACCGCCATGCGGCAAAACAAGCATTTGCTGACCAGAACAGGCCTGGCGCATGCTCACGAGATCCTTCCTGCCCGAGGCTGAGCAGAGCAGCCTTCTCGCGTACACCCCCATGTTCCACGCACGACTCTTCGAAGAGACGGAAAAGTATCGACACGCCCATTTCCAAGCGACACGACCCGGGACCGACGACATCTGGCTAGACGGCAACCCGAAGCTCGACCGACCTCTCTTTGTACAATTCTGCGCCAACGATCCAAAGCACCTCCTCCACGCCGCACGGCACGCTGCCCCGTACTGCGACGCGGTCGATCTCAACTTGGGCTGTCCGCAGGGCATCGCGCGCAAGGGTCACTACGGGTCATTTCTCCAGGAGGATCAGGACCTGATCTTTCGACTGATCAACACCTTGTACAAGGAGCTGGAGATTCCCGTCACCGCCAAGATTCGCATCCTGGAGACAAAGGAGGCGACGCTGGCGTATGCGCAAAATGTTCTCCGAGCGGGCGCCTCGATATTGACGGTCCATGGGAGAAGGAGGGAACAAAAAGGGCACCTCACAGGACTGGCCGACTGGGAGATGATCCGATTCCTGAGGGACAGTCTGCCCAAGGAGACGGTGCTGTTTGCGAACGGCAACATTCTACAGGGGGCGGACATTGAACAATGTCTGCAGGCCACGGGTGCCGATGGCGTGATGAGCGCAGAGGGCAACCTGAGCGACCCGTCCATCTTCGGTCGAGCCCCGGAGAAAGGGCAAGAGGGCAGAGAGTACTGGCGCGGTAAAGACGGGAACGGCGGCTGGCGAGTCGACGCCGTCATGAGACGGTACCTGGACATCCTGCACAAATACGCCGAAGAGACGGAGCCGCCCAAGCGACGGCCACTCTTCATGCCGGGGGAGGACATGGCCTGGATCGAGGAGGAGGACAAGGCGGAGGCAGAGGCGGAGGAGCCCCCGGCGAAGAAGAGGAGGAAAGAGGACAGCAACAACAAGAACGCCCCCGCGAATCCCAACCTCTCCGGCGTCCAGGCGCATCTCTTCCACCTGCTGCGGCACTTTGTCACGAAGCATACCGATATCCGAGACCAACTGGCCAAGTCCTCGCGCAAGGGCATGCCAGGCTACGAAGCGGTCCTGTCCGCCGTCGAGCGGACGGTCGCCAGGGGTCTTGTCGAGTACGAGCGTACAGACGGACAGAGCTGGGCAGACGAGGTGAAGGCGCTGTACGAGCAGGACGACGGCGTGGAGGGCGAGAGCTCGGTGGCGACGATGAAGAGGTGCAAACGACCGTGGTGGGTTGTCCAGCCCATTGTGCGGCCGCTGCCGAGCGAGGCGTTGAAAAAGGGGGCGATCCGACCCAGCAAGAAGGAGATGAAAGTCGAGGGCACTCCTAAGGAGACGAAGCAGCCTGCTGTGGTGAACGTGGCCACGTCAGGGGAGACGACTGCGGATACGACCCCGAAGCCTGCCGACGCTGCTGTCGCGGAGGAGATCAAGAAGGACGGCGCAACTACGGAGCAAGAGAAGGATCTCGCTGCAAGAGACAAGCTGGTTGCTGGGTAATGTGATCTGGCAACAAGGGCACTGCCTTGGCTTGGGGAGTGACCTGAAGTGGAACGGACTCTATGAGAGACCCAGGTCTATGGTGCCGTGGGCATATCAGAGCCTTGAGCTTTGATTCCCTTCTGCAGGCTATGGCTGCTCTCTCTCATCTGACACTCTTGTCCGTCGGACTGTGCTCAGCGTCCAGCCTCAGTACCGCACACTGCTAAGCAATACATGCTGACAGCTACTTGCTGGTACCATTCTCCATCCTGTTTTCGATTTTTTCGAGTACGATTTCGTCTCCGTCTTCGTCTCGGCCTTCCTCCCCCGTTTCCTCCTCGTTCTCTCCCTCTTCACTTTGGGCCCACTGCATCGCCGACGTGCCTGCGGTGACTGCTGCAGCAGCGCCTTGGACAACGCCATTCACCGCGGCGAGACCGTAGCCACCGGCGCCCGCACTCTGCAGCGTCGCAAAAAAACCTTTGGCCGCTACCGCGCCGATGGAGCTATGCCAGGCAGCAGCAGTGGAACCTATGTAAGAACCAGGTCGTCAGTATCGTGGCCCAGAAGGGAAGGGCTTCGTGGGCTTACCAGCTGCGACCCCTGAAGCAGTGAAGCCGACGGCTCCTAGGACGAGAGCCACAAAGACGCCCGGAGCGACCATGGCAATGCCTCCGACAGTGTATAGTGCAGCCGTGCCTGGGTTTGCGGCGACGTAGGCCGCGGTCTGGACCGACGAGGTTAGATGGATGACAGGTTTCACAGGCGAGGATTGTGTACATACGTATTGGAAGGCTTGCTTGGTGGCGTTGATAGGGAACTGCATCTTGTGCGAAAAGAGAAGATACAAGGTAGGATCAAGAAGAGTGTAGAGGTTGGTGTGTGGTGATAAGAGAGAGAATAACAAGAGAAGAGTGAGCTTGATGCGCGTGGAAGAACCCTGCCCTCGTGCTCAGTCAGGGCTGGGCCGATCAGATGGTACTCACTGTGGCAGCACCGTAGCTCTCGCCGGCGGCACTCAAGGACTGGACTACGGACTCTCCATGTCAAGCAATGACTTGAGCACAAGGTGTCACAGGGTATAAGGGTGGGGGGTCTCACGCCTTATGCCATCATTGCTACACAACATAAGAGAGCGAGTGTGGCGTCACATCTTTTCTTGTCACAGGTGGCCATATGAGAAGAGTGCTAGGATGAGTTTGAGAAGACAATTGTGCCTTCATTGCCTCATGAGGTCTATCTCGGTGCCCATGATGTATTCCACAGACTACCATTGCCGTGATCTAGCCGATTAACGAGAATCGACCGCCTAAGCTGTGTAGTTCCGAAGATACGTGATGAACCCGCCGATGACAGCCACACCCGGACGAGCAAGTTCAAAATGAGATCGCCATAGCCGCCCGTGCCAAAGCCAATCATCCTTAGGATGGGGGTGTAGACCAGGCTTGAAAGGAAGAAGGACAGCACATCGAGAGCCACGGCAGTAGTAGGGTTGTTGACAATGATTTCGAGTAGCTGAGAAGACCATGTTAGTTTGGACTTTGTTTGCGGAGAGTTGAATCCTAACGAACCGTGCGGAGTGCGCCATACGCCCACCTGACGAGAGCTTCCATGTCGTGCAGATTCGTCGAGTTGGCCACGCTCGTCTGTGAGTGGTACGGAGCTTTTTGCGAGCAAAAGTTCGAATGGTGAATGTTTTGCGTGGGAATGGCTGATCTCTTTGCTGAGGAGTGATGGTTGAGGGGATCATAGGTGAAGGCGAAGGTGAAGCTCAAGATCAAGGTCAAGGTCAAGGCGACCCCGAACATGTGAGATCACTCTGAGCTGACCGTCGGTGCCCTTGTGAGGCTGTTGGCCAGGAATCGCATTCACTGTGACAAGCGCCTGCGTCTTGTTTGGACCAACCAACAGAGCACCAAGCGGGAGAATTGCCTCAACCATTAAGGCATGATGGGGACCAACTTTTCTTCCCACCCAAAGGCAAGCTTTCATAGCTTCACAGCAGTCAGTCTGCCTGCCTGTCTTTACGCGTTTGATCCAGTTAGGCTGACCCAACATCAGGGCGTGGGAAAGATGCTCTGGAACGTTATGTTCTCGCCCCCCAGAAACGTGCTCCAGTCCAGCTCGGCCAGCTGGTCGTCGTACCAGCCAAACAAATCAAGACTGCCGGTGCCCGAGGGCGTCGAAAAGGCACCCTCGTAGTCCGCCGTCATCGCCTCGTACAGCGCGGAGATGATGTCGGGCGAGTGATCCGTCGCCTTCATCCAGGGCCGCATCTCGGCAAACGTCTCGAGGGCCTTGCCCAGGTTGGCGCGCCAGACGGCGGTGCTGTCCACGGCAGAGGTGGGCATGTTCTTGTCGACGGCCAGCGCGAGCAGGGGCGCCATGCACGCTTGGAAGAGGTACCAGTTGGCGTTCCACACGTGGAAGCGGTTGGGCGTCCAGTAGAGGGCGATGGCGTCAATGGTCTGGCTCGCGACGCTGCAGCACTCGTTGAGCAGGTGCCGCGACTCGGGCGTCAGCTCGCTGAGGTTCTGCCGGTGGCCGTTGGCAATGTAGAGGAACGACGAGCGCGTCAGCAACATCCGCGCGTTGAGGTAGCGCGTGCGCATAAACTCGCGCGCGGCGAGGAACCGCGGCGGCGAGAGCGTCGGGTCCGTCAGCGTCGGCGGCACCGTCTGGTACCAGGTGACGAGCTCCGTGTCAAAGTCCATGACCTCCTGCGTCGAGAGCCGCCCGGAGCGCGCGAACCGCTGCTGCATGCGGTCGCAAATGAGGCAAAACTCGGAGCTGACCTGCAGGGAGATGGTCATGTAGTCGTCCGGGGACGACGCGGTGGGGAAGAGCGTGTCCATGGTGCTGCTGTCCCATCGACCGCACGTCGGCCGGCCCTGGGTCATGGCACCCCATGTGTCGAGGCAGAAGAGACTCCACCACGTCCGCCTCCTCGTCTCGACCTTGCGCTGGTGCCACGCTGCCTCCTCCATGCTCTGAAAGTTGGGACGCCGCCTGGGCTCGCGATGCAGACCGAGTGCAATGGCCACCCGATGGGCCGCACCGAGCACGCTGTATGCCATGTTGGGGGAGTTGCGATAATGCAAATAGTACCCTCCCAGGAGGCACAGCGCCTGCAGGCTCTCGAGATTACCTGCCCCGAGGCTCTCGAGGCCAATGAAGGACCTCGCTTGACGGTAGTAGCCCTCGTGTAGACTGTCACTGCCAGAGGCGATGGACCCCAGGACAAAGACCATGTTGACGAGACCTTGCCAAGACGCATCTTGCCGCGTTCCCCTCGCAAATTCCTGGCGGAACTCTTCTTCATCTATAAAAGGCGTGATGGCATGGATGTGGTCAAAGTAAAAATCGATGCATCTTCGCTCCTTGAGACGGTTGAGAGCCGGGTCTCTCTCGAGAAAGGGGATGCCCGGCAGCGGCTGGCCCGGTATGGTGGACCACATCTTGGAGCACTGGGCCGTGTGCTCCTTGGCAGCGGGCCAGAGACGAAAGATGGCCCGGATGACGGCGCTCATCGAGGTCATGCCCAGATACGAGCGGACCTGGTCGTCGGTGACGAGGCCCATTGCGTTGACATCGTCGTGGGCGACGTTCCCTGGCTGGTCGGGCAGCTCCTCCCATCGGCGATCGGCAGGTGCGTCGCCATTCTCCGAGACGGCAGCCGAATCGCCCACGTCGGTGACGGAGGGGGGTCGGAGGAAGTGCGGGTGCGGGTGCGGGTGCGGGTGCGGGTGCGGATGCTGCTGTTGCTGCTGCGGGAGTAGATGGTGCTGCCCAGCACGCTGCCGGGGAGATGACGGCGTGACACCGCCGGGAGCGACGCCAAGCAGAGCCCGTAGTTCGTCCTCGCTCTTGACGGCAACCTCGTCTAGGCTCAGACCAGGGAAGAGAAAGGTGAGGATACGGGCCTGTGTCTGAAGCTGCTCCGTTACCTTGTCAAAGGTGCTGTGATGATGAGATCAGTCGGCTGCCCTCGAGGAGGACCAAGACAGGCTGGTTTGGATTTCTATCGGGTAGATTCATACCTTCTGCTCACGGCGTGACGCTTTGATCGCTGGCGATATACACAGGCATCCTGGCAGCGATACCGGACACAGCTGCGGCACGGCTCCGCCCCGTCACATTTGACCTTGCGTCTCGTGCACTCGAGACAGGAACGATTGACCTTGCGTCCTGCGGACGCGTTTGGTGGGCTCTGCGTGGTCTGCTGCTCACGTTTGGCGGACTGTGGGTGGGACTTGTTGTTGTTGTTGTTGGCCTGCTGCTGCTGAGGCGCTGGCGAGTCTGTCGAGTCGCTCATACTCGTGCGCACTACAATTTGCTCCATTGGAACAGGCCCATTGTTGGCTGCGCCCGTCGTCCGTGATACCAGGTCGACAAGAAAGGACTGGTCACTGGGGTTGAGTTGGGTTATGGACAGGAGATGGAGTGAGTGAGTGAGTGAGTGAGTTCGGGGTTGGCGTCCCGATTCTGAATCCGGGGGTGGGGAAATTGGGGGTGCTTGATGCATGGGCTAGCAGACAGTACCTGGAACTAAGAGACAGCAGCACATGTTCAGAAGTACCTGCACATAGCACTGCTAGCTACCCCAGCAGACGCCTGGGGACGGGGCGATTTTCGCCTCCAACAAATTGAATCCTGTCTCAGGCATATGCGTCCATGTCTCTTCATCAGCACGTGCATCTTGCACGCAGAGCCAAGCATCAATTGGGAAGCTTGGCACTCAGCTTTCTTCAATTTCGTGGAAGCTCACAGATTCAGCTGAGCCACGTCTACTTCTTCCAGCACCTCTCTCTCCACCTCTTCCAGCGCTGCAGGCCCATCGTACAATTGCGCGTCAAGAGCACTCGTGTTCACCTTCAATGGGAGAAGCAAAGTCAGCTGATGGTCCAGGCCGTCGCTCAACAGCTATTGAGTGACTTACATGTCGGGGTCCCAGATCAGATACGCATTGGGCGCCCAGCAAGCGCAGCGCTGTAGTCGTCTCGTCAATCAGGACTGTTAAATACATGTCAGCGCGGTCCAACTCATTGTCACAGATAGGAATGGGCCAAATTTACTCTCAAGGGTCCTCTCTACGCCTGCTTGACCTCCCACCGCGAGGCCAAAGAGTGGCGCCCTCCCGATTCCTACGGCTTTGGCCCCAAGCGCGAGTGCCTTGGCCACGGATGTGCCTCTCTTGATGCCGCCATCTATCAACACGTCTATCCTGTCCAGGACCTGCGGACAAAACTTTCTAATCTCCATCAGGACCTGGATCGGAGGGGAGACGGTATCTAGCGCCCGGCCCCCGTGGTTAGACAGGATGATGCCCTTGACGGAAGGGAAGAGTGTCGCCGCGTACGCATCCTCGTACGTCTGGATGCCCTTGAGGATAATGGGCAGCTCCGTTTGCGTCTGCAGCCAGGCCAGCGTCTTCCGCCAGGTCAGGTTGCTCTCCGTGCCCCACGCCTGAGGCGGCGCCTCGGACGCAGTCTTGCTCGCTTTGGCGCGCGCCTCCGCATTCTTGAAGCGGACCTCGGCCTCTCGCTTGCCGGGAAACGGCGCGTCGACCGTCAAGACGAGGAACGAGACCTGCGGCACCTCCTTCAGCAAGGCGAGCTCGCGCTTCGTCTCGGCAATGTCCTTGAGGATGTACAGCTGCCACCCAAAGACGGCATCTGGACCAGCCTGGATAATCTCCTTCAGCGGCTGGCCAGCATTCTTGCTGATGATCTGTAGCGTCTTGTACTTGGAGCAGGCCCCCGCGATGCCCCTCTCCCCGTCCTCGTGGGCCAGCGTGGCCAAGGCGGCGGGCGACACGAACACGGGTGCCGCGAGTCTGTGTCCAAGCACTGTGGTCGACAAATCACAGCGTGTGCAATCGACGAGCACGCGTGGCCGGAGCTGGATCGAGCGGTATACGTTCCCATTCTCCTCCTTGGTGATGCTGTCGTCTGTGGCCGACACGTAGTAGCTGATCGCCTTTTGGGACATTCGGCCCATGGCAAGGCTCTGCATTCCGCCGAGGCTGAGGATGTCGGACATGTTGGTGCCATCCTGGTGTGCCATGTTGGGCAGCCGTTTGCCGTACTTCGTAGTTAGCAAGAGGGGAGTGTTCCTCACCAGCAAGCCCTTATCGGTACGCTCAGTTGGAGACAAGGTCAAGCACCACGCAGCAAGTATATGTATGGCATGCCCGGCCCTCGCTTCCCCTCATCTGCTTGCAGCTGATGCATTGATCGACGTGGGGTTGGAGCCTGTCGAAAAAGGGGTCGTCGGCCATGCGGCGCTTCTAACTTCCGGATCTCGCCCAAGTATCACCACGGGAATACATGTATCCTTGCGGGACCCTCACATGGCATCCAGCGTATCCACCTGCCCAGACGACATTCAGCCTTAGAGGTCGACACTTCAGGGACCCTGTCAGGGTCAAATCCCCTCAGTTCATGCCGGTGGTCACTGGTGGTGAACAACTGGCGATGTGGGGTACATGGAAGAGGATCATCAACAAACGGCCTTTGTAACTCCAGTCCTGAGCGAAGCCCGTCGTCAGCAGTCACAGAGAATGACTGTGACGTGTCGTGTTAGGCTTCTTGCTATTTATTCAGTCCCATCCTCCTCGAACGCATGAATGTGATCTGGTGCCACTGCCTGACAGCTACTCGACATATACAATGGCCTCCACACGATCCAAGCTGAGCCATGGCTGGACCTTTCGCCAGCAAGACAGCCAATCCGAGGACTGGCTCTACATCCAGAGGGTACCGACTCAGGTGCACATTGACCTGCTCGCTCACGGAAAGTATGCTCCTTCGTCATCCCACTGAGCGATCCGTGGCTGACACACCCCTCAAAGAATACCCGACCCCTTTGAAGACCTCAATGAGCGCGCGGTGCAATGGGTAGGGGAAAAGTCATGGATCTACAGAACAAGTTTCGAAACGCCCGAGAACCATGCGCGCCACAGACACCATGATCTCGTGTTCGAAGGCCTCGACACCTTTGCCACCGTCTTTCTCAATGGCACGGAGATCCTCAAGGCAGACAACATGTTCGTTTCGTACCGGGTCGATGTGGCCCAGCATCTCAAGCCATCTGGCGCCAACGACTTGGAGATCGTCTTTGAATCAGCCTTTCTCAAGGGACGTGAGCTTGTCAAGCAACACAGCCATGAGCACAACTTTCTCGTGCGGCAGACAGACGTTGGCCGGCTGCCTACGAGAAAGGCCCAATACAACTGGGGCTGGGACTGGGGCCCGATCCTGATGACCGCAGGACCCTGGAAGCCGGTCTTCCTCGACTCCTACAATGTCAGGGTCCAGGATGTCTGGGCTCGATACGAACTCAGCAACGACCTGGCGCACTGTTCCGGCTCCATCGTAGTGGACGTTGCAGGCAATCTTGCACCAGAGGACGAGATACACCTGGGTATCTACAATGGCGACACAACCGTCTTCGAGACAAAGGTCTCCTCTGGGAAAGCTGGCGCGATCGAGGCCCCCTTTACCATAGACAAGCCCAACCTGTGGTATCCCCTAGGCTACGGCGCACCCTCTCGACACCTGCTGAAGGCAACAGTCCTCAGAAAAGACCAAGGGGGAGCGGCGGCTGCCTCCCTGTCCAAGTCGATCGGCTTCCGTCGTGCTGAGCTGGCTCAAGAAGCAGACGCCCATGGCAAGTCCTTCTACTTCCGCATCAACAACATCGATGTCTTCTGCGGTGGTGCGTGCTGGATCCCCACGGACAGTTTCCAAGCGCAGATCCCCGAGAAGCGCCTGCGCGATTGGGTGGCCCTCATGGCCGAAAGCAACCAGGTCATGCTGCGCATCTGGGGCGGCGGCGTCTACGAGCACGACGCACTGCTCGACGCGTGTGACGAGCTAGGCATCATGATCCTCCACGATTTCCAGTTCGCCTGCGGCAGCTACCCAGCCTACGACGCCTTCCTGCAGACCTTTGAGGTGGAGGCTCGCCAGAACATTCGTCGCCTTCGGACGCATCCGTCCGTCGTCGCCTGGGCGGGCAACAATGAGGACTACCAGGTCCAGGAGAAGTACAAGCTCGAGTACGACTATGAGAACAAGGACCCGGCGGCATGGCGCACGTCAAGCTTCCCCGCGAGGTACATCTACGAGCACCTCATCCCCCAGATTCTCAGCGAGGAAGACCCTCACGT
The DNA here is from genome assembly GCF_019669845.1 of Emericellopsis atlantica. NCBI lineage: Eukaryota > Fungi > Ascomycota > Sordariomycetes > Hypocreales > Bionectriaceae > Emericellopsis > Emericellopsis atlantica. Next base: position 1,008,141 of record NW_025764707.1, on the reverse strand, counting down.
CATCTACCACCCCAGTAGTCCATGGGGAGATGGCAAACACACCACGGACCCAACAGTGGGCGACATTCACCAGTGGAATCGTAGGTCGTCCTGGTTAAACCTTTCGAGCCATGGAAGAAACCCTGCTGACTATAGCACAGTATGGCACGGTGCCATGCACAAATATCAAGAAGTCGACCTGCTCGGCGGCCGCTTCGTCAGCGAGTTCGGCATGGAAGCCTTCCCGCACCTCGACACCCTCCACCGCATGGTCACCGACCCCGATCAGAGGTTCCCCGGCTCCATGGCCATGGACGCCCACAACAAGGCCATCGGCCACGAGCGACGCATGATGGCCTACGTCGTCGACAACTTCCGCCTGCCCCCGGCCTTCAGCCTCGCCGCGTACGCACACCTCACGCAGATGGTGCAGGCCGAGACGATGCGCTACGCGTACAAGATCTGGCGGCGGGACTGGCAGGGTCGAAAGTGCGGCGGCGTCCTCGTCTGGCAGCTGAACGACTGCTGGCCCACCATCTCCTGGGCCGTCGTGGACTACTACCTCGTCCGCAAGCCGGCCTTTTACGCCATCGCCCGGGCGCTGCAGCCGCTCGATGTCACCGTGATGCGGAAGATGGTTGACTGGACGCAGACGGGCGACTGGGTCGATGAGAACTCCGCGCTCAAGACGGGCCAGGTGGACCAGACTCTCCACGCCAAGGAGGGTGTTTTTGACGTGTGGATCGCGAGCAGCAAGATCGAGCCCGTCGATGGGCAGGTTCAGCTGCGCTTCATCTCCATTGCCACGGGCCAAGAGATCCGCGAGGGTATCACCCAGAGTATCACGGCAGCACCAAACACGACCACGACGGTTCTCGATCAGCAAATGGCGCCTGCCGCGATCCCTGACTCCGACGATCCAACCAAGCCCTTTGACATGTCGGCATACGATCCGTACGTGATGCATGCTGTGCTCAAGGTAGGAGACCAGGTCGTCGCCTCGGACGTGGCCTGGCCCGAGCCCATCAAATTCCTCGACCTATCCAAGCGAGACATCACATTCGACGTGACCTCCTCGTCGCGGGTGACCATCAGGGTCGTGAAACCTGTAAAGGGTTTTGTCTTCGAGGAAAAACCCGACGTCAAGCTCGATGACAATGGCTTCGATCTTGTCCCGGGGGCGGACAAGGTCGTCACTGTCGAGGGAATGGACGCAAAGGATCTGAAGTACACGTTTGTCGGTGCAACAGGAGCGTCACTGAGTGTATCTGACGATTAGAGATAAAAAGCAGGTAGTCAAATGCATGCCTCCACTATCGAGTTTAGTCTTGCAAGAAACGCCAATGATGCATTGAACTCCGACCGCTGGTGAAGAATCGTTCTGGTATCCGTGACCCTAAACTGACGTACAATATACCTTCCAGTGGTTGCAGCGTCAACCCTGACCCCCCTCTCAAAACCAAAATACACACTGAGATAAAGACAAGACTCTACGCCCTGACCGCGCGTCTCTTGCGTGGAGGCGGCGAGGCAGATCGTGACTCGGACCGCCCTCGTCGTCGGTTACGTGGCGGCGACGGCGAATGTGTGTATGACCTCCCTCGATCGCCTGCTTTGCGAGGCAGAGGTGATCGAGACCTGGAGTACGACCGGTCGCGCGCCGGACCCGCAGCCTTGCGAGGGGCGGGCGAGCGGGATCGCGACAATGACCTCGATCCTGAGCGTGAGCGCGAGTACGATCGCGACAAAGTCGATCGCTTTCTCCTGCGATCACGGGGCGGCGTCGGCGACCGCGAGAGAGACCGCCCTCGGGCAGCAGGCCTGTCGCGCGGCGGTGAAGAGGAGCCTCTGTACGACCGCGGGCGTCGTTGGTTTCGAGGGGGAGGTGACCGCGAATATGACCTGTCGCGGCTGTCGCTTCTTCGTGAGACTGGGGAGCGAGAACGGGAGAGCGAACGTGACCGGCTCAGCGAGCGGGACCCCGAGTATGATGAACCTGAACGACTCCTACGTCGCCCGCGAGGCGAGGCCGACCTCGAGTAGGATCGTCCACGATCAATGGCCCGACGCGGCGTACGTGAGCGTGATCTCGAGCGCGAGTATGACGACCCAGTGTATGAAGAATAGCTCGACACAGACTCGGAATCTGAATGGTCGGCGGGAGGAGCGGGAAGCGCCGGCTTCGGCATGTTCTGCAGATGCTCACGCATCTCTTCTGTGAGGGCTCCCATACCGATGCTGGTAAAGTAGTTGATGGAGAACCGTATGTTGCGGGGGTTGTCGCGTGGGAACAGGCCCTCGAGCAGAGGCCGCAGTGTCGGGTCGTTCATCCTCTCTTTGAGCTTCGGCATGCCGAGTTCCTCGACAATGTGCTGAAACAGGATCTTGACGAAGATGCGGCTGCTGGACGTTGTCTCATCCTCGTTCATGTGGATGGCCGACATGGCGTGCCAGCCTAGCGCGTCGACCCCAAACATGTGACCAAAGAGCATGGCAATGTTCCGCAGCTTGTTGTTCTCATAACGGTGGATGGTCTCGTAGTACTTGACAAAGGCCTGCTCGAATAGATCGCACCAGAGCCGGTTGATCTTGGCGAAACGCTCTCCGATCAGGCCAAAGAACTTTGTGTATGTCTTCTCCTGCGAACAACACTCCACAATCATGGAAGGGAGCTCGGGCTCCTGGCCAGCTGGCAGGTTGATCTTCATGAGCTTGTGCACCGCCTCCTCGGGATCAGCGCTCGACATGATAGTGAGGTAGATTGTCCTGCGGAGGTTGACCAGGTCCGCGTTCGACTGATCCTTAATCTCCATGGCCTTCTGTTCTTGGTCCTCCTCGTCCTCGGAACTTTCGTCGCTTTCGTCATCGCCTTCCTCATCGTCGTCGTAATCGCTGCCCTCGCCGAGAATCTCGGCCTTGAGCTTCTTGTACGCCTCTTCATTTTCCTCGTAATCGGGATCAAACTTGAAGATGTTGAGTGTGTCCTGCACTTCCAGCTCGCCGTCCAGGTCCACGCGATGCGTGATCTGATCCTCCTCCTCGACTAGGTCCAGCTCCTCCTTGATGGCTGGGTTATCCTTGAATTTGTCCTTGCGCACCTGGAACAAGACCTCAATCATGTACTGCGTTCGTGGCTGAATGTCGGCTTCGTGGAGGATATTTCTGAACTGGTCGAAAACGACCATGGAGATGGACGGCTGCATCTCCTCCAGATACTGCCCAACCTCTCGACAGAACCCCACCGCAATCTCAACACTGTCGTCTGAGGGCTTGTTCAATAGGAGAAGAAGGATCTGCCCCGCCAGCATCTCGTGTTGCACCTGCTGATTGATGAGGTGCGCAATGAACGTCGTCGAGGAAAGGCAGACGGCTTTGTCGTTTCGTCGGAAACCCTTGCGGAACTGCATGATCAAGCGCTTGATGAGCAGCTCGCCAACTTGAGGTAGCTTTGTGTTGACAATGGCCGCCATGGCTGCGTAGATGGGCGTGAACGGCAGACTCGCAGCCTGTGCCTTCATGATGGACCGACAAAACAGTCCGCGACCTCGGATCAGATTCTCGCCGAATAGCTCGGGCACAATGTACTTGATATTTGCCGTGTTGACTTTGTTTATCAGACCGTTGATACTCTTCTTCAAGGCTTCCCACGCCATGCGCTGATATTCCTTGCTCGTCTTGTCCGTGATTTGCGACTGAAGGGCCCTCAGACGGGCTGGCGGAATGTAAGTGCCGCCGGAGCGCATGTTGATGAGCTTGTCATATTCAGCCTTTGCTATCGCCTGCTTCTCCTCTTCGGTCTTGGGCGGGGGGGGCGTGCGCGCACGCGGAGGCGAGGGTCGGTACGAGTCGCCGCCATCGCGCTGTGGTCGTCCCTCGCGACGAGGTATGCCGACCTCGGCCGACGCCATCATTCGTAGAATCTCTGGCGCTGGATGTGGGTATGTGATTCGCAATCAAACAATGGTCGACACCTCGAGCGTTTGCGACGCCTTGAGTCGAAGGTATGAGTTGGTCAGGTGTGGGCTCAGTTCTGAGGCTGGGAAAGAAATCTCAGTGCACGGGCCACTTTCAGCTTCAGCCACGCGTGCGCCACAGCACCAGGTAACAGAATTGATGACTAATCATTGCTAGGCGCGTCAACCCACCACGCGCCTTCCCCGGCAATCGACAACTCAACCAAACCCCTTGCAGCTGCTTGAAGCTTGCCAACATCGCGAGTCCCCTCCACTCCCACGTCACATCCCCTCCTCCCGATTCTTTCTACCAGCGCATAAAGATGGTCAGTGAAGCTGTGCCCAGTTCTTTCTTGGACATCTACTGACTCTATTCCAGTTGGGCAAACTCGTCGGCCTCGCCATGCTCCTGGCCGCCTCCTTTGTCTTCCTCTACTACTCCATCTGGACACTTTTGATGGTACCTACTCCCACCGCCACCGACCTCACGCACGGTGCGAGACATTTCGCTGACCGCACAACAGCCCTTTGTCGACGACGATCACCCGCTACAGAACTTCTTCCCTCCCCGCGTCTGGGCCATTCGCATCCCCGTGATCCTCATTCTCCTCGGGTCCGCTGTTGTTGGCTCCTTCCTTAGCGTCGTCATGATCCGCAGTAACAGGAAGAAGGCTGCTAAGGCCAAGGCGGCCTCAAAGAAGAAGGCGTAAATCAGTTTGGCGGATCTGCGGCGCAAAACTACAGCTTCTAAAACGGGCGTCAACGCGCTCAGGGGCGACGAAGACATGTTGCAAATCCCATGTCCGGAGGAAAAATTATTAAATACTCCTGGTAGCTATCAGCAAATCCAAACTCTCAACAAGTCCGGACGGCTCAGTTCAAAACACTGCATGTTGAAATGTGGGTATATGTGTGTCTATCTATTGGGATCCCCCGGGATCCCAGGAGGGCTATCTGAAGAATGAGGACTCCTTATGATCAGCTCAAGACGAGGATTAATGACAGACGCCAACATAGTTCCTAACACGACGCAAAATCCTTGCATGGACCAAATGCATTCCAACAACTCCTAGACCGGGAACGTAAGAGCGTTATATTCCAACGATTGACAGCAGGCAATTATCAAACTCTCTGGTCGGCAAAATCCAATACCTCGCAGTCGTCTTCGAAAAAGCCATCGCCGTCTTGATCTCCGTTTCGGGGTCCGCGGCGTTTGCGAGTAGTTACGACAATCTGCTCGTGGTCACCGTACTGCAATGTGCGCTCCATGGCAGACGGTGGCAATGCCAGATCGCCCGGTTCGCCATCATCGTCCAGTGCCAACCTCGGTCCAATGTGTAGATTGGTCGCCGGAACATCCTGGCCAAAAGCCCATGCGCCGTTCGATTCGAGCACTTGCTGGTTTTGTTGTCGTGGCTTCTTTTTCTTGGAGGGCTTTGCCTCAAGGCTGGTAGCCTCAAGCCCATTCACCAAAGTCTGCTCATCTTGGCCACCATGAGGGGGCCTGATAAGTTCGCAAAGAGTGACTCGTCGGTCGGTGTGGAATGGCTGGTAAGGGGCGCTTGATTCAATCTCGGCTTGCGGGATGTAGAAGGCTGGCCCAGGGCCAATAGACGCCTTTTGTCGAGCGTGGTTTAGAGTCAAAGTGTTGTTGCCTGCTTCCATATCCCGATCAGTCATATCAAGAACCTCTTCTTCCGTGCCGGACTCGAGAATCTGTCGCACGGCTGAAGCGATGATGTCGTCGGGTAGCAAAGGTACCTTGAAGTCTTGGTTGCGACTCGACCCAGCTCCGCGATGGGTTGACATGCGTTTCTGCTTGGATGGAAAGGTTCGGACCAGCCCATCGCCCAGTGCGAACAGGCTGTGTGACTTGCGCCCTCGCATCCATTCAACACAGGCGGCTGCTGGTGAGGTGGAGCTTGGCGGCACTGCAACACGATTTTCTCCGGCATGACGGAAGTGGTTGATAGCCGTTCCCGTCTTGCCTAGGGAATGTGTTATCCCAGCAGCAATCACCCTCCCCCCATGGGCCGCTGTGTCCCTGAAGGTCGACGTAGGATTGATAGCACCAACGGGCGGGGTTGCGGCACTACCTCTCCGGGATCGGGCGACAAAGGGCATGGCTGCTGAATAGGCGGCGCCGAAAGCCCCGGTGGCCATTGAGACGGCTGAGTTATTTGCCTCCTTGGTGCCAGCATCTTTCTCTACATTGGGGACTCTCCGCCGGGGCGGTGGCCACATATGGGCACTGAAAGGCATCTCGAGCAGATGGACTGTACCTCGCTCGGTGACCATGGCCAAGCGCTCCCCGTGAGGCTCTGCCCAGGCAACATCTACGACCCGTGCGACTGTCATCCGCGAAAAATGCGCAATCTGTCTGATCAAGGGCCCGTTGCCTTCTTCGGGAGATATCGTCGATTGCAAAGGCGAGTATTTCGTGTGCTGGATGCGGAGTAGGTCCCAGACGTTCTGGACATCACCCTTACTGCTCGCAGTGAAGAGGGCTGTTGACGAAGGCGAAAAGGACAGAAAACTGCAGCCTTGCGGGGGGGCAAAGCTGGTGATCGGTACTACCGATGCGGATGTCGACATGGAATGCAGATCAACAATAGAGACTAGACCGGGCTCTTTTGATGAAGGTCGCACAGGCGTGCCGTGAGTTGGAGGAAACAAGCCAGGGGAGCCTTGAGCTGGCAAGTGTTGTGCTTGTGGCTGCAGATCGGTTGGCTTGTTCCAATATGTGTTCCACGCTTGCAGCCCTTGTTGACCAACCCATTTTGCCCCTGAAATCAGTTCTTGCGTCGTGTCCCGCATGAGTTTGTTCACGAAACTATCAGAGATCAAATCGACTGATGCCGTAATGAGGGGAACATGCGGCGCCAACAGGTCCTTGAGTCCCGCGGCGCGTCCCAGAATTGGCACCGTGATGTGCGCTTGAAGTGCTGGGGGAGACGAGCCCGAGGTGGGAGGGCAGTACGCAAGCCACCGTCCGTTGAGTGCAAAGATGGGTGCTGGCGCGCTCGGCCTTGCAGATTTGGTTGATGATGAAGCCTGTTGCTCATTTTCCTTGGGGATGTCGCCTCGGGGGCCGTGTTGCAGAGTTGTCCAGACCTTCCCAACACACGCAAACAAGTGGCTGTTTTGGTCAGCGGAGAGTTGGGTGTAAATCCAGCACTCGCCGCTCGCTCCAGAGCAGATTGCAATGTTCCCTGCCTCGGCCTTGATCGTGAGTGAGCCTGTTGGAGCAGGTGGCTGAAATGCCGGGCTGGTCAAAGCAATGGCGGTGTTGATCGGTACAGGAGGTAGAGTCATGAGTGTCTCGATCAGTTTACTAGTTTTGAGGGAGTAAACCTGCACTGTTGTCCGGTAAGAATCGACCTCGTTCTTGCGCTGAGCACCAGACGCCGCTTCGCTCTTGTCGTCGTGGTTGAGCGCGGTTGGTAAGACTGGTCCGTGTAGTACAACTGCGATTAGCGGGTAGACGTCCCCCGTTTCATCAGTCGTGGACCATGGGAGAATCTTGGCGTGGAATACGCCGCCGTGAAGTCCTTTTAACCCGCCCAGGCAGTCCAGCCCTTTCTTGTTCACAGCATAGACGTCCAGGCCGCCCTCGTAACCAGCCAGGACAACATGAGGGCTTGGTTTGCCATTAGCGGCCACATCTGGCCACCGGTCGAACCCGAAGTAGTATCCACGCTCGCTCGCCTTGATGCCAGATCGCGGTGTGATTGTCAGGTCAAGATCAGAGGCACCGTACAAATGCGCCTGTTGATGTGGTTGTGGAGCAGCCATAGCGCTGAATCGTGGTTGAGACAGTTGAGACTGCAGGGAGCTCCGTCTGGGCGCACCTGGAGAAGCCCTGGGCATGGAACCAGGCGGCTGATAATGTTGCTCCACGTTGTAGCTCATAGGTCTGCGGAAAGTGTGTGGCGGCGATGGTGAAGCAGGAGAAGAGCTCACAAAGGCCCTTTGGTCGGGCCATCCAGGTTGTGCACGGCCTGGGGCGTCCTCGTATGAGGACGGCATCGTAGGGGGTGAATCGCCCATAAAGTTGATCAGATTGCCCGGCGATCCAGCAAAGGCGCCGGAGCGCGCCCACTCGTGTGTCATGCTGGGGGCAGTGCTTGCGGAAACCGACACGTTGGATATGGCATCCAGCAGAGGCGAGGGTGCGGTTTGGACATTGTCAAGCACGGTTGCTTTGATGTCGGGTGTATTGATGGGGGGCGTAGATTCGTTCGAGTTTGGACCGCTCTTGACAGGCTGATTGTTACTGCTGCTGTTGTCGCTGCCACCACCGTTCCTGCTGATGACACCCGTTAGCTGCTGTTATGATCGGTGTTGAGTCACGCGGAGCGGGCGAGGGATGACCGGAAGACTCACGAGAACTTGCCAGCCGCTTGATGGGTCACCGCTGCAGCGACGCTGCCGCCATGTTCTTTGGCATGCTTCTTATCCTTTTCTGTAGCGAAGGTCAGTTGGACTGTATTCGTCTGGATATGGCCCTTGGGCACCGGATCTGGATAGCGCCAGGGTCCAGTTCGGATCGACCCTGGCGGGGCAGCACGCAGGCATCATGAGGGGCAATTGACGTACTAGGCATTCAAAAGGTATTGTTTGTAGATGAGGACGGAGCAGTCCTGCTGCTCCTGCGCTGCCGCGAAAGGCCAGGGAGGTCGAGACGACACGCAGGAGAGTGATGAGCTATTCAGGCCAACTGGTGGCGGCTGGGGGCGTCGGAGGATCGGGTGTACGAGTAGAGCGCGTCGCGAGGGGCGGCACGGCCGCGGCAGATGTATCTAAGTTGCCCTTGGATGGTCGGTCTTGCTTGATGAAGACCGGGTCATGAATCGATGCTCGGAAAGAAGAGGTACCTTAGACAGCTTTGGATGAACAATAAGGTGCGTGAGATGACACAGTAGAGGCTGGGTCTAGTCGTATGAAGTCAGGTCAACTGATGGGGCAGCACGCGGCGTTGGTGAGGTGAGGTAAGAGGTCAGGTAAGGTACGTGCCATGCATTATCGCACGCGTCTCGGTACCTTGCTGGAAGTACCTGTACTAGCGCTGGTCTGCTGATACAAGGTCATGTACGGGCGGTGCGGTGGCCCTGCTGAGCTGCCCACCCCCGCCGGTTGAGACCGGACTGGGCTGGACTGACAGCCGCTTCCAGCGCCAGCGGTTCTCAATGCGGGGGTTGGAGGGGGATGAGGGAGGGGGGTGCATGAGGCACTAGTCCGTTCTTGGCGATCGTAGCGCCATCAATAGTGACAACGTGCGGACAACATCACCCCAATTATCCAATTATCCAAGCTTCATGTCGCAAACCCGTGCGCAATCAGGAGTACAGTACTTCCGTAGATGGGCCGTGACATGGAAGAGATACTTAAACTCGACCAGCCACTGGCAGCTTGCACTAGTTCACCGGATATCGTCTCTACAGGAACGTCTTTGCAAGCCGGTGGTTGTCCCATCCAATCAACATGGCACCGGGGCAGACTAAAGCGGCGAGCGCTCAGCTCCAGGAAAGGAAAGCGAGGCACTTGACGTCCGTTCTGAGGGCGGTTTTACCCGTCTGATGAGTTGATGGATCTAATATCTACTTATCGACAGAGTCGCAGGTAGATAAGATGATAACGCAAGGTACCATCGACGGGCGACCATCGATCAGCAGTAGCAGAATACGTGCATAGACTCATCGCTATCGTCAATCATGAGCAGCAGCAGAATTACCTTTGAATGTGTCAATTCATCTGGTCGGCGGAGAGCCCTTTCTAGACTGCCTATATGACCAGCATGCATCGGGTGTCATTGTACGGGGTACTCGCTGCCCACAGCCGCGTCTCGAGATCGCATCATCCACCCCACGTTCCAAGTTGGCAGGTCACCACGGGGATACGACGCCTGAAAGCTGACGTCCCTCTCTCCCTTGCGCTGGCGAATCCCTGTCATAATGAATGCAGTAAGAACTTATCACGCTCCGGCTGGAGCTGACTGGCCGGCGACAGGCCTGACGTAGGCCACGCCCATCGTGGGCCCTCCCCGTGATGCTGGTCATGTGCACCACACACACCTACCTCATCATCAGATCGAGTCTACCGTGTACCGCTCATCACTTGGTTTGCGCGTTCGTCTGAATGATGTCACACAAGAAGTCGACCGTTGCGTCGGGTCAACGTGAAGAAGTGAATAGTACAGCATGTTGTACAAGGTGAGGTTCTTTGTCAAGCCACGATACAGTAATCGTAGTCACACTCTAAGAAGGAAGGGCCCCCGATTCGGCCACGAATCTGGCCACAGCAGTGGCCTGGGACCCTCATCAGGTCATACATTGCAGTAATGGGAGCAATGCAAGTCGACACGTCGAGCCGTTGTAGATATGTGTTGCGTCGCGACAACACAACATGTCAGATCAAGAAGAGACGGAACCAAAGGGAGGTGGCGATGGAATCTGCCAGGCTTGGTCCAAGCCTAGCGTTTGAATTACCAAAGTCCCTTGAGGAGATCTCATTTCCCAGATAGATCTCGTCCCATGCCTGCCTTGGACTCCTATGCGTTCTCCAGCCAGGGGTGTACTCGTGCCAGTGATACTTCGACGACATCCTTCAACTTGCTGCCCCGGACGAGCCCTTATCTCTTCACTCCCCTGGCGCTCACCTCGCCCTTCTCGCCAATGTTCAGCATCTTCCGGCAGTCTGGACAGAACCACTTCGTCGTCCTCTTGGGTATATCTTCCTCTGTCAAGCCGACACACTCGAGATGGAACCACTCGTATCGGCAGCTCTATATGGCCGTCAGCTCTGTAACTCGTGCCTTGTCTGGGGCTTCTAAATCCCATCGGTGTCTTGCAACTTACATCATTATCGCACTGGATCATCTCGCCAAAACTGACGCGGTTGCACAGGCAGTAGCGAGGCTCCTCGGGGTCAATCGGGGTGCCCTCGTCATCGACCTCTTCCCAAAACTCCACCTCGGCAGCAGTATCGCCCTTCTTCTTGGTGGTGCGGACCTTCTTCTTCTTGGGCGCGGCCTTTCGCCTGCCCACCGCGGCGCTGCCTCCGCTGCTGTTGGTACTAACAATGCCAGGAGCAGGCCGCTTTGCGCGTCGGCTCGGGGGACGAGCTTCGGGCGCGGGCGTGTTGTGCGCGGTGCTGGCACGACGAGGACGATCAGCTGCGAGGGTGGGCTGTGGTTCTTGACTCAAAGCCTTGCCTCGCGAGCTTGGTCGACGGGTCGTAGCAGGTTCCACCCCCGGCGGAGGTGTCGCTGACTCTAATTTCGTGGCGGAAGCATTCTGGACGCGTGCGGACGATCGACTAGGTAGCTCGCGCACTGGTTGGACAACAGGTGCTGGTGCTTCTTCCTTCTCGGTGTTGCGCTTCGCTGCCTCGCCCCGAGTCTCTCGCTTGGTCGCGTCTCGTGATGGAGCCTCTCGTGCAGGTGCAGCGGGCGTCACGGCAGATCGGCGCCTGTCAGAAGACCGTGGCAACGGAACTGGCGTCTCTTTCCCTGTGCCCTTGGCTGCTGCGGCTGCCGCCGCAGCTGCTGCTCTTGTCTGGTTGGTCGTGGAAACGATACTGGGGGTCGGCGACTGCTGCGCACGAGCACTCGTAGAACTTCCTGATGCTTTCAACGGAACAGGGAGGGGAACCGGTGTCTCTGTAAAGGCCCCTCCCGTGCTAGTTGCTGGCGTGGGATGCCGCCTGTTCGTTGTGGCTTCTCTTGTCGCTGATGCTGGGGGCAGTCGCCCGATCTGAGGCGGAGGAACTGGTGTCTCTGTCTTGGTACGCTTGACGAGAGGCCTAGCTGATGGGGTTTCGTCTCCTTCGGGAGTCTCGCTCGTCGCATCGGCCTCAGCCTCTCTCTTGCGCTTGTTGACTGGCCTAGCACCAGATTGAGGCTGCGCTTTGCTTGACGCTCTGCCGGCGTCTTTGTTGGATGGCGTGTCTTGCGAGCTGCCCAAGAGCAACTGTGCCGTTGCCGTCATGCTGCGAGCTGTCTCCTCCGCTTCCTCCGCTGCAAGCCTCGCGAGCGCCTCTCGCTTGAGTCTCTTGGCCTCGTTGAGCTTCATGCCGCGGTTGCTGGTAGGAACCTCTTCGGCAGCGAGCGAGTCGGCACTGATAGCACCCGCAGGCAAATGCTGGCCCGTTGCTCCGTCCTGGGCAGGTAGTGGCGTAGGTATCGTGGGTTCAAAGGGCTTTCCCTCTTCCTCGGCCTTTCTCTTGGCCTCTCTGTACTCTTCGGGACCTCTTCCGAGAGCACTCAATTCCCGAGCAACCATTGTTTCGCTTGGCGTCCATGTCGCGTTCTTCTTCATGCGCTTGCGGAGCTTGGCGAGTTCAAAGTCCGTCAACTGCAGCCAGGGGGCGTCGGCACTGCCCACCACGGCATTTGGAGGTGGTGGGTTCTGCAGGGCAGCCTCATGCGCCTGAAGCTCGGCAGCTGTTGGTGCCACCGTCCGTGGTGTGGCCCGCGGCGGTCGGCTGCCGGTTTTTGGTGTCTTTCTCTCGGTAGCTGTGACGAGCTTGATCCGTGATACGGGTGCTGGCGTCCTGCGCGTACTTCCTACGGCAGCGTCGTCCTCGTCCTCAGAGCTCTCCGCGCTGCCATCCGTGGCAGTATCGTATTCAATGTCATACGGTGCTAGGACCTGGCCCGGCACAGTGATCTTGGGAATCTTTGGCTTCCGTCTCTGCCCTTCCTCGCCAGGTAATTTGGCAGCGCCCTTGTGCCGTGTCGCTTGTGGAGAACGCGACATGACTGGACTCTTGGGAATATCGGCTTCGGCAGGGTAGTTGTCCATCATGGTCTGTAGCTTGGCGAGCAAGGCCTTGGCTTTGTTGTAGTGTCGGTCAACGTGCTCGGACATTCTCACAGCCTCGGCATGGGCGATGGTGCGCGAGCTGAGCGCTTGGCTTAGTTGCTCTGATATGTCGGCTCGAAGCTTGACTGGTGAGGGTCGCTCGTTGACGGGAATCGTCGGTAGCTGTCCCCATTTCTTCGTCAGGTCGTGGATCTCGTGCGATGCGTCTATGTATCTCTGGTCCAGCTGCCCAATCAGTGCGAGAGAGCGCGTCATGTCGGACGGCAAGTACTCGGTGAAGTCGAGGAAGTCGGTAACAGTGGTATGCGCATCGGGGTCGGCGCGTGTTTCGCCATCTTCGCTGTTGTCGCCTTGCGCTGCATCTCGCCCTTGAGGCTGTGGTTCCAAGTCTGTCGCATCGCGCATTAGGGTGTCACCCCCTGGATCTGTTTGTGCAGCCATAGTTCGAGCTGGAGGCGCGATGCGCGATGTCGTCGCAATGTCTAGTTTCAGGGCGAACTGTTGGTCACGCTATCTCGCAGCCATCGACATCAACCGGCCTTCAAACAATGTGTCCGAGACTCAGATATCAGGTGCTCCCAGGCGCTTCATAAAGTACGACTGTGAAAGCTGCGCTCACTGGCATCGGGGATCATGGATCGCGTCGTCGCAAGTGACTGCTGCTTCACCGACGTCGCGGTGGGCCCGAGTCACAGGGACGCGACACTGACGGGGCGCCACAGTGTGGCGCATTAGGCACGTGGCTCAGCTCCTACAAAGGGCCAAGGGGCCAAATGAGGATCCGCCCAGCTTTCTCTCGGCTCTCGACTCCTTGAGGCACCCTCCAACAAGTTCCAACCTACAGACGTGCTAATGTTCTGATTTTCGTGCAAGTTTTGTTGCAGTGTTCTTTCAGGTCTACTCAATTGGTTCGAAGCCAAGCGATAGCTTGTGCGGGCTTTTTAGACCATCGTTGTCGACATGACACAGAAGCGCATGTCTCGTCAATTCGCCAACCCAGCATTTGTTGCTCCCGACAGCGCCAGACTACAGTCAGCCCAGACTGGAGCTGCCGCTACTGTCGGCACATTCTTTCAGCTCTCCCCTTCCGCCCGGCAGGTGCAGTCTGCTGAACACTGATGCACTGTATGCCATGCGTCTAGACGTCAGCAGGGCTGAAACGATCTGCTCAGGGCTGAACACACCCCGGACGACGACCATTGGCATTGTGACAGATCAACTGACCCACACACCTCACAGTCAACATGAACTTGACAGGCTGCAACAACGTCTGGACGTGTGTAGTATTACTTTATAATATTTGATGGTGCTTTGACAGCTGAAGTTTGGAAGGATTTGGCACATAGGGGCGTGCATACACGTACAATAATCGCAAACACAGTCTGCCTCAATAGTCCCAATCGGCTTCCTGTTCGCGTTGCATTTTCGCCCCAGCTACGTCCTCCTTCTCCTCGACGATATAGCTGGACTCGGGCCCAATGAGAGTCAGCGAGCCGAACACTAACAAGTTCTTGCATCTCCTGTGGCTCAAGTTAGCACTCAACGCCATGGGTGCGAGCATTGGCACTCACAGCTGGCCATTGATGGTCAGATTGCCGTATATTTCGAGATCAGTGCCCTCGAGAGTGCCGACTATCTTGAGCTTCCCAAAGCCCTTGATCTTTTCCCTGCATTCGTGGTGAGCAGGAATCGGTCGTCAAAGGGGTTCATCCTCACTGTGCTACAAGATATCCAGTAACCGCAATATTGCCATATGCCTTGATTCTCCCCCTGGGTCCGTTCAGCGTCATGCGTAACGGCAGCCACTCGTGGAAACCACTTACTCCGTGCTCACATTTCCATCCATGGTAATGGCGCCATATGCGTCAATCTTGTCTCGAACAATAAAGTCCCCACGAAAGGTGATGCTGCCCCCTGATTTGATGGATCCTGCCACCTCAAGGGGTCCCTGTAGTTCGAGCTCCGTCTCGCTCTTGATGCTTTTGGACTTTTGAAAGACTGCCTGGGAACTCGAGGCCGTCGAGCTGGGTGTATGGTATTGGGTACTCATGACTGCTCTGTGACCACTCGCAGCGCAATGTGCGGCAGAGTACGTCGTCCTACTGGACCTGGCGGGTGTTGACGGTGTGTTCTGGCGGTATGGTGCAAATGGCGCATAGGGATTATCTGGCACGATCGCTGCTTGACAGATGCTTCCCATCTTATACGTACGTCGCCAGTTGAGATCGATGTATCCAGGTCAGCGTCTTCCCAATGGGGCAACGTATTAGTTCCGCGACCAGCTGGGTCGTTATGCCCGGTTGAGACGAGGTGCACGGGAGGTGGTTGGTTCCAGACCAATGCGAATGGCTTGAGACCGTCTGTGGTCACTGTGCACAATGGTAGGTTACCAGTCTGCCGCGGCACAAATCCCCTCTTGACGCTGTCACCCGCTGCGTAACGCAGTGAAAAGGTCGAATCGGGTTGTCCGTCGTGATGCTTACGAGCCAAGCAGCTGAAGATTAGGCGGGTGGGCTGCGGGTGAGAAAACAAAATAGGTGTAGCTGGGTGACTTGATATTTCTCCAACATGTGGGCGGTTGAGAGGGGGGAAGACCATCAAATGGGGGGATCTCGAGTGCTCGGCGGCTCCAGTCCCTAGGCCTGGGAAGCATCGTCACTTCATATTCGGCGCGCAGCGGGACATGACAGCGGCTGGGATCGCGACTGGGGGGGGGCAATGAACAGGGGTACGGATGGCTTAGGTAGAAGCCGGGCGGGGACCCTGCAGTGTAATATGTAGTACCTGCTCGAATTGGTCAAGCAAGCTTGTGCGTCGTGTCAAATCGGCAGAGGATCTGGGTCTGATGCGTGCTTGGTGAGCTGTGGCTTCCATGTATCTATCTCGATCCAACTCTCCCCAAGTCAGTCTCTCGGTGGTGCTGTGGAACAAAATCTGTCTGCATACTACGTGTAATTACTATATAAAAGAGTCCCAACCTAAGGATGGTCAGGAAGACGGGCGATCACTCAATGGCAAGGTAGGGGCAGGTTTGAAAATCCACCGAAGACTGGAGTCAGAAAGTGTCAAAGTGAGCAAGCCTAAAAAATGAGTGGGTGACGGTCCACGGAAAATCATCCCAAGCACATGGGCCAGGGACTACGAAGTTAGCAGTGCCAGGGCCGAGGTGCTTAGATAGCCAATAGTATCTATCTATTACTCACTTATGACACTACTAAAGTATTATGATCTACGGATAGGCATATAATGTAGCGACTAGGGCCAGACAGGACTGATCGACCAGCAGGGTTTGACACGAGGTAATACACGAACATCCCACGCAGAACAATCTGCATCATCATTACATAGTGGACCTGCCTGTCATGCAGACATCCGCGCAGCACTAAATCATTAGCCTGGCTGATGATCCATTCATTCTTACCACGCTAAAAAGCGCCAGATTGTCACATTTCGGTTGTGTGGTTGCTCCATGTGCTTTGTGAAGTGCCAGTCCGGTCGAGTCGCGCCTCTCACCACCCAGATATTTAGTTCCCGTATTACCAACAGATCATGTATATATGAATGATATGGTATTGCACTACCACGCAATATTTAGTGCCCATAGCCATATCCACATCTATCCAAGAAGTACCGGCAATGAGTCTGCGGCTCCTGTAGTTGACGGACGTTTCACAACCCTGGCAGCTCGCAGAAACCAACGACGAGAGAGGTGCAGACGTCATGCTTCATATCGCCGACCAAATGACAGCTTGCATCATCAGGAGGTGGCAAATGCACCCACCGCATGTGCATTGCAGCGTGTTCCATGTGGTCCTAATAATAATGGCAACTCTCTGCCACGGTGCGATCTCCCTTCGCGGATCCAGGGCCCCCTACTGGCACAAATCAGTCACTACCTAGGTAGGGAATTCGAAGGGCATGATTCACAAAAAGATCGCCACTTTCATGTTATACTACACAGCAATCAAAAGGGTATTAGGATATACACAACATTCTCCGCGACTAGGCGCAGCAGTCCTGCCACTAGCCTATATGGAAACCACCACCAACAAACAGCGCCACTTGTACAAATGTGCAAGTACGGTCAAGTCTCAGCCGGTACTCCCGTTTTCCTGTCCGTCCATGCTCCCTCTTCCTGTACCACTGCGGGGCTCCACTGGCCGTACCCGAAAATCCGGCTCTGCGGAACACACAAGACCAGGTGAGGTTGACCATTCTCTCTGGCCTCAAAGCTCCCGTGCATCTGGGCTGGCTTACTCTGATCCGACGTACGCGAGGCCCAGACCTGAGCTCAGAACAGCGCTCACCCAGACGGCTGCATAGGTAGCAGCGCCTGTCGATGCGATGCCATACACAGTCATCGTACAGGCAAGGTAGGTGTTGAAAGCCGTCACGAACGCGGCCGTCGCGGTGCGGCGGACGATCACCTTGGTCTTGGCTGTGTAGCCAGCAATGTTCCACTCGACGGTTTCGCGCAGCGTCGCAGTGGCGGGGTCAAACTCGCCAATCTTCTCGTCCTCCTTGACCTTGTCGGTGGTGGCGAACGGCGCGTAGATAAAGTTGCTGGCCGCTGCGCCAAAGGCAAGTGCGACCGGCAGAATGGCGGCATAGGACGCAGAGTAGGCTGGCTCGAGAGTTGGGAGACCGGAGAAGTAGATGACGAGAATGCGGGGCAGCAGAAGACGAAGCGATAGCACAATGGTGACGGCGTAGATTCCAGTCGACAGAGCTGTCGTGTAGGCCTGGAGGCCAAAGCCAACAAGCTCGCGGTTGGGAAGCTTGGAGGATCCGGAATGAACAGCGGACAGGGGTCGTAGAAGATAGAATGGCACGGCGGCGGAAGTGATGTCGACCAAGAGTGAGAGCATGCCAGTCGAAGGGCTCAAACCGTAGAAAGCTGTCAAGAGATACAGCTACAGTTGTTAGCTAGAATTCAGCATAGGTAATTCATACCATGTACTCACAGAAGGCCCGTGCGACAAGAGGTCCATCGCCGCAACATCGATGCTGTCCATGTTACCAAACCAGCCCAGCGCCAGCTCGATGCTATCCAGCCAGTTAGCCAGTTCTTCTCATTGCGTTGCACGCGCGCACGACTTACAGTCTCCAACTGACCAAGATTCCGATCTCGCCCCAAGTGTCCTGGCTCCGGCTCACGCTCGCCAATTCTCCTTTGGTAAACTCCCCCAACAAGCTGTAGCCTGTGCTTGCGAGCGCGAAGCTCAACGTTGCAGCAAGCGGAAACTGCGCGTACGCGGGAAGTTTTGGTCTCCGGATCGTCATATCCGGATATGGATCGCGAAACTCTCCTTGAGAAGCCAGAGCATCTTTGACGTCCTCCTCAGCCTTGACAACCTTCTCGGTCGCAGTGCTGGCGGTGTCGAGGACAGTGTCCTTGGCTGCTTCGGCTTTCGCGCTGGCGGCGGCACGTCGCGGAGGCATGTTGCTGTGGTCGGACTTGGCTGCAATTGTTTCGGGAGCAATGTGGAAAGGATCGCAACAGAATAAGACTTTGGGGTGCGGTATGAACGATCCTTGGTGTGGTCGCGCGCGAGCAGGTGAAAAGCTGTAGCTGTAGGATTTCGGAGGAAAGAAGATCAGTGGGGTCGGGGGCGCGGTGACGTCTGATGCCCCGTCGGCTCGGCAACGACTGGACCAGACACGGCCAACAAGTTTCCGAACAAAGGAAGATTAAATAATACCTTAGTTATTCGTTCAACTGCTACATTCACCGTTTGTCAACTCAGAGATATACACGAAGATATCCGTCTGCATACAGGAGTCCCTGACGTGGTAAAGCCACCTCGACCAAACGAGAAGTGTCATTGTCATCTCGACCCAAACTATAACATCAAGCTCGCCACATTTTCACACGGTCGCATAGTATGTTATTCATGGTGTATTTATCATATTGTTTCGTCTCTCGTGAGAGGAAGACATGGCGTTCATGGCCGCTAATGGACCCTGAAGGGCTCCTATCCAAGACTAACAATTTACAGCACAGCGCTAAGAAGAAGAGACGTGGTTCTCCTCAATGACCCCCAGCATCACTATAAACAACATGCGCCCGGTTACCGATTGACGCCGATCATGCCCGTCGTGTTCGAATGAAGCGTATGCCCAGTTACGTTGCCTTGACGACTACCCAAATAATCCCATAGTGATGCGCCGATTGCTATATTATTCCTCCATGGACCCAAAAACGCCATCATCCTCGTCGTCGCTATGTGTTCGGGCTGGCGGATCGAAATCGTCGTCGTCATTGCCAGATTCGACATCACCACCCATCTTGACATCTTCACTGCCTCGCCTAAAGTCTCCGCGAGTGAAGCTCTCGGGGGCGCGGCTGGGGAAGCTACTCATGCCAAACGCACCGTTGCTGTTGAACGAGGTTGCTTGCCCAAGGTACTGTTCAGGGATACGTGGCACCGCGGGCGCATCAGTGAGAACCACACGGCCATTGCCGGCGACCCCGTTGCTGCTGCCGACACTGCAGCCCACCAACGCCTGCGCGAGGTCCCTGTCCTCTTGGTTCGTGTTGCCAACGCCTGCGGAGGGTGGGCGCGCATCACTAGGCTTGCGGGCATGGCCAAAAGCCATGCCATCGCCGTACAGAGGAGTTGACTGGTAGCTGCGAGAGAAGGTGCTAGAGCTGCGATAAGCCCGGGGAATTGAGTAGCCGCCCTCCACCGCGGGCGGTGGAGTGCTATCCACCGAGCTGTATCTCTCCGCTGGTTCCGAGTATTCGACCGAAGCCGCTGGCGACGCCGATTCGGGTTCGCTATTGTTATCCTGGGTGGATTCGGGTGGCGTGGCAGGCTTGTTGTCATGAGGCTTCTCGTTCATGCCAATCAGCACGGAGGCTGCTTCAAGCAGCTGAACCTGTTGGTGCTTCGAAATCTGGTACTTCGATGTCACGCTCCATTCGGGAGTGTGTTCCCACCTATCCAGTGAAGTCAACAATTCTGTTCTAGAAGATGTCTTCATCCCACACTGGCTAGGAGCTTGGGCGCCACAAGACGCTGGTCAGGAATCGGACGGGGGAGAAGGGTCACCCACAGGTGTTTCGTCAGGCAGCTGTGATGCTTGTACGCCTTGCCGCACTGCTGGCAGTTCAACTCGGCCTTGCCGGACTTCTTGGAAGACTGTCCTTCTGAGGCCCGCCTGGCTTTGGCCTTGGTGGCCTTGCCGGCAGCGGCGTCATCCGCAGACACGTCATTGCCGTCGTCGATAGCGCTACCTCCCAGTGCGGCTGCAGCATTTCCAATGCTTCGGCTAGAGTGCGGCAGGCTTGCGGGAGGTGATGGAGGGCTTAGTCGTGACAGAGTGTTCCTCCTCCCCGCGATGGGCCATGCCGCGGACCGCTCGCCTTCGAAGACAGCGGTCACAGCCGCGAGATTCGCATTCCCAGTAGTGACAGACTTGCGACGCGCGACTCGGTTACGGTCGTTCGATGCACCCAGGATCGTGTGGGATGTTTGAGAACCGGTCCGCCCATGGCCTTGTCGCGAAGGAGCAGTCGCCGAGAGATTCGACAAAGGTGACCGGTGGGCCAGTGGCCGAGCAGGGGTCATATCCTGAGGAAAGATGTATGTCAGTCTCACGAATGGCCACATGGACGATATTAATATGGATACTGTGCAAGCAGCGAGGGACGGTTTTCGTTGATAATGCTTCACCGCAAAAATGGCCGGCAACCTTCTTTTGCATCAGGGGTTCGGATAGGCTTTTCGCTTGCAATGTTTCTACCTCTTTCAAGACACGTGACAATGCTCGGAAATTGTACGTTGTGATAGTAGGAGGAGGCCATCAAGGTAGATCGCTTGCGAATATCCATAACATCGCACGTACCTTGGAGCTGGCCATCACGGCTGCGGTATGGAGCGTCGAAACTCTCTATGGTATCTGTTTGTTTTCTTCTCAAGCCTTGTGGCCCAGACCACACACAAAGAATGCGGTGCCTGGTTGGCGGAGGCTTATGAGGATCGCGTCGGCAGTGGGGGACAGACAGGCTGATGCTAGTGTCGTTGTCGAGTAGCTGACCCGTAAGGATGGACCGTTTGGAGCAGAGCAATGTGCGAATTGTTCGATGACCAAGATGCCTTGTAAAAATACTGGAAGAGTGAAGCAAAACCACAGGAGCGCGAGAAATAATATTTTGGAGTGAGGAGTGTTCGGGAAGGACAGACCCAAGGTGAAGGAGGGCGTGTGTGCGTGCCAGCGGGTGGGAAGGTACCTGCTTGCGACGCTGCCGTAGGCCTGGTCTGGCTAGACTGTTGCTCCTCGCTGCGGGGGGAGGGGCGCGTCTGTAACAATCTCATAGTGGGAGAAGTTCGGGGGGTGTCAGTAGGTGGAAGTGGACCACCATGCCTGCCCTACCTAAACCAGCCAAGGCAGCGCAGGTGAGGAAGGACTGTGAGGCACGGAGTACGTGATTCACTGTCATAACGAATGCCCAAGCGTCTGTTCCATTTTGTATACAAGCACTCCAGTCGTCTGGACGGTGTATCAGGGTGCCAGTCGAAGCACCGTGAACTCCTGGCATCAGCATTCGGCCTGGCTCGCGATTGCAGTTCGCGGCGCAACTGAGTGATGCATCGCAGTGTGGCTAGGGTGAGAGAGGCGCATGCCCCTCGCTTCCCTGGCCTGGTTCACTCCTCCCGGCACTGCACAAGCAATAAGGTGGTAGTTGCGACGACGAGCGTCTGGTCTCTTGGGTTCCCCCGGATCCAATGGGAAACCTCTCCGTGAGAACGAAGCACTGTCCATGTCGTTCACAGATTTATTACCAACCGCCGCCCAGATCGAAGTACCGAGACTACGAGATGCTGGCCATGAAAATTATAATGATCCCAAGCTCATCCTCGGTGCACGCGCAGACTCGCAGTCGGAGGGTGAGTTAGTGGTGGGGTAGTCGCAGATGAACTATTGGTCAGCTGGTCAGCCCCCGGTCGATCAGCAGGTCGAACTTCGACTGGGGAGCGTGTGTTGAGAACGTGGGTGCCTTGAGGCCTCTGGAGCAAGAATAGCACCAAGGGGAGGGGTGAGTGCAGTCCGTATTTGATGGAATGCTTGTTGGAGGCTGAGCCTCCGATGATTATTATTATTACCAAAGAACCGACACAACCTCAGCTGACCTGTCCGCGTAGCTTGCTACCATATGCACGTACGAAGTACTTACGATCACAAGGCTGGTTCATAAAAGTTATGGACCGCAACGCATTGTTCGATGCATGGCGAGGCTTCTTGTGCTAAAAGTATGGGTCCTCTGGACGTGTAGATTGAAGGTTCAGTCAGTGAAAGGGCCTTTCACGCTTTCACGCGTCGACAATGCGTCTCGTTCGAACAGGAGGTTCACAATGCCCTGTCACGAGCATTGCGATTTGATAGCGTCTCACGTGGTACATCTTTTCCTCGGTAGACCGCACCTAGCTTTGCGCACCTCGTGGTCTGCTGAGGAGAAGAGAGAGGTTGCCGGTTGCTGGACACTTTTTATTCTCCTACTAGAGTTCCGTCGGGGAACTGCAGCAAAAGGAGGGTCTCCCGAGAGATGTACAAGTCTTATGGAATGAAAATGCGGAGGCTCTGGGGAAGATATTGTACGTATGGCCATTTACAGCGCGTCCAACCCAGGACAACCACTTCATTTGGCAAATCGATGCGGCCCATTTTGCTGTCGAGAACCGTAGATACGGAGACGACACTGGGCGCATGTTCGCAGTGGACGGACGACACGCATCGATGGCCATGCGGCTGGTTCCTGTGCCTGGCAGCAGCTTGGTATGCAAGGCGACCAATGGTTGGAGATGGCTTCATGCCCTCATTCTCATTGCCCTAACCTAACCCCAACCCTAAGCTTCCCCAGAAAGAGGAGGGCGGCGATGCGCCGGGCAGATCGATTGACTGCAGCGACGCCCAGGACGGGGCCATCGAACATTAAGCAGTGTTATCGGCGGGCGGTCCTGTCCAGCGCACTCCACTGCCCGCCGCCGTGCGTTCTTCTGGTGGATTCCATCCTGCGCTCACCCCCCCTGATAGCCAGCCGGTGAACAGAGTGCGAATCCGTCGTGAATGCCCGCGATTGGCGACGAGATGGAGCCAAAACGCGACGATGACGATGGAGATGGCCATGCGAGTGATGATGGCATTGTCCAAAATTCCATCAAAGTTTCTTAGTTTGGGTCTCACCGACTCGCCAACAACCAGCTTTTGCAATCATGGATCCAGAAAGTCACTTTTTTGGACTCGTACATTGCGACACAATGCCCTCAGTGATTAATACACCTCTGCTCGACGTTGAACTTGCGAATCAAGTACCGGCACGCAGGGCACGAGGCATTGCTGGACAATGACGTGAGCGTGTCTCGGTGGAGTCGGTCGCCTGATTGCCTGTTCTGATGCTGTCCCAGCCGGACCGTCTCATACTGTCGACTGCCAATTGTGCATACGTACGCTCGAGTCGCGTAATTAATACGTATGTATTACAACATTTCGAGACCTATTAGTGGTGTTCCTGGGCAATGGAAATGGTGCCTTGCGTTATCGCGTCAGGGATCGCGGCGCTTTTCCATATTGCCTATCACCAGCCCACGTCTGAATCGATTATAGAAAGCCGGTGGGATAATGTACCTCCTGGGTGTGCGCTTATCAGGGCGATACGGCGCTATGCAGCACGACTGGTGCGTGGCCCCGGCTTCGCTTCCTTTCGGGCTTTCCCCTCTTTAACTTCTCAGCAGGGCAGCTGGCGACAGAGAGGGATCGCTCAAGTGTATTATCCGTACTACGTACATAGCTGTGAGGGGGGCCTTTCACCACTTAAATCAGTAGTGAGAACAGGCTCGAACTATTAGACACCTGCAAGACATCGATCTCCGAAGCAGCACGGCTCTCAATGAAATTGCCAGCGTCCCTCGCGTACGTTAGCAAAGTGACTAATGCTCCTAATCCAGTCCTTGATGCACTCGTCCGAGTTCGGGTCATGGGCAGTGGAGGCCAACCCACAAGCCCACTGTAACTTGTAAGCGGGCAGCTATTGAAATGACCGCGTAGGCGAGAAGATGATCCCCCGCGATCATGTGAAGCTTCACGTGTCGGCCGCATCGCCAGATGAGTTACGAGCAACCCCCTCCATGTCTGGCTCGACAATTGGGGACGGAGCTGGCGGTTTCCGACGGGTAAAGCCAGCTTTGGCTCAATCGTTCCTCGCATCGCCCATGACTGCAACGTTGTGGACGGACGGCGAAGCCCGACTGTGCGTCTGCCGTCTGGTGCCTTTCTAATCATCAATTTACCGAAACGGCAAAGAGGGGGAGGGTCTAGATGATTTGTTGGGGTTGCGCTTGGCGACGGTCTGGTTCCGTGTCGCCAAGGTGAAGATGGGTGGCGGCAATGTGCGCCATAGGGAGGAGTCTCGTCAAGCCAGAGCGTCGACCAAGGGCTTGCACTTTTATTAGGCTCCCGAAAGGGATGCACTACCCCTAAACCGAGCCTTTTGGAGATCTCAAGGGTCCTGTTGCGAAGGCAGACATTGCCAGGCTTGACTCAGGAAGGTTGAAGTCGAGTATTAAGTTAAGGAACACGGCACTTGTGCCTGACTATCATCAGGACAAGCCATAACCCGCTTCGTCGAACATGTCAGCTTCCTTGCGTCCCATTTCGCCCAGAACAGGTAGGAGGATGCTGATCAGAACATCGAGGCCACGTCCACAGTCCGTCCGTCTGGGGGCCGAGTGCCTCGGGGGTGTGGGGGCGTGCCTTGTGAGCGAGTTGCGCAGTCACGCAGTGTTCGGTTCCGAGGGCAGTGGTAGCGGATAGAAGTGCGGTTGATTTGCCTGCAAGATGGATGGAAGCGAGGAACTATTGCCGTGGGTAATTGATGGAAAGTCCAACTCACGGGGACCAGTCCCCAAACTTACATACACAGCTGTGAGAAAGGAGAGGCTCTCCCCGGCTTCCACTGTCTGTGGCTCCGCCATCCGTCTTCCGCGATCCGTTTGACAAGCGAATGACCCGCATCGGCAGCGCGGGAAGGACGTCTTGGCAGGTTCCGCCTACTGGGCGCTGGGTCGAGAGAAGTAAGTCAAATGCAAATCATCAGCCAGGGGAAAGGCAAAATTTCTTCATCAAACCCATCCGCAGAAAGGGAGACGCGGTCAATTCTTGTTCGAGCCGCGCTGCCTCGAGCATTCAGGGCGGCAGGCATTGTCCAATGGAGTCATGGACAGCCCGACGGCGCATTTTTGTGGCTTGACCCTTGGTGGGGGCCGGAGGGGTGTTGAAGCAGTGAGGGTGAATCTCGATGACAAGAAGTGGTCTGTGTGTCTCTGAGGACAGATGGCGGGCTTTGAGAGGATGGAACTTTGTTGGAAGGGCGGATAATGAACCAGGAACCTGAATCTGTGCCCTGCGCTCAATTGGCAATTGGGAAGCACCAATTACAGACATCACTGCGACCACATCTCCAACTGAAGGGCAGGTTTCATGTTGTTGTCAATGTTCAGTAAGGTGAGGTAACTGACATGGACCTTCACAGTCAGCAGACTTTACTGCCACGTGACGACCACAACGGACTGTGTAGTCGCCTGCCGGCATCGGAGCGCGCCATCATCATGACTGGGCCGGACACAGATAATTATCAGCGTGAGTAAACGTATCGTATTGACGTGTAGAACGTACGTATCGCTCGAGATGTAGGTTCCTATTAAACATTAATTTAAACGTTTGTATCCGTATCTGGCGGGGAAAGGGCAAATTGTGAAGTCAAATCTCGCTGCAGATCATCTGGCACCATGATCTACAGTGATCAGATCTCCGTGTTCAAACCCAGCAAGCCCGCGCCCTGGTCGTCGATCCCAGGCATTTCTTCTGCAAGATAAATTGAGGACTTCGGCTCAACGCTGGTCGATGAGGACGGTATTCGTGGTTGTCGATCATTGACTGTCATCATCGTACCCTAGGGTAGGCTTCTGCCATATCACCACAAAGGTATATGTACTTACGATACCATTGCGCCCCCCTAGTCCAGACATATGGGGCTTGGTCATTGACAGGGTGCGTAGTGCGTGCTCGTTGTCACCGGCCAGATAAGCCATGGATAAGAGTACTTACAGTACCTTAGATAGCATCACGCGATGGAATTCCTAATAAATTCGGCACTACGGGCAAACCCCCACTATCGAGTGTGACGTCAAGTCAAGGGTCTAGTCCACCTGTAGTCTGCCTAGTCCTATCTGTTGTTGTCGGCAGCTCCCTGCTCCCAGCACAAGATATCAAGCAGTAACACCTCTCGAACTATCTTCAGCAAAAGGTCCAACCTGGCTACTACTTATCCAAACTTGTGACCCTTGACCTCAGACGATTCATCATAATCAGGCCGTTTCCACAGTTCGTTGAACACGATCTTCATACCAACGCAAAGGTCACCATGACCCAAGACCAACTACGGAAAGTCGGACGCGGTGGAGCCGGGAATTTCTACTCTGCGCCATCTAAAGAGGCGGAAGCCGTATAAGCCCCGAAAACCCGAACACTGAGAGTACATGAGCTTACGAGCGTTGATCCGCTCAGGATCTCGAGGCACAGACCGCCGAAGATACCGGCACCGCCCCCTCCTCGACCGTACCGTCCGCTGCCCGCGCCGGGCGCGGCGGAGCCGGAAACTTTATCAACCCCCAAGACGCGCAAGCGAACGAGGCTGATGTGGCGGCCTCGACAATGGAGGCGGTGAGGCAGGAACCATCCGCGCCGCGCGCTGGGGGCTACGCAGGCCGGGGCGGCGCTGGAAATTGGAAGGCCAAAAAGGAGGCGGACGGCGAGGAACGCGACGCTGAGGGCAACCACGACATTGAGCACAAGGTGAAAGAGGCCGTCGAACATGGGCTGAAGATGCCTGAAAAGGTGCATCATGCCCTTGAGAAGACCAGGGATCATTGAGTGGCTGCGTTTGATACCCCCAAATCATTGCAATCATAAGCCTGATGGCGCCCGTGATATCCTACATGTATCGTGCGTCCGGCCAATGCGCCGCTGGAAATCCATCGCGAGAAGCCTGCGAGAGCCGCCAAAGTGCGGATGAGAGCTCGTCTTGTGCCATAATCTCATCCTCCGATGGCTTCTGGAACAGATCGTGATCCTGGTCACATTGGCTTCCCTCCGCAGGCAGAACACCTTTCTTGAGATACTGTTGCACATGCTTCGCCGTACACGTAGACGGCCCCGCAAAGCTACAATGCTAGTAGGCGTGTCAGCCATGAGCGCTGGAGAGGGCTCAGAATGTCTTACGCCCAAAGAGTTCTGCTGAAGCACAACGGATCCGTCAAAGTGAGCAGAGTTGAGACGAGCGCCGTAGATGGGCGTGACGTTGTCGTATAAGTTGTTGAGGAATAAGATGGGGTGGCTGGTCGCTTGCTTCGTTTGCACTGCCAGAATGTCAGCCATGCTAGCGGACGATGATCCCATGTTACAAACGCACAGTCAGGGACATGTCGCCAACTGGACTCCACTGTCCTACCCGCACAAGGCAAGCGAAACATCAAGCTTGCCGCCCCCGTCCAGCGGCTGGCTTCCCTCAACTTCTCCAGATATTGAGCCGCCTGCGCGACTGACTTGTAGGAGTCTCCAACGTCCGAACACATGATCGCTGGGAAGGCATCCACTTCAAAGCCGGTCTCCAGAGGCTCCATCGCAGGCGTGTCATCAACGGAACAGAAGAGCTCGGACAGTGGACTACTGTCGCCCTCAATAGCCTTCCGTGACTCGAAGAATGGTAGACCATTCCCATTCTCTACTCCGGCGAAGACACGTGCGATATCTTCCGCATGAACGAGGGGTTTGTATATCGCCACTCGCACGTATCGCTGAACATCAGAGTAGGTGATAACCAGGGGCAGCTCGGACCCAGATTCTGTAGAATGCGCAGGTAAAATCACTGGATGTTCCTTGAGACTTTGGAGAACATTGGCTCTGCGATCACGGATTGCGTCTGCAGACGCCGCCCAGAGGGCACACTTTGATGGTCCGGCATTGTGGCATGCCTCATCAAAGACATTGAGAATGTTGTCCGCGTCGTGTAGGAAGTCTGTGTGGTCGAGAGTGAACCAACCCCCGAGATCGACATTGCCTGTTGATAATTAGCAGAAGTTCATCAATGCCACTTGCAAAGTGTCTTACCATCGCTAATCATTCGATCGATTCTATCGGGGTACATGCTCGCAAATACACCGGCAAGTACCGTTCCGTAGCTGAACCCCCAGTATCGTAGCTTCTCATGCCCAGTTTTTTCCACCAGGTCGAGGAGATCCCTAGCGGACGAGGCGGTGCTAAGATGATTCAAAAGCCTTGTTTCGTTCATGGTAGATTCGCAAGCCCCTGAGTAGGCAATGGCGCGACTGTAGGCATCGTAAATTAGACCGGGTCGTTCATCAGCGGCGGGTGTCTGTTGGAAAGACCACATCTGGCGTTTCTGCGATGTTCCCCAACAGTCCACCCGTGGTGTAGAAACGCCAACTGGTTGTGTAAGTGTTCAAAGAATATCGGCTGCTTCGCTGGAGAGGCTTTCTTACTTCCACGAGGATCCCAGCTGATAACGTCCTTGACAATGTGAGAACTTCTACGACGGCACCATGGGTCCATGGAGGGGACCTACATGATAGTCACCAGCGACAGTTTGAATTTCGGAACCCATAGTCTGCAAAGATTTGATGCCAGAACCACCAGGACCCTGCTTTCGTCAGCCTATAGGGATTCAAGCCGGCTACCTTGTCACTTACACCAGGGTTGATGAACAGAGGAGGGACGGAGTAGCCCCTGGTCTTGGCCGGGAGTTTCATCACGCCGAGAATCACTCTATCAGTCTCACTGGGATTCTGCCAGTCCATTGGTACCTAAAGTATGTGTGAGTATCTTGCTCGGCTAGAAATACAGCCACCGACTCACGTCTAATCGAGCGCACTCAAACTTGTCGTCATAGCACTTTGTCCAGACCAAGTCCCTGGAAGGCGTTGCCTATACTTGAAGTCAGCAACTGCTGAACCATTTTTGCCATGGAATAGTCACCTCATGCCACGACCAGTGGCCTATCTCGACATCCTGCCCACCGGTAGCCTTGCGCAACGGCGACAGGGTCAGTATCACAGACATAACGAGCGCTGATGTGACCAGCCCTCCTAGTGTGAGGCGCAAGCTCATGGTGCTTGGCCGCCGTCTACGTGGTAGGGCTCTGACCAGTCGAGGTGCCTCGTGGGGTCTCTGAGTCTCGAGCAGGGACGCCTTCTCGTCCAGACCGGCCGGTCCCATCATTACGTTGTCCATGGACACTCGACGAGAGGAGAGTATGGAGTTGCCAAAGCTTCTAACTCCCGAAGTTCGAACACCAGATGGTATTTAAGGGTCCGCGATTCAGTCTGGGAATCGTCGCCTCCTGCAGCTTCGTACCAATGATAGGTAGTAGCCCGCTATCTGACTCGTCCAATGGCGCCGTTCACGAAGGCGGCTTATCGCAGTAGCGATCGCCCGTGCAGACGGGATATGCGCTGCACTTGCAGCATTGCGTTTAGCTGAGTGGTTCCTGGTCCCAAGTGAGGAAGATGCTCGCCTGCGCCCCAGCTGAGGTGAGACATGTTGAGGACAAGAGCTGGACAAACTGTCGGTGGGCCGCTTTTGTGGAGGATCTGCGCGATTGATCGAGTCTGGGGAAAGTTGGCTGAGTAGGTACAGGGTAACCCAATGTTCTCGCGTCCTTTCATCGCTCACGGTAAAACTCCGGCTTAATGCTCTGGCTCCGGTCTGAACCGACTGGCCTATCGAAAATTCCACCTCTAATCCCGTTCCTTGCCATCATCACCATCACCCTCGTTCATCCTCGACATACCTCAACAATGGCTTCTGTTATGGCATGGGGCGCCGGCGCTGCCGTCGCTGCCTTTTTGGTACGTTTCATCAACAGCGCGTATGACCGCGACCATCCAGGACTAACCGAGCTAGGGTCGCGCCGGACTGGTCGCATACAGACGTTCGCGCGGTGGCGTGGGCGCCATGGGCAAGGCTTTTTACAAGGGTGGTTTCGAGCCCAAGATGACCAGGAAGGAGGCTTCCCTCATTCTTTCTCTAAGGTCAGTTACTTTGCCCGCCTGTGCCGATCCAAGCTAGCATGATACTGACCCTGACCAGCGAACGCACCTTGACCAAGGACAAGGTTCGCAAAGCCCACCGAACGAACATGCTCCTCAACCATCCCGATCGAGGCGGCAGCCCATACCTGGCGACAAAGATCAACGAGGCGAAAGAATTGCTCGACAAGCAAGTCTCGTAACGTACCATGGCACGACTTGTACAATATAGGGGCGGAATGGTTGTAAAATATGGTGGTGTTCCCACAGCGTTGGCGTTCATTCTGGTTTAGAGACAAGGAGATATCTGTAGCAAGGTACGCAGCAAGATGCAAATGCAATGACCCAATCCTCTCCTCATTCCTGCCCTCCTTCAAGGAAGATCAGTGCCCCAAAGCTCAGGGGTGTATTCGCTCCCCTCCGCCGTGGCCGACTCCTCCCTGATCTGCTCAATCGCTACGCCGATCAACGCCCTCAGGGTGAAAACCGCATCGTTCCCTGCGTTGTGGAGATTCCTGCTGGAAATACCCAGCTCAGCCAAGACACTGGACAGACCGCGGCCCTGGTCCCGATCCCGCCAGGCCTGATGAATGGCTTGGCTGTCTAGCATGCGAGCGACGCATTTCATTGCATGCATATCGAGACCAATCGAGGCTAGGTACTGAACGTCTTGTTGGGTATCATGACCTACAAGAATGAGCTTGCGTCTCGCGTCGATCAAGGGCTGGATGATGTCGAGTATCGCAGCTGGCATCTGCTCTATGGTGGGAAAGGTGCTGGTTCTAAAAGTCGTCAGCTTACATCTCTGTGTCGGTGCGAGCACACGCACCCAAAGTCGAAGGCATCGGGGCAGCCCTTGATGAACTCAAAGTTACAAAGGCCAGAGTACTCCTTTGTTCGCAAGTGGTGGGATACAATCATCGGCCACCAGTTCTGGCCGCATATACCGCGAGGAACGTCTTGGATATCCTTCGCATCGAGAATCGCAACGCCAACCTCCGACACCGGGTTCGGTGGCCGCTCAAGAGCCTCAACGTCGATGGCAACAAACACCACTGGTTGGTCGCCCTTTAAGCCGATGGGGATGCCTGGCTTGAGTCCGAGCAGCTGCTGCGTCGTGTAGAGCATGTGCTGTCGATCGGCTCTCCTCTCCGCCGTCCTAGACTCGCCCTTGTTCCTGTCTTTCACTTTGGGGGCGTTGACTAGTCTGAGCTTGCGTTCAAACTCGGCTTGCTGAACCGGTGTAGACACATCGAGTAAGTGCGCGTCATTTTCATCTGGGTCGGGCCAAGCAGAGCCGTCATCGATATTTTCGCCCTCAGAACTGCGACGTAGATAGCGAGGCTGGGCGATGTCTTTCGTGAATCGTAGGAAGAATCGGTCAGCATTAACACCAGCCGGGATAGAAAGGGATATCTTGAGTTCTTCGTTGATTTGATCAAGGAAGAGCTGGAACTGGGAAGTCGGCACGAAGAGGTAGGGTTTGTCGGCCGGTTTGGATGGGTGATATAGATAGAAGCTGATGATATCAGTACGTATTACCGCGACTAGCACATTTTGTACTCACAAGTCCCAGACTCGACCGTCACAGATTCTCTCAAAGTACGGCTCCACGTGAGGTCGGTTGGTTTTCCCGATGAACGAGCTAGGGTAGTTCATCACAACGTTCCAAGGACAGAGATCGATATCATCCTTGCTTGGCTTGCCCTTGATGAACCGCTCGGAGTCGAAGGCGCCCTCCGTATCAGGGCGAGGACCGGCGTCATGGTTCAGAAACTTCTTCGGAGCATCGTCAGCTACGGGCTCTGGATGAGGTTCCCAGGGCTCCGCAGGAAGGGCGTGTTCCTCATGGGTCAATGGTTCATGTTCGCGCTGTTCTAGAGTGTCATCTGCAATCTCGACGATTGAGATGTGCTTGCCCAACAGTTGAGACAGCGTCTGTAGCCGTTGGTCGAGATCATCGTCCGCCATGGTGCCACTCAGAACTCGGCGTTGGCAGAAGTGAGATTTGACAGCGTGGTGTTCAAAGTGGAAGGGTTCTGTATTGTGATGAGTACAGGAGTAGATATCATCGGTTTGCGAGATCGGAAGAGGTGAGAAGGAAATGAGGCCCTGCGATTTGCCATTCCGGATGGATGCATCAGCACAGCAAGCCAAGCGAGAACGGGGTGGTTGAACAAACGCGGTCGGAGATGGGACAAACTCGCAATTGTTTCAGGCATCTTTGTTAGATTTTGAGGATTGCTAGCCCTGTCCGCATACCCTCTATTCCGAGAATTATCTACCTATCAATAAACACCTTTGCCCCCCAAAGCATAGAAATTGACCTGGACGAGATCGGTCTCGAGGCTGTACATTACGTGTAAATGAACGGTCTCAGAGGCCTCACTTTGCTTTGTAAAACTGGTCGGGTCAGTACTGCTCTGACCAGCGCCAATCGTCACTCACCTCGTTTGCTGCATCTGTAGTCACATCTGATGACTCCGACTGACTGCTGTCTATCAAGCCTAGTTGCGCCCATCTAAGCTTGAACCAAAAGTCTCGCCGATCGCCCCCTAGGGTTCCGGATAGCAACTGCTTCTTCAAGTCTGTCACAAAGGTGTTGAATAAGTTCGGCTCATCCATGTTGATCAGCTCTTCCCGCATAACACCGCAGCATTCAATAGCTCGGTTGTATTTGCTGTCACCAAAACTGTCCGTAATTAAAGAGCGGATGATGGCACCCATCTGCTTGGAAGCGTTCTCGAGGGCCTCTTCTGAGTCTGCAGTCTCGAGAGCATGCTTGAAATCCGGTACGGCGTTTTCGGGTGATATTTGACCTTGCCGGGTGTTGCCGAGCAGGGCATCCACGTCGAGGCCGGAAATAGGCTTGACAGCGTCGCGACGACGTTTGCCCTTGGCTTTTGGTGGTACTTGACAACGTTAGGAGAGTCCTGGGATTAAGCATAACACCGTGCGTACCTTTCTTGATTTCCGCTGCACCAATCAGAGTATCTATCTTACTCTGGACTCGCTCGACCAGTTCATGCGGCGGCTCGGCGAATCTGAGCAACTGAGGTGGAATTTCTGGTACGGGATCCTCGGGGTGCACAGCTCGATTCCGCACGGCGTGGTTGATGCGATGTATCGAAGGGTTGTACGTGTCGTCAATGGGCATATACTCTGCCGGAGCTCTAAGATTCTGTTAGTACATCAGTATGCGGCAGAGCGTGTACCAACTGACCCATCTTCGTCGATTCCATAATTTGAGAGGTCCATCGCGTCGACATATGCGCTCATAGCATCATTGAGATCATCAGACGGGATGAATCTGTGCTTGCTCAGCGTTTGCCCACTGACCGTGATAACACGATCCAACGGTGGGAATTGATAGCTGCGGACATCTTCCGCGAAAGGAAGGGGCACGTCGTATAGGCACTCAAAGCCCGGCTCAATGTGTGGTATCAACAGTACAAGAAGGGGCTCTTTGCCTTCCTTGAGCACGAGTCTCGCCACAGCATATGATTGTACCTCGTGAAGGGCCCAGATCAGGGCTGAGAGAGCCACTTCCGAGGCCTCGTCGAATTTCTTTGCGTGGGTCACGCAGACCTCGCCCATGTTGAGGAAGGCTTCATACTAGGTCCGTCAGTGCAGCTCTCGGAGGATGCTGGGGCACTTACCCTGTCCCAGGGAATGAATCCGAGGATTGTGAAGCATTTTTGGGTTTCCAGCTTGGTGATGTTGTGTTCCGACTCGGTAATATGGACAGCTGTTCGTCCATACTCAAACCCCTTGGCCAGGGACTCAAATTCGACGTCCCGCTTACCACCAGGTGCATCTGGGTCGTTGACTTTGTACGTCCGTGCTTGTTTTACGCCTGTAAACTCTACACCGTCCATCGTATCATTGCCGTCTACGGTCTCAGTCGTTTGTGAGCCGGGCTGGTCTTGCTTCGTGACCACAGTACTGGCTCCAAGTGGTCGTGCCTGATGTGTCTTGAAATACCGCTCAACATCAATGTTCATTGCGGCAGGGAACGTGTTGGGGTCGCCAAGTGTCAACTTGCCGTCGTAGGTTTTGTAAGGCTTGGGTGTTTTGACGGTAGGGGTGTCCAGACGATCTATTGCATCTGCCATGGTGCCGAATCTGCCGTTATCGCAGGCTTCGGCCAGCTTTCGCAAGGCCCGCTCGTTTTGTTTCTGTAGATGCTTTGTGAGAAAGGATGCGGCATGTCTGTGCTTTGTCTGACCTTGTGTGGCGGCTTGTCCTCTTCCTTGAAGCCGTACTCAGGATCGTCAAAATCCACACCCCTGCTTAGGTTAGCAGCGTTAAGGCACAGAAGGGTATGACACGGACAGGACAGTCAGCTCGATGCCGGAGGCATTCATCTTCTTGCCAATGTCATCAATGTCATCGACGTCCATGCTGCCTTGGCCGTCCGTGACCAAGTAGATCTTGCGAATGTACTTCAACTTCTTTGTCTTGGTTTCGATCATGTCGACGGCAATGACAATCGATGAGATGGCATCGCCAAATCTGGTCTGACTGGGGACTATGGAAGCTTGGAGCTGACGCAAGTCCGTCATAGTCATCGGCTGTAGTTCTTGAAGGACAGAAATATTCTCATAGCCCTCTGTGCTGTCCAGCTTGTTGTTCGTCTCATCGGTTTTCAGGCCAATGATACCGACATTCAGAGTCTTGCGGTTGGACGCGACGGCATCGGTTATTTTGTCCCAAACGAATCGCATGCTCCAGTCGAGGTCCGACTCTTCGCGGCCATTGTGAGCCTGGCCCATAGACGAGCCGAGGTCAAGGATGAAGACGGTCGCTTCCTTGTCGGCCATGGTGAATGACCTGATTTGATCACCTCAAATGACTGAGAAAGAGGCGCGTGTGCTCAAGTTCGGTGTATCTTGGGACAACCCACTGCTTATATGTAGCAGAGGTCGAAGCTCCACAAGCTCAGTATCGCACCCCTGGGTACTTTTTAGGCAGAAGAGTGGAGCTGGCAGCATTGAAGTGGTGAAGCTTGGTTGAGGTGGGGTGGATGCCTACAGGCTGTGGACGCGACGCCAACGCGTAATCACGTGGTTTATCCATGATCTCATGCTTGGCTCCATTCAAGTCGCGGACGTCAAGGACTACTGGATACAACAAATCTCAGTCTGCTTCATTGCCGAGTCAATACACCAAGGATATCCATCATGGCGAGCTCAATCTTCTTCTCGGTGGCTCCGTACCACATCATCACGTACATTTGACACCCCTTCGCAAGAGACATAGCTTCCACGCGGCTAACAATGTTCTTAGATATGGGACGTTGCTGGGCACGTCGTTCTTCCATGTTAGTCCACACAGAACTGGCCAGAGCGCACCTGTAATAACCGTCGTACTTTAGTCCTTCATTAACGGTCCCGTCATGTTCAAGACCGTCGAGCGCCCTGTCTTTTCTTCGATGCAGCAAGCTCTCTTCCCCATCTACTTTGGCATTCAGACAGCTGCCCCTGTTCTCATGGCCCTGACATTCCCCGGCAATGCCCTCTTCGGGCTATCGTCAGGTGTGCAGGGTTTGGTGAACCAGTCGCAACGTTATCAGTCTTTGCTTCCCATGGGCGTCATGTTCGTTACTGGTGTCACTAACCTATTTCTGCTACTCCCCTTGGTCACTGGTGTGATGAAGGAACGCAGGGGTCAAGGTAAGCAAGCTCATTAATTCAAAGTTACTTTCAGAGATGCGAAGCTGACGGTAACTAGCCAAGCGTGACGGCAAAGAGTGGGATGCTGCGGGTCCCCATTCGGATGAGATGCAGGCTCTCAACAAGCGATTCGGGATGCTCCATGGGATATCTTCTCTTTTGAACCTCGGGACACTTATTGCAGCTGTCGCCTATGGTTTCACTCTTGGAGGCCGCATTCAGTCCATTACTGACAGGGCAGCTTAATTTCGACGTTTCAACAGTCTAGCAGGACTTGTCGTTGGGCGCCCAAGACAACGGTGTAGGCTATAAGCGAAAATGATAGCACTGCCTCTGGAATTGAATTTTGCGTGCCATGGGGAATTTCAAGTTTGCTGCTTTGCAGCCTTGGTCCGAACACATCCGAATGGCTTGTCAATGATCTCACGGCCACCATGTATGTCATTGACAGCCCTCATCACAGCCGAGGCCACATGCCAACCCGCCTACGAAAATTGCTACAAAACTACAATGGAATTGCTCTATACCTCACATTCCAGATTTGGGTTCAATTATGATGCGCCTCTACATTGACTGATTCGTAAGTGTTCGAATGGGAAAAGTGGCGATCGGCTTTCTGTCCGCGATGTTGTCAAGATGTTAGTCATCCTTCGGGAATTGATGTCAAAAGCCTCAACTCCTAACTTGAGCACCTGAATATTCCGTCAGCATAGGCGAAGTATCAGATTTGCTGCTTCCACTGTGAAATACAATGGCGCCGACTTACTTGAGCAATGACCGCGCTGCGGTGGATTCTTTTCTCGACAAGTTCGACGTAAGCGTCTCAAAGCCCAACTGACGAGACCGCCCCTAACATGAACCTTGCAGGTTTTCCTCATTGACTGCGATGGTACTTTGCATGATGAGCACACGTTAGCAGAATCTTACTATTCATAAGGCGTTCTTTGGTCCGGCGATCACGTCTACGATGGCATCCCCGAGACGATTGCGATGTTGCGCGCCAAAGGTCAACTTCTACCCCTCCCCCGCACCTCTGTGGGAGGCCCTGTCACTCACCTGTCGGACTAGGCAAACGCACAGTCTTCGTGACGAACAACTCTACAAAGTCCCGAGAGGAGTATCTGAAGAAACTGTCCAAGCTCAACATTCCTGCCGATGCGGAGGACATCTTTGGCTCGGCATATTCCTCCGCTGTGTACATCTCGCGTATCCTCAAACTGCCGCAGGGGAAGAACAAGGTCTTCATCCTCGGCGAAAAGGGCATCGAGAGTGAGCTCGATGCCGAGAACGTACCGCACATTGGCGGCACGGATCCCAACTTCAAGCGGGACATCACGGACGCCGACTTTAAAGGTCTGGCGGATGGTTCACTGCTGGATCCCGAAGTCGGAGTTGTGCTCGCCGGCCTGGATTACCACTTCAACTACCTCAAGGTTGCCCATGGCCTGCACTACTTGAAGCGGGGAGCCAAGTTCCTGGCTACAAATACCGACTCGACGCTCCCCATGCACCACGATTTCTTCCTCGGCGCAGGGTCTGTCATGGCCCCTCTCGTCAATGCCTCGGGTCAGAAGCCCCTTGAGCTGGGCAAGCCCAGCCAGGCCATGATGGATGCCGTTGAGGGCAAATTTCAGCTCAATCGCCAAAGGACGTGTATGATTGGAGACCGTCTCAACACCGACATCAAGTTTGGTGTAGATGGCAAGTTGGGAGGTACACTGCACGTTTTGACGGGCGTCGACAACAAGGCGGCTTGGGAGAAGGAGGATGCAATCGCGGTGCCTTCCTTTTATGCGGATACGTTGAGCGACTTGCGGATTGCTGAATAGATCATAGAGGGCCATTTATACGCACAGAGATACGTAGACGCCGTAACCCAGTGATATACCCACCACCCACCATCACCCCCCAGTCCCCGTTCCTGGCCAGCCCTCCGGATTGTGTGTCTACTGACCTTTGCCCTTGATTTGCTGCTTCGGGGGCTGGTACGCCGTGAATGAGGGGAAGAACATGCCGACCTGCTTCTGGTACTCCTTGTACTCGGGGTATTTGTTCTGCGTGATGTATTCAGTCAAGAGCGTCGACCCCTGGAAAAGCAAGCACAGAGACCCGGCGCCTAGTCCAGTGTAGCTGTACACGTTGTTGGTGGCATAGCAGCTCCACTGATACAAGGCGAACCAGACCATCTGCTCGGCGAAGAAATTCGGGTGACGGCTGTAAGCCCACAGGCCAGATGTGCGAAACCCACGCTCGAGATCCTTCTTGGTGAACCCGCCGCGGACTTTTCCGTCGTCGCGGTACTGGTATTTGGCAGTCTGGTAGCCTGTGATGACGCGTGAGCACTCCCGTTCGATCATTGAAGCTATGGTCGCGGAATGGATGACTTACTCCACTGCTGGCCGTCGCTGATGAGCTCGCTAACAACCAGAGCCATCATGATGCCCGAGTAGACAAAGTCGGAAGTTTGTAGGCCGGGTTCGAACTTTGTGGCCAGGAGGATTCCGTAGGCGGGAACGCAGGAGAAGGCGAAGAGCAGCACGCTCTGAATGGAGGAGATGAAGGTGACGTTGAAGATGAACCAGATAAACTTGGGAACATACTTCTGGAGAATGGCCCTATCACGGTCAGTATCACTTTGCACAGAATGAGTGTCGCCAACGCTTACCATCTGTAGTCCTCTGAACCCTTCTCATACCCTCCCCTGCGCCAGTAGTTGAACGTAAGCCGGATCTGGGAACTGTCAGTCGGATGGCCGCAATAGTTATGTGCACAAAGCACTCACACTCCAAATTGTCGTCGTAATGGCAGCCAGATCTATGCGTTCATGGGGCATGCCAGCCGCCCTTGCCCACAATGCGATGTGAACAACGTAGAGGTTGGGGAGGATACTCCACATCCTATCGACCTGCGAGTAGTTCCTGTTGATCTCCGAAACGATCAAGAAGATGGGAGCCAGGAACAGCGAGGCCGCCAGGCCCGACATGAGTGGGTTCGTGTCGATATAGAGCTGCTTCAAGCGATCCAGGCTATGGTAGCTATTCAGGAGCTTGTAGGGCAGCTCGTACAGCTGCGGCCAGAATGGCTCCACGGTCTTTGCGTACTCGCCGCATTCTTTGAGGGTTTTTAGTAGGGGGAGCGCCATGTCGAATATCCTCGAGTGTTGGATGTAGCTATCATGTGTTTCCCTGTCGCGATTGGGGGTGCGCTGTGGGTTTTATGCGCCTGGACGATCTAAACCATCGCGTGGTTCATCGTCATCGATGCGCACCTCCAGTTCTAGACTATGTCGATTCAGAGGGGGGATTTGCACTACTTTCTGCAAGGTCCAGTCCCTAGCCGGCAATGATTTACAGCGGATCTGCAGGGCAGCTTGGTGCTCGGAATGCGGGATCTTGCCGTTCATGCCCGATGATGATTGGCCCAAATCACGACCAGGCGTGCACTGTAATTAGTTGCCGTACGGTGTACCTGCGGCAACGATAATTTCACCGCCGTTCATGTCAAGTAAAGGCTTTCGACCAGAACAATCCTGAATATTGGTCCGCAATTTGCTCGCGGTCGCCGTGCATGAGGCCTTGGACCATCCATGAGTGGCTATCGAGGCGAGACTGGATCTTGTGACGATGATACGTTAGTTTTACGCCTCGCGCCTGCCCTAACTGCCCGGTGGTAAGCTCGATCGTTGCGTGTCGGGATCACGCGCCACATCGATGAGCATTATCATTCCGTCACATTCCCGACACCAGGAAAGCAAAGTGAAAACGATTGGTACAGCGGGCTCGCACCACTGACGCTGCACCATGAAGGTCCTGTGCGTCGCCGAGAAGCCTTCCATCTCCAAAGCGGTTGCAACGCACCTGTCTGGAGGTTCATTTCAGACTGTAAGCCTTTTCAGGGACATCACGTTCAGACCAGGCTGCTCACAACTATAGCACAACACGCGCTCGCAGTACATCAAGAACTATGCGTTCACTTTCGACTTTGGCCAGCCATGGGGACAGTGCGATGTGACAATGACAGCAGTTGTTGGCCATCTGACCCAGACTCTCTTCGCCGACGGATACAAAAATTGGGAATCACCTCCGCCTGTCTCCCTCTTTGGTGCGCCCACTATCACCACGGTTCATGATGTAAGTGACAATTCAAGCAGGCCGCCTATGTGGCATTGACACTGTCAGGATAAAAAGGCCATTGCCAAGAACATCGCCGACCAAGCACGTTACGCTCGCCTACTGGTCATATGGACCGACTGCGATTTGGAAGGGGAATATATTGGCCACGAAATTGTTGAGGCGGCCAAGTTTGGTAACCGCGACATCACCGTCAAGCGTGCGACCTTTAGCAACATTGAGCGAGCGTGAGTCGTGATTTTGTCTTTCCCTATCCTGTGCTCGGGAAGTCCAACTCTGATCCTGGTCACAGACACGTCCTCAATGCGGCCCGAAGGTTGGGCAATCTAGATGCCAAGCTTGTCAACGCTGTAGCTGCTCGCATTGAGCTCGACCTACGTGTAGGATGGGCTTTCACCCGCTTCATCACCAACAGTCTTCGACCCTTGGGAGGTCCTGTTGAGTCCTTGATGATCAGCTATGGTAATTACTCCCCCTCTCTCAAACGCAATGCCCCCTGGCTAAGGGTGCGCAGGATCTTGTCAGTTTCCCACACTCGGATTCGTTGTGGACCGCTATTTCAAAGTGCGAAACTTCACCCCTGAACCGTTCTGGAGCATCAAGGTTATGCATAAAAAGGACGGCAAACAGGCCAACTTTTCGTGGGCGCGGAACCGGGTCTTTGACCGCATGTCGGCCGTCATACTGTACGAGCGATGTCTCGATTCGAACAAGGCAAAGGTGACAAAGGTTCAAGAGAAAGCAACTCGCAAGTTCAAACCACTACCTCTGACCACCGTCGAGCTGCAAAAGGCTGCTACTCGCTTGCTCCGCATGACTGGTCAACAGGCACTCAACCTTGCGGAAGGATTGTACAACAAAGGCTTCGTCAGCTATCCAAGAACCGAGACTGATCGTTTCGACAAGGGCATGGATCTCAAGAAATTGGTAGAGAAGCAGACGCCAGATCAGCGTTGGGGCCCTCACGCTCAGGGGTTAGTTCAGGGAGGCTTTCGACAACCCCGCGAGGGCAGGCACGACGACAAGGCACATCCTCCGATTCATCCTATCACGTATGCCTCTCCTTCGGTTCTGAGCCCGGACGAGGCCCGCATCTACGAGTACATTGTTCGTCGTTTCCTAGCCTGCTGCTCTGAGGATGCCAAAGGCATGGCTACGGACATCGAGCTCCAATACGGCGAGGAAATCTTCACGGCCCATGGCGTTGTTGTTCTGGAGCGGAACTACCTCGAGGTGTTCATCTACGACAAGTGGGAGGATTCTGCAGAGCTGCCCAACTTGAGGGTGGGCGAGCAGTTCGAACCGACGGAGGCCCTTTTGACTGAAGGGAAGACTTCGCCGCCCAACTATCTCACGGAAGCAGATCTCCTCGCGCTCATGGACGCCAACGGCATTGGCACAGATGCGACCATGGCTGAACATATCCAGAAGATCCAGGATCGCGAGTACGTGCAGACCACGGAGCGGAGCGGACAAGCGGCGAACGACGACGACGACGACGACGATCCCCACGACGCTCCAGTGGCCCGCGGCACCCGCGGCCGCGGACGTGCGAGAGTGGCTCGCGGTGGCAGAGGTGGACGGACAAGTGGCCAAGCTGCAGGTGGTGGGAGGAGGGGCATCAAAGTCTTCGTGCCGACACGACTTGGGGTTGCACTGATCCTGGGGTTTGATCGGATGAACTTTGAGACCAGTCTGGGCAAGCCCTTCCTCCGAAAGCAGATGGAGACGAAGATGAAGGCCATCTGCGCAGGCCAGACTACCAAGGACGTAGTGCTACGAGAAAGCGTTGCACAGTACCGCCAGGTCTTCTTGCAATCACAGGAGAAGCTCAATGTTCTGAAAGCTGTAGGTGGCCCCAATGCAGTGCCGTCGTTCTATAACCAGGCTGATCCAAGATCACAGGCATGCCGAGAGTTCGTCTTCGCGGGGTGAGCCACGTCAAGGTACCACCTGCTACAAGCAGCGTGCAAGGGTGTCGCGATACTATCCCCGGACATTGCGCTATTCTCGCCGAGGGTACAACGAACTGGGCGGAATCTATCGGAGCCTTGACGATGCGCAATGACTACGTCTCCCCCACGAGAGCCATTCCTAGCCCCGCCCAGGAACACAATGCCCAGGCTCGACTGAACGTGGGGTCTATCAGTGGTTGATAAGACACATGGATCAACGCCCCCTCAATTTGATAGATACCTCACCAACAGACTCAACCGAGAATAAAGAGTCGAGGAGGGGTACAGCTTTAGGCTTTATCCAACCCGCAAACGGAGCCAGTGGCGCGCCGTTCAATGATGGGGACTCGGGGTCACCTGAGGGATGCTGACTAGCATGTCCCCAATCAGAGACTCGCTTGCCAGCAACGTGATGGTTGCACAGGAGCCAGCTCGCTGGTACCACTGGAGACTCGCGACGACCATCATGACGCGGCGCTGAAGGGGCGATGGAGGGGGCATGGGGATCTGTTGCGCGAATTTGACAAGTCGCGCGTGTGTTCGGCTTCTTTGCGATAGGAACTCTGCACAATATGCAACCACATTGCACACATCTCAGCGAACATTGGATGGCTAACAGGCGTCTAAGTGCCGCGAGTCAACAGAGGCTGTTCTAGCGGCACCAGGACGAGCAGACCTGCAAGCAACGCGGAACAGCCCGCCCAGTAGGCACAACCTCTTCGATC
The DNA here is from genome assembly GCF_019669845.1 of Emericellopsis atlantica. NCBI lineage: Eukaryota > Fungi > Ascomycota > Sordariomycetes > Hypocreales > Bionectriaceae > Emericellopsis > Emericellopsis atlantica. The sequence goes on along the minus strand of NW_025764707.1, from coordinate 965,794 downwards.
GTGGCTCTTCCTCTTTCACTGGTGAAGTACCTTTCTTCAGGGCCTAGGGTTTGCCGTGGGGGTAGTGGTGTAGTTGGATGCCACAACACAGCAATTGGAAACCGCATCCGGCTGCGGGACATTTCGGCCGCGGATGACGATTGTCTCCATTCAGGACCCGAACATCACAGGCGTGGCCAAGAATCCACTGCGCAGTCATAATGTATTTGACAAATGGCCCTTGATTGACGGCTGGTTCTATCCAGTCGCAGCACGCGCACCGTATCGCGACTCGCATTGGTGGCTACTTGGCTAGGTGATGAAACCATCCTTGGGCAGCCTGAAAGTGACATTGCTTGATGTCTAGGTGAAATTCAAAGAAACTAGTATCTAGCAGCGGGGAATTTTGTATTTTGGCAAACACATTATGGGCTGTGAATGTGCGCTGCCAAGTCGCAATTGACCCCATCGCCAGGCTGTGTAAGTTGTTAGCTCTCCCCAGACGGCAGTGCCAGCCTGACGCGATTCCGGTCCCCGGTGGATCTTACGGCCTCCATGTCGCTGAGGATCAAAGTGCTTGCATGAATGAGCCCTCATGATGGTGACGCGTGCACGTTGTTAGTCTATTACTGGTCGACATGGCGTGTGCAGTTCTCTGAACAGGCTATTGCGACGATGGTGTTGCTTGATCACTGTTTTAGACCAAAGTAGACAAGACTGGAGCCCTCGCGCGTGCGTTGCAGCCGAACTGTTAACAAGTGCATGATGGATCAAGGCAATATCACATCTATCAAGGCAGTCAAGGGGTCGTCCTGAAATCTTTTCCGCCCTTTGAGTTTGGGCCCCTATTATTCGATCGCAACCCTGGCAACAAGATTAAAGGGCAAGCTTTGACAAAGTTTGAATTATTTTTTTTCTCTTGTCCCAAAATTGAAAACACGGCGCATCCGCCAGCCTGCTGGACCGGGGAGCCGGATAAGCAACAAGGTCGCGAGTCGGGAAGTGGTTCCTGGAGATGAGGTTGGCCGGGGCCTTCATTTTACAAGTTTGTGCAAGCCAAAGACAAGAATGCACAAAGCGGCGGCGGCGGTCGAACAGTAAAAGAATCCAAGGATGCTTCGGCGAACAGCATGGAAGCTACCATGATGATTCTGTGCATGATGATTGATGGCTGACGTGCGTTTGTTCCTGGCCAGACAAACGTTAATAATAACTGCATGCGCTGCGAAGTAGCCTGGGCCAGGGTCCAGGGCGTTATGATTAGTGTTACACAACTTGGAACCTTGCGATTCATCCTCACGACATCCAGAGAATCAAGTCCGAACATGTAACAATTTACGTAGTATTAGACAATCTCTGGATGTTATGAGGCGACTTCCCTGAATAGGTACTTGCGCGGTCGTTAAGGGCCAGGGCTCATGTCGGCTTCATGAACAGATTGCCGACCTGTTGCTGCTGATTATTATGCCACAACCGAGCAAGCGCACATTTGAATAACACAGTCGGGGCATTGTTATCTGTAGCGCAGCCACAGTACAATCATGACTTCGGTATGCACGCACACTTGTTGCGCACATGCTGACGGCGTCATAACTTCACCCTGTTGACCAGCTGATGCACAGCCACTACTCCCACGCCCTCCGCAGCTGATACGGGCTACTTGCTCGGGGACTGACCTGTGAGATTGCCGCCACGAGGCCGCTAGGCCAGCCCCTCTGGGGTGCGCACAGCAGTCCCGTCTCCCTTGGGCCTTGGTTTTACCTGTAATATCCGGTGCGAGCGTTGCTTGTTACGCTGGCCGCGCTGGCCTTGGAACACGCCGCTGGGTCCAGTCCCAAGTTTAGCGGGTGGAGGGCACAAAGCTGGCACAATCAGCCATTCATTCGGTCCATGCATTCCATGCGCTCCCATGCCGTCGCCTGGCTGGAGCGCGCACACATCGGGACGGGTTGGGTTGTCATTGCGATGGATGGATGCTAAGGCAGGTTGGATGGGTGGGTGGACGGATGGATGACTGTTATTGATTGTTGCAACCCTCCAGTCCTTATCCAGCCATGACTCCCTCCTTCCTCCCTTCCCCTTCCCTTCCTTCCTCCCACAAAGCAACAACAACAGACAAACGCTCAAGCAAAAGAATCATTCGAGAATCCTCTGTCACAGTCACGATCATCGTGCCAGCTTTGCCAGTAACCCGCCGTCCATCAACTTGCACTAGGTCAGCTTCGCTGCCGTTGCTTCAGAGTCCAGGTACGTACCTTACATACGTGCCGCTGCTCGGCACCCGGCCCTCATCAGTGTCGCGTCCCGGGCAACAGCCAGCCAGCAGAGCAAGCAAGCAAGACGAGGGTGTCGCTGCAGACCTCGCATCTTCTTGGCCTGTCCATCTCTTCCATTCATTCTGATCCGCCTCTCATAAACCTGCAAAGAACCCCCAGCTGATAACATTCCTGCTGCAGTACTCCGAAGCACTCAAGACCCCTACCCGGCATCATGGCTACCACGGCATCAGCTGCTCGCGATATCCCCCAGGCCTCCTTGAACCGAGACAACTTAGCTGTTGTAGCGGATCGGAGCGAACCTGCGACTGTGGCACGAACACTCGACCTCCCGACTCCTCCCAACTCCATCTCGCCAGCCCTCGCGGCCCACGGCCTCAAGGCCCAGCTGCAGAAGGCCACGCTCGAGCCCATCGACTCCGACCTCGACCTCCACGAGTCGGCTGATGGGAGATCCGTGTCGCCGCCCCTCGAGGCCTCGGGCGCCATCACGTGCGCCCTGCTCGCCAAGTACCACTTGCCTGACATCCTGCTGAACCATGGCCCGCTGGCCATCAGGCACGTCATGGGCTATCTGACGACATCTGTCCCTGGCTTCTCGGGCATCCCACCTGCCAAAGCGCGCAGGCTGGTCGTTGGCGCATTGGAGGGCCGAGGCGGCGAAGGAGGAGGACCGCAAGGAGACATACACTTTGAAAAGGTAGGATGGGGGCGATGGGACGCCTGTCGCAGAACCTCTGGCCCCAGGTCTCGCAAGACCTCCCCCAGCAGGCTATCACCCCATTCTGCCGGCATCCCCATTGGAGGCGCGTCGCGTCACGAGAGACTCAAGGTCCGATCCTCGGGACAGGAGTCTATGCGTTTCTCGTACGACGACAGCGCCGTCTCGGTGATGGAGAACGAGGCCGATAATATGTCGCTCGATGGCTCTGGAGCAGCCTCCTGCTCGGAAGCCCCCGATGACGACATGATCTTGGGCGACAATCCGGACGATGCCACGGATGATGAGGACTGGGCTGCCGTCGGAGCAGCTGCCCTTCGCGCTGAGTCCTACCGTGCTAGCTTCTCTAGCCGCGGCCCATTCAGCCCTCAATTTGGCGCGCGATCATGCTCATATGGCATGATCCGCTCGCCGCAGACACCGATCGAGTTGCTGTCCCTCAATGGACCTTCTGACGCGCAGGAGCGTGAGGCTATTGAGGGTCTTTTGCGACTTGGTTCTGTATAATACCCCCCAACATCGCATGGTACGGAGTTTGGAGCGCTTTGATTTTCTACCTCTCCGGGGTAGGAGTACGGATATGGCTGGACCACACGGCGCGTGTCGGATTCTGATCAAGTGGCATACGACATGGACACAGTCTACTTCTTGACGACGACACGTTTTTTACGACAATCTTCTTACTTTTCCTCTTATTTATACGCGCCAGGACGCGTGGCGCAGGACCCCTTGCTACTGGCTTAGCACAACATTTGCAAGCCACATGGCCCGCGCGATCGACTGCGAGGACAGCCCTCGAGTTTTGAGATCATTCATCACCAACGGTGCGCATGGCACAATCAACGGAAACATGGCTCTCGCACGCGGGGAGCTCCCTGCATCAATCACGAATTCAACAGCTCGTGATGGGAATGGTCATTATTTGGAGTTGCATTTCGAGTTCTGGGACGGGGGTGCACCAAAAATCACGGTTTGAAGTATGAGCATTGGGGCCCGTTCACAATCAGCATTTTTAATATATATCTTGGAAAGGTGTAATAGCATCCGGTCTTGTGAAGACTTGGGAGACCTTGGGAGCGGTTGGCACGGTAGGCATCATTATGTCTGTCCAAACACATAATTACATTGGGAACGAGAGGATGGGCGCAAACGAGGGGATGGGCGCATGCAGAATCGGTCGATGGGTTCAAGTTTCTTCCGAGGTGGAAGACATGGACGAACCGGCCATGGACCTTTTTGGAGGCGGATGAGGGACAAGGGTTTCGGGGCTGAAGGAGTTCCTCAGTCCCTCATAATAACAAACTCACCATCCATCCCATACTTGTACATTCAGTGTTCCCTGTAATAGCTGCTGGCTGGTTTTCTGTGATTGCGAGTACGTATGGTGAGGTTGTGAGTCACCCAGCAAGAATCCGGCGAGGCCGGTGGTGATCGGACTGTGCGTAATGTGACAGGGACGGGTTCCTTACCCTATACCATGCTAGGAGATACCTTGTGCAGAGGTCAACACACTGGTCACACGCTCGGCGGCTCGCAAAGCAATGATTGCGGCCTATTAATTTCAAGTAATCGCATCTAATACGCACTGGCCAGTTCTATTCAAAGGTTGTGTGCCGGGATACTTGGCTATCACTCTTTGCGGGGATGTTGACCGTCAGTGTATCTCTGCCTTACCATCAACCCGAGGTGCACGCGACATGGGCATTATCTAAACCACGAGCCAACAAGACCAGTAAGAAATGCTCAATCGAATGCAAGGAACATGTTGCCCATCGATCGGTAGCCTGCCGTAGATACCGTAAGAACTTGGCGCGGCAGTGTCTCTCGAACAAAGGAGCACCGAACAGCAATCGCAGGCCCCGGTACACGCTTGCGGCTTACGGCTAACCACACGTGTCGTTTTCCATGATTCCAAAGCGTAGCGTCGCGAGTTGGAGCTCGGCTTGGCGCGCGCAATCTCTTGGCACAGGAAGAATAGGTCCGAAGATGTGGAGAAATCCGGGGGCGAAGAATGAAGATAAGAAAGAGACGGTTGCGGCGGTGCGCGCAATAATACTTGATAATAGTCGTAGGTTCATTTAATAAACCAGGTTCATGTGTGAAGCGTACGAGTGTAATCATGGGCTGTCTATTAGGATGAGGCTGAGTAATGGACAGTGAGTCTGTGGTCTTTATTAAGACGCAGCTCTCCATACTGGACCGGGGCGCACAAGTCAAGTACATTGTGTGATGAGTCCAGAGATAGTTTGATACGTGCCCGCACGAAAGCTATGTCGGCCGCCTTGATAGGGCAGTGCTTCTCGAATGAATCCAACGCGACAGTGAATACGTGTAAAGGGCCAATTAGCCGTGTTCGATCGGGTATGGTCAGAGAAACACGAGAGACCTCGTGACCTTTGAATGCATCCACCCATTAACACTCACCCAGCCCATCACATTTCTCTCGAATCTGGTGGCTGGTTCCGGCACAAGAGTTTTTCTCATCACGATCGAAGCCAGTCTCTAACAAATTGGTTACTTCGGACCTGTGCCCGTTCGGCATGGCCTGCATGTCCCTGGCCTGACGGACTGCATTCGATGGCGGATGGGATTAGGATGACCAGGGGTCCCAGCAGGAAGGATTCTGTGGTGGTGCCAAAACTGCCAGGTGTGTCACGCGTGTCGCGGGCGGAAAGTCTGGGCGTGGCCACCAGGAGAGGTCTTGGCGAGCGGAAAGCTTGATTCCTCTCTTGGCTGATCCATGCTGTACGTACGTACGTAGTATTGGGAATCACATTTTGTTACCAGATGACTGTCATTGTCAGTTGCCGCCAGAAACGGTCTGGCCAGCGTCCTGTAACCCCGGTTGACAGTCGTTACTCAATTCCGCGGCAGGTGATTTGGGGACGGTATATTCGCGGGGGCCTTGGTCTGGACTGGTCGGCTATTTCAGGCTGTTGCTCATAGTCCGTAGTGGCAGCCAAGCACACCCTGGGCAGGCACTTGTTATTAGCGAGTACTACTAGTATCAGCCCTGTCGTATACTAATAAGGCGCTCAGCGATTGATTAGCCATCGCGTACGCGACGGTGACATTCAGGGACCGACTGACCGATTCGGCATGTCGGAGTGTCGGAGTTAGAGGTGCAGCCGGTTCAATGGGCAGCAGCCAGCAGGCCTTACAGAGGGTCGCGAGAAGGCCTCGCCAGAAAGCAGAAGAATCGTGGGGCTCCAGTCGCCACAAGAGGCTGAGAATTTGCAAGGACGGACGAGTGAAGTCTAATTACGGCGTCGGAGCAGCGCAGATCTCGAGTTGACAAATTCAGGTATGATGATGATGTGCGCGACGCGGCAGCAGAAGCGCTCGTCTCTGGGGAACGACGGCGACGGTGGTGGTAGCGAAGCCAATCGCAGCCTCGCGAAGAGGGGCGCTGCCAATATGCCAAGCCACGCCAAGGCTTGGCAGAACTTGGCACGAGAACGAGCGTGGCGGCTCTTGGCATGAAAAAAGCTAGCGAGTACCTGCCACCGCACCTGTTGGCGCACTTCAGCTCGTGTACCCACTCATCGTCGACCACCCGGTCGCGGTGCCAAGACCCTGCCAAGACCCTGCCAAGACCTCCGCTCACCCTTCTGATCTTGCCCAGGCTCTTGTGCGAATGTAAAGGGTGAAGGCGCCCCCGAGAATGCTTACGGAGACTCTTCCCTCTTCATACCCTTTGGAACAAGTCGCTTTTTAAATCCTCGATCGCCTTGTACATCAACTGCTTGTCGAGAACTCACAAACCCGGTCTCTCGACGGTCTCCTCACTCAGCCCTACAACCCACAGGCGTCACTCATCTTGTCTCAGAAGCACAGCCAAGGCAGTCGCGCCCACGCGTAGGAACAGCTTACCCCACGGACAATGTCTCCCCCGATTCCCGAGGGCAACAATCCCTCGTCAGGGTCCAGCAACAACAGCACTTCGGACTCCAAGTCGACCACCCCTCCTCCCTCGAGCACTACCTCGACTACCTCTGCAGCACCTCCCCTCTCGAGCGGCCCGGATGATGCTCTGACATGCCGCTGGAACAACTGCCTTCAAAAGTTTCCCGCACCAGAGTCGCTGTACGAGCACATTTGTGAGCGCCATGTTGGCCGCAAGAGCACCAACAACTTGAGCCTCACTTGCCAGTGGAACTCGTGCCGCACGACAACCGTCAAGCGCGATCACATTACATCGCACATCCGCGTTCATGTCCCGCTCAAGCCCCACAAGTGCGAGTTTTGCGGCAAGTCCTTCAAGCGACCCCAGGATCTCAAGAAGCATGTCAAGGTAAGGCATACCCGGCTACTGCTATACGGCGAGGACTATCGACTGACTGGAATAGACTCACGCCGATGACTCTGTCCTCGCGCGTCCCACGCAGGACCAGCACGGACAAGGTGGCATGAACGGCTACAGGCCCCAGATGCACAAGAGTACGCATCCTCTGCGCCATGTCGCGAACCAAGACTGACTTTGTCAAGCCCCCAGCTACTACGATCACAACGGCCAGATGCGCCAGCAGTATCAGCCCCAGCATCCCGGTGGCCCTCACGCGCACCCAGGGAACTACTACGCGCCCCAGCCCTCGACCAACTACGGTCTTTACTTCAGCCAGGCGCCCCTGAACAACCAGCGCACCGAGCAGCACATTGGCTACAATACTGCTCCCTCTGGCGGTTACGATCGCAAGCGCGCTTTCGACATGGTGGAGGACTTCTTCACCAGCGCGAAGCGTCGCGAGATTGACCCCTCGTCATACAACCAGATTGGCCGCTCACTGCTTCCCCTCCATGGTGCCCTGTCGGTCCCCAACGGCTCCATGGCTGCCACTGAGCACCAGTACGTGCCTCAGGCGGCGCAAATGACTCACGCCGGGCCTGCCCCTACTCAGAACCCGCTGGCTCAGCAATATTACCTGCCCACGCCCTCAAACGTCAGGACACAGAAGGATCTCGTCCAAATCGACAATCTTCTGGGCCAGATGCAGAACACCATTTATGAGAATGCCCAGCATGCGCCTACCGATATCCACCACATCCATAACGGAGACCAGTTCAGTGGGTATCGTAACACGCCCTCGCCTCCCGTCGCCCAGCGCTCTCCGACGGGCATGCCCATTGGTGCTGATGGCTACCAACACATGTCTGCTGCTAGCATGCCTTCGCCTCTGAGCGGCCTGTCATCGACCGGCACCCCTGCCGTCACCCCACCGTCAAGCGCCATGTCATATAGCTCTGGCCACTCGCCAAGCCCATCTGCTTCGGCCATGTCCCCTCAGTCCCGCCACAGCTCCACCACATCGTCTGTCATGTACCCGACCCTGCCAACTAGCTTGCCCGCTGTCAACCAAGGGTTTGGCCAGTCTACTACCGCGACGCTCGGTCCCAGCTTCGAGAGCAACGAGCGCCGCCGGTACTCTGGTGGCATGCTGCAGCGCCCTCGGGGCCCCCCTCCCAGGTCCATGCCTGCTGAGGATGGCGCAAGCACGCCTAGGAATGGTGACTCTGCCCTCTCCATCTCCTCACCTGCCTCCGAGGAGTCCGAGGTCAGCGAGGCCACCCGCGAGCGTGAAGAGCAATTCGACCGCTGGCTCGATAACATGCGTGTCATCGAGAACTTGCGCAAGTATGTTCAAGCCCGTCTCGAGCGGAGGGACTACGTGGAGGAGGAGGATGAGCGTGGCGAGGCGCAGGTGAAAAAAGAGCACAGCCCCGAGGCCATGGACGTCGATGTCAAGAGCCCACGCAGCCCTGTCCCTCATCAAGAGAACCATCCCAAGGAGGGTTCATCGCTGTATCCCATCCTGCGCATGCCTGGCGCATAAGCAGGGAAGATGGCGTTGGTGGTTGAAGCTCGACAATTGTTGGAAACTTGCTTGGACGTATATGATGAGCATTTGAGTTATGGCAATGTATATGACATGATCAAGGCACCACTGCCGGTGCCGCCTAGTAGGAAAACAGCTACGGAGGATTGATTGGCGGAGTCATGGAATCCTATTTTGTCTTCACTTTCTTTCACCACTGCGCGTGCATGAAGTGATCTTGCCAAGAGTAACAGAGCACAACCTCCGCACGAGGTAACAGCCACCAGGGTAGTGAGTGACCTTTTCCGCGTGTGAGTGCACACCTCTGCTGTCACGGTGCCCTCGTTGGCCTCTGCGGATGATGTCGGCGATGACGGAATTCTTTCGCTTGTGGAATGGAGATGACCGTTGGCCAAGATGCGGTGGCGCACCGCCCAGCCCGCGACGTTATGTAGATCCAGTGAGTACTAATTACGTCCAAGCATGAGCCAACAGGGTCTTTCTTGCACGTTTGCGGCAACTTGTACACATTCTTGAAAAAAGAAGATAATCAAATCTGACGACACCGCAGTGCGGTCAATGTGTAAGTAGGGGGTCAGAAGCACGGTCTCACGCGGCGAAGTAGGGAAGTACATCTCCGTTGTCCGTTGTGCATCGCAGGACATCCACAGGCAACTGGCGTCCGAGGCTAAACATTCCCATCCTCAGCTGATGCTATTATGGAAAAGTTCCTGAGTCTAGTCTTGGATGGCGACCGGATGAGGCAGGTAATATGGTAAGCACAGACTGAGAGTGTGAGACGCCCGAGGCGGACCGGTCGATAGAGTGAATACGTCGGCTCTTAAGACTGAGTGGTAAAGGGGTAGATCGGCTCTCTGAGGAAATGCAAGGGATGGTATTCTTATTCAACCTCAGTGAACGCGGGTTGAAGTAGGTTGACTCAGCCAGATGATGGGTCTTGGAATGTGTCTCACTCTGTGTGAGTCTACGGCAGCTGTGATTACCGAAAAGTGCAGCTATGTACCTTTGACGTTACTTTACTTCACGCCAGGTACCATTGCGGTCGACGGTTATTTAAGGATCGCCTAGTCTAGGTGTGCGCGGTGACCAGGGGCCGGCGATGCTTTCACTTTCATCTCACTATTCGCCTTGTCTGACGCAACTCGGCTTGGCTGGCTCTAACCCTTCAGATATAATTAGCTACCAAGATCTGGCTTCGTCTTCCTCCAACCTCTAAAACCACAGAAGTCAATCGACCGTATTTTGTTGACACGAGAAGGTCCTCTCCACCAAGATCCATCATGCGTCTCATCAACCTCGCGTTCAGCATCCTTGCGGGTGAAGCCGCTCTCGTCTTCGCGGCGCCGGCTGGCTCGGACCCTAACGTCTGCTGCTGCTGTGACATCTCACAACCAGCCATGGTCTGCACCACCAGCAGCGAGATATTCTCCTGCTCCTGCCTCGCCGTGGAGTGTCCAGAGGACGCTCCCGTCGTCTGGCGTAACCTCGACGAACAGCCTCCATGTCTCTCTACGCCTCCAGCTCCGGCGCCCGAGCCCACCTTGCCAGCGGAGGGCGACACCGCCGACTGCTGCTGTTGCAACATTGGCAAAGGTGCCATAGTGTGCGACTCGAGACCTGCCGACGAAGGCTGCTTCTGCCCTCTGGTCCTTTGCCCTTCTGATGCACCCACCATCCGGGCTGAATCTGACGTGCCCATGCCCACGCCTACACCTCGCCTCGCGCCCTCTCCCGCGCCTCAACCTCTCGTCGACGCACGCAACGCCGAGGAGGGCTTGGTAGAGTGCTGCTGCTGCGACAGTTCCCAGCCCGCCATCTCCTGCCGCATGGTCCCTGAGGAGGAAGGTTGCTTCTGTATCGCTGTGGTGTGCCCCGCTGGCGCACCAACTGTCTGGCCCGAAGGCATGCCTGAGATGACCCCGATGCCCGAGGCACCGGCCTGTTGAACCTCTGGATCGCGTTCCATCTCGCGGTGGTGATCAATGGAGGAGTGCATGTATACTATACGGGTGTTTTAGGGAACTTGCTGCCTTTGGAGCTGTCAGCAAACTCCTGGCACGGCGTACGGGGAACAAAGTGCTTCGGCTTGCTTCGGCTTGTTGACTGTAGCGGGCGAGTCTTGGTGATAATAGTCCACAGCTCTCATAATGCAGAAGATGGTGCCCAGGAAACCTGGCCATGTCGCAAATTGCGATACATGATGCTTCTCATTCTCATCGCTTGTGCTACCAATTCGGGTCGCCAGTGCGTGCAAAGTGAAGGCTTCGTATACCTGGTACAATTATTTCCCTGGGCTATTACTATTCATCAATGCGCTGTCCACGACACGACTCGTGCGCTGGGTCACCGTTGCGCCAAGTCTTCCGACGGGGCCTGAGGAGGAGACGCTCTGGATAGGCTTTCAATGGTTCAGCCTCCAAGCGCTTGCGTTTCATTATCAATTGGGGCGAGCAAAGGAATAGGCGCGAAAGGGGCCTAATAATTCCCCTCCTTGTCCGCCTTCTGCATTATCGCTCTGCATGCGTAATTACAGTTGGGTATTAGTACGGATATAGTATACTGTAGGTAGACCAGTACTAGGTAGTGGCCAAGGCACGATCGATCGCACTGGTGACTGCCCAGAGACATGGGTTTGTCTGTTCGCGATGCATGCTTGAAATGAACACGTGGGAACTTGCCGCGCACGATGGGAGAAGAGGCTGGCTCATGATGTCTCTCATGATGTCTCCCCTTACTCGTAGTCAATGCTGTCGTGGCCAAGGTGGCTTGGAAGGAAGTAATTACAGGTAAGGTATTAGTCGTCAGTGGTAGTCTGGAAGGTGCCAGGACGAGCAAAGGTGAACAGGTAGAGCGAACGCCATTGGCCAAACGCCTCTCGTGGAACTTTCCCGAGTCCATCTGCCGCGAACATGAAGAGACTTGCTGGAGGGAAGAACGACCGGGGCGTGGCTGCCGGGCTCTTCAATGCGGCGTTATGGAGTACGCAAGTCCACAAGAAAGTTTGTGATTGGTCCATCTGAACAATCTACCCTGCCACATGGGGAAAAGACGGGAAGGATCAATTGGATAGCATCCCAATCCCTCCCACATTGCAGGCGTGGTCAGCCCCTTGGGCCGAAGCACCCCCGTGGACAGTGGTTACGTACCTTGCCTTTCAGGCGGCCCAACAAGTGTCGGTTCGTTTTTTCATATCGTCCCCACGGCTCTCGTCTTTTCCTCAACCTCTCAGCGACTTCCGGGACGCGTTGCGACGACTTCACTCAGTCACTCTCGTCGTTCGCAACAGCGACGCAGCCATCCAGCGAACGCCCAGTAGAAAGGGGACCGCAGCGCGTGCCGCACGTGGGCATGAGCTTGCGATACCTGGACTTCAATGAACGTGTCAGTCATGGGTCTCGATATGCCTGGCCAGCTGCCCTTCAACCAGCAGCCACCGTCCGGCGTCGTCAATCCGCCAGCGACCCAGCCCCGACCTGTTCAGCAGATGCAGCAGTCGACCCAGGTCCCTGCTGCGAAGCGCCGCCGTACGGCCTCGGCTGTCATGTCCAATTGCTGTCGCACTTGCAGGCTGCGCAAGGTGAGTGAACCGAGTTCTTTGTGCCTACGCTCTCACGCGCGCATCAACTAACGACCGACTTCTGTCCAGGTCAAATGCGATGGAAATCCTGGAGACGGGGGCCCTTGTGCAAACTGCGCACGACTCGAACTTGCCTGCCCGTTCGTGTCAGGCCCCTCAGTACCCGGTCCCCCAGGTAAGTCGCATCGCCACCGCCATCGCCGTCGTATTAATCACTGACACTGGTCAGACAAGATTGCGCGGGTGAAACCCTCGAGCAGTCACACGGAGGCCGGTACTGTTCGTAAACGAGCTCAACGTGCGTGTAGCCAGTGTCACACCCAAAAGACCAAATGCTCCGGCGACTTGCCTCGTTGTAAGCGTTGCGAGACTGCTGGCTTGAATTGCGAGTATCTGCCACCGAAGCGCAAATTCGCCAATGTTCGTGTGGGATCGGAGCCAGCTACAGACAAGAGTGCTCCCGACAGCGCTCGGGGCAGTACAGTACCCTCGAGCGCGACTGCTAACAACACCGCTGCTCCGACATCTGATGCACCAGCGCAGTCTGCCCGCGCCTTGACGTCGGAGAAGAGTGCCTCCCCCGAAGCGTCTGTCAACGGGGGAGCTAGGGGGGGAGATACATTTCCCCTCGCTCTTGATACATCTGTCCTTACATCTCAGTAAGCCACATTCTTGACCAGACTTGCCAGAGCATCTGTGCTGACCTTCAAGGCAACTACTCGTGAGGAAAGACCTCATTCTTCGCCATCTCGATGCATATTTTGAAAACATATACTGGCTGCCAGCTATGGGGTTCTTTCACCCCGAAACGGCATATCGTCAAGTTTACGTTTGTGGTCCCAAGCATTCATTCGAATTCGCATGCTGATATGTGACAGGAGGGAACTTTTGATCCACCCACAGCTGCAGCGCTATGCGCGCTCACTACTTTCTTCGTCAATCCGGATTTCAAGTCGTCGCAGGAGTTTGGTATGAAGTGCTGCGATGAGATCGAGTTCTACATATTCCGCAACGTCCACAAGTTCTCGGATCGGGTCCTCCTGCCATACGCGCTCATCTTGTGCTTCAACTTTTTGAACGGTTCATTTGCCAAGGTTTGGCAATGCTTTGGCCTCGCAACGCGACTCATGACCGGACTGCAACTGAACTGGGATGTCTCTTCCCGCAACAAAACATTTCAGCAGGAGGAGCTAGGACGGAGACTTGCATGGCAATTCTTCGTTATGGACCGGCTGTTGGCGGGTGGCTACGAGGAGTACATATCGTGTCGCGCCGATATCATGAAGATTCGTCTGCCTTGCCAGGAGAGTGCGTTCTGGGAAAACAAGCCGATATTGGCGGAGCGCCTGACAGACAAGAATGCGAAAGCCAAGGGCGTTGGGTTCCATGGTCTGACTGTTCGGCTAACCGATCTGATTCATCGGATTCAATGGTACGTATCGTGCCAAGGGCTTCTACTGGAAACACTTTTGCTGACCGCCATAGCTGGACGAAGCGACTGTCCTCCAAAACCACCCTCGAACCTTCGAAGGTCATGGAGGATATCAATAACTTCCAGAACGAGCTCACCCGCTTCCACCTCTCCATACCCGACGACATCAGGCTTAGCGATCAGAGTATTGCCAAGTACATCGCGTCACCAGAGAAAGTGGGCTACGTTTACCTGCATACGCACCTGTCGGTTGGCCACATCGATCTGTACAGGTTTGCCTTGCCTGGTATCATCGACCCCAAGAAGAATGATATAGTCCAGAGGCTACCGAAAGATTTCGTTGAAAGATCAAAAAAGCAGGCTATCGCTCACGCGCTGTGTAGCGGTCGCTTTTGCGTCGCTATACAGAAGGAGGCGGAAAAACATCCGTACACTGGCAAGGGACCGGTGGCAGGCGATTGCACCATTCCTCACATGGCAACGCAATCTCTCCGCGTCTTATTACTTGCGATACAGCATCGCATTTATGACAACTTGACGCAGGATACAACAGCGCCCCTTTGGCATTTCGAAGATCCGGACGAGAAGTACATTCGCAGGCTGATCGAGGATGGGCTGTTCAAGGTGTCTGAGCCATGGAAGCACATTTTGATGACTTGTTATCAAGCAGTAAGCAGCAGATGATTTGTTCTGTGAACAGACACGGCTAACCTGCATGCAGCATACTAACAACATGGCCATGTTTGAGGAGTTCAACAAGACGCAGAAATTTGCGGATCAAAAGGGCACCGTTGGCTTTGTTGGCACCAAGGCTTCATCAGGCGACAGCCGGCTCCCTGGGCCGCACTATATCCTTGAGAATGCGACATACGGCGTCGTGGAGCAAGAGAAGCGCACGCGCGCTGGTGATGCCGCAACAGCAGACCGCTGGTTCAAAGGTCCACAGCAGGAAAGGGCTCCATCGCCCGCCTCGATGCCTACACCAGGCGACTTTGATGCTACCTATGGTCCCCCTGGCCTGCCCCTGTTGTTGGCAGTAGCCCGCGACGCAACGGCAGAGCACAGCACCGGTCAGCCCATGCCCGAACACAACATCTACGACATGCCTCGGGAGACGTCCGTCCTCACGCAGGAAAAGGCGTGGCTACCCCCGGGCTATTCGGGCCCAGTTAATGACCAGTACCTGGGGGCAAGCGGCGCGAGTGGTGCAGGCGGCCCTGGGTCGCTTCCCATGATGCAACAAATGGATGCCCCCGAGCTAGCCATGGTGTTCCCCCCGCCGCAAGCCGGGCAGCAGCCTCCGAATGAATTACACACAACCAATGTGCAAGAGCAGTATGTGCCACCACAACAGGGTGTTTTCATGAACGGATATCCTCCAGGGTACGGCGACGGTGGTGCGTCAGGTGGTTACATGCAGCAGCCGCCGAACTTTGGATGAGTCTTGTGCAACATTTTTATGTATATACACGGATATTTGTTACTATATTGCACTTGCCTATTCGGAAACTGAGCTCGTAAATGAAACTTCGCTTTGAATTGCAGAAACTCGCGCAAGACCACTGAAAGGGACTTGCGAGCGCTGGCCAGGCGATGAGCCAGGGCTTTAAGATTATACACTATAAGAATATACAATGATACCACAGGGTTACTGCCAGGTACCCAAACGAGACATGAACTCGAGGCCATGTACCAGCCCTCAGCCTCCAACCTGTGAAGGGTGTGATTGTCTCCAACGACCAATTGATAATGATGGTGCCAGGCCAGGAGATAGGAGATGAGCAAGCTTGGGAACGCGACAGTGCGAGCGTTGCGTTGCGTCGCAGTGTGGTGGGGATAATGTATAATGTGTGCTATGTCGTTGAAATGATCCGGAAAACCCCATGCTGAGACCTGCAATGAATCCAAGTTGAAAGAGAGAATAAGCCACTGCGGAGCGTGGACCAGAAAACCCGATAAAGATGTCGTACGTTCGCTGGAAGCAAAAAGACACGCTTACTGGTAGGTTGTGCGGTCTTTCTCCTTCAGGCCGCCAATCTGGTCCATGTCGACCGAGTAGAAGTCACCCTTGGATTCCTTCTCATAGGCTGGTAGTTGCTCCTCCTGAACAGGTTCCAGACCGACAGTAGCGTTGTCACCCACACGAACAACGAGGACGCGACCGCTCTGGTGCTTGCCCTCGTTGTCATGCTCGTCGGGAAATGTGATGTGGATCTCGGGCACATTGTCGGGCGAGTGAGGAGGCGAATTGGGGTTTGCGAGCATTGGCTGGCCGTTGCGGCTGATGTAGATGGTGCTGGAGCGGCCGTCGTGCGAGGTTTCGATGGTAAGGCCCTGGGGAGGGCCACGGCCATGCGAGTGAAGCTTGGAATCGTTGTAGGAAGGCAGGATACCGTTGCGCATGCGCTGTTGCATGCGATGGCGGCGGATGAGGAAGAGCGCGGAGAGGACGACAAGGGCAGCAAAGACAAGGCCCAGGACCAGAAGGAGCATGTTTATCATGCTGTCATCCTCGAAATCACCGAATTCGTCTGTTGATGAGCTGCGAGCGAGGATACCGCGAGCCAAGTGCTGGCTCTCCGCGTCGGGGTTGAGGATAGGTCGCGACTGATAGCTTGAGGGCGACATGATGGGCGAACAAGTCAAAGGGGGCAGCTGTCCTTGATAAACGAAGGGATGGCCTGTCTGTAGTCTCGTTAGTCCATGCCCGCATGATGATGTTTGAATGTAATAATGGATGACGGTGGCAGCACGACCATTCAATATTCGCCCATCCCCCGTAATCCATTCCCACGCGAGGCCGGTCGACTTAAACAGCCAGGTCCCGGCGGTAGATGGTCTGACGCTGGGCTGAGCTCGCTGTGCAGTGAGGAGGGGCGGTCCGAGACATGTTCATGCCATTGCGGACCAAAGGGGGGGCTGCGCAAAACAATTGCATTTTCAGGGTGACGTGGTTACTGGCAGGGTTGACATACGCGAGGGAGAACAATTGCCAATAGTTTGTAAACAATGTTCAGAGCGTAGAGCCAAAGAGACCGTGATACTCCGTAGACCTGTCAAACTGGGGGCGGTTCGAGCTGGGTCTGGAGATGCGTCGTTATTGTCGTCGGCGTCGTTGAGGTCGATTAAAGATCGGACGGATATCAGCTGAAAGAATGAAGCTGACAATCCTAATGGGACGACTGGAGCGTCGAGACGCAAGAGCCTCGTGTAGAGTAAAGAATGAACGACTTGGAACGCTGTGCGCTTGTAGTGAGGAAGGAGAAGAGAACGAGAGAAGAGGTGGATGGTCGTCGCAGAGGACTGGAGGTGACTGTACTGACGGACGCTGGCTGGAGGGCTACTGCAATCCACAACCATCAGCAGTCAAACGGTGAATATGGCCAATCAGAAGCCAGTCTCTGGGCGCTTGGGCAGGCCTGGACGCGCCCGCCAGGTGCTGATAGTGGTTCGCACGCCAGATGAAGGTGCCATTTCCGATTGTTCGATGAAATTGCGCTGGGTCGTGGCCTGGGCTCCCATTGGCCACAACCTGGCGCCTGCTGCATCCCACGCCAATCGTATCAACGGCTGGCTTGATGCATGCGCTATGCCCGCTATAGTTAGGCAGTGTATTGAGTGAGAGACGTGCTGATTGGTCTCCTAATTAGAGACCATGCATTTCCCCTGCCAAGCCTCACGATCTTTCCAGGTCTGAACTCTGAAGATTGTCCCTGATAAGTCGAGTTGACTGTGGAGCTTCCACGCCCGACAGTCGAGTCGTTGACGCTGGAGGAAAATCGCGACATCCCTCAAGTTTCTTCAGTGACTGTGTCATTCTCATAATGAATTAACATACAGTTGGACCCTTTTCTTGAGTGCTCCGAGTCCCATTACTTTCAGACACCAGGGGACTGACCGCAACTGCTGCTTGACCACATTGACGAGACGAACCCTCAGCAGGATGCTATCTATCGAACGACTCATTGTTGCTACGAATCCCGTGCTTCCAAACTGTACTCCTGTTCTTTCACCGATTTCGCGGAGTGGGTGACGAACCCCGAAGGGCGGCTCTAGGGCATGGTCACACCAGGTTCACGCCGCCACACCGACATGAGAATCAACCCATCTTCAGTGCCGAATCACCTGATCTCAATAGGTCATACTTACGCCTGGGTTGGTGCTGTAAACTGAACATGTAGTATTGCATCACTAAGAGCACTGATCTTAAGACTAAGAGTCTTCGCATGAGTAAAGAATGGTTGGATCAATTGAATTCGCCTCGCCAACGGGAGGGCGACGACACACGAATAGCCACACGAGCCTTTCAAACGGGACAATGCAGATGGAGACCAGTGGTTCCTCGGATTCATCATGTCCGCCAAATCAAGATACTCGAGAGCATTTTAATACTGTCCAGGGCGACCATGTCCCAAGCTGAGCGGCGTCGAGGTGAGTCTGCCGAGGGTTTGCACCATTGCGATTGATAGATACCTTTTTAGTCAGTCGTGCTACAGGCTTCTTTGTCAAACCTAACAGAGGTCAAACACCCCAACAACATGAGGGCTGCCATCATGCCCAGCGAACTGGTCGGGGAGGTCCCAGTGGACTCGACGCATGCGCCGCCTATGATGCAAACATGCTGCCGTTTCTGTAATTATGTTTGATATGCCCGACGCCAACAAGTTGGCCCCTTCCAGAGAGAACACTGATCAGGTTGCCTGTAACGTTGTGTCTGAACCAATACACCGCGCATTCGGGATGAAGCATTATAGGCAAGCCAAGGGCATTGGAAAGATTGGTTATTCTCAGCATTCAACAAGGTATATAGTTGATGTCTGTACACCGGCTGGGCGATATGACTTGAACCGCAGCGGCGCAGCCTACTCGTGGTGGCCAAGATGCGGGGGCCCTTCTTGGTGGGTGCCTGCATGGCCGTGTCCCTTTACACGTCCCTACCTTAGGTTGGCAACAAACATCATTTCCCAGCCCAGATACGAATCTCTCTGGGCACTGGCCTGCGACTTCATCTCAGTTGAGCCGGCCAAGGGACATTTTGAGAAAGGGCGGAGGTTCATGAAATGAATGTAGCCGTCGCTCAGCTGCTTACCATAACATCTGCGCCGGGGCAGCAATGCGTCTGGTAGACGTGCCTAGTGCAACAACCAATGCAACTCAAACAACCAGACGTACGTACCTACCTTAGGTTGGCTGTGTGAAGCATCCAAGTCGTGCAGGCTGTCGTGCAATGTGCATGTGCGCCTCTAAAACACGGGCTCCCAAATAACAGGATAGCTGTCGCTGCTCACTCCTCATCCCCTTTCTCTTAACCCTCCCTCCTATAGCCTGAAGACATTTGCTCCTAGCTGCTACCGCTGTCGACTCTTCAGAGGTCTCACCGAGCTGCATTGCCCCCAGACAGCCTCATATCCCCATCTCCACGAGGTCTGCAGCGGACAGCCTACTGAGCCCGCCCACCTGTCTCACTTCCCATTCCTGCTACTGATTACCTTCAACTTTCGACACTGAAATAACACCCTCTCCCTACGCGTCGAGGGCAAACTCTGGTAGCGTTCTGGGCGAGGACACAGGGCTAACATTCCGAAGGGAACTGGTTTCCCTAGCCCTCCGGCTGTGGCTTCAAAGTTTGCGTCCATCTAGGTATACAAAACCAAGATATCGCACTCTTTCTTGTTTCCTTTCTCATACATATCACTTTTTCGTTTCGTGGCCCATACGCCTTACTTCACAGCATCACGCAGCCATCTACTCAGGTAGACAGGACGAACTCATACCTCAGCAGTTGTATTGCCGATTTCGACAGCCATTTCGACGCCGTACACTCGAATACCTGCACATGCTTCTTTGCAAACGATTACACGATATACCAACTTCTCATCAATCCACACTCGACCTCGCCATTTTGATGAAAAAGAACAATTTGAACAACTCTACACGATCCATCAATTCCATACCCCCCAGCAACTCTACGCCTTCCAGCAACTACTTGGCCAGATCACTTTGAGTCTGGGCACTCTGGAATACATCGCCTCCAAAAGAAAAAAAAAACAGCTTGCGAATTTCTTGCCCACCACCCTGCAAGAACCATCAACTGTGCGAGCTAATTGATAAAGTTACGACCGCAGCTCTGGTAAGTCAATTCTGACCCTTGATTATTTCTCACGTCGCGCCAATCTCCCTCGAGAACCCCTGGACGCTAGCTATCCCTTGTGAGCGCGCCGGCTAGCGCTGTTGATTAGTGCAGCCTTATCGATCACAACTACCGGTCGGGTGTCTACCAGACCCGGTTTTTATGCCCATGTCTGGCCCTTCAATTTCGGTGCTGGTGTCGTTCCTCTGAAGACTGAGAGCCTCACCAATGCGTGGACGCAAGTCATGCACAATGACATTGATCGATCCATTCCCTCGGTGAACGGTGCTGACAGCCTGGATGCAGTCGTTTCCCCTCACACACATCGACAGATCGGCAATTCGTCTGTGCCGCAGTGGACACGAGCGTCGCAACTTGCAACAACTGTGCGCGCGAGCCTACATCACCGCCAAGGACACTCTTCGAAGTTCGGAACCCTGCCTGTCAAGAAACAAGCGCTACCGAAAGCTATCCACGTCTAAGCTCACGCCAGACGACTGTCGCTCACATCGTGCGAACAGCGTGTCGTCTCTGACCAAAGCTTCTTTTTTCAAGAAAGTTTGGTGATCAGATATATAACAAGCTCTTAAACGCTGCGACAGCCGCCTGCTCCCTGTCCATTCACCCAGCCTCACATTGATCTTCCCCAAGGTCTAGTCAGGCAAGCCAGCACCCATCAAATCACCCCGTTTAACATGACAGTTTTGGTACGTTCATATCTCCTTTTGTTCATCACTCGCCCAGCCTTGCATTTTCTTTTCGGCCAGACTGCCTGTTCCCCCAAGCCGCCACGTCGTTTCTTTCACGACTCATGCCGCCCTCTGCATTCCCTGCTCTACTTTATGTAGGGCAGTGACCGACCGCCTTTAGCGGCGGTCTGGTGCAAGCGACTACGTCAGAGAGACAGGGCAGGCACGACCCACCGGCATGCTGTGTGTTTGCTAGCGCCTCAAATTGTTGGCGCAAGGGCCACAGGCTTTGCTGATTCGTCCGGGGGTGGGGGCCTGCACCCAAAGAGTCCAGAACTCCAAACTCGCTGCTTTTTTGCTGCCAGTGGTTGCGCGCAACGCCCTTCTCACTTCGCATCCTCAAAATCCTGGTGATTTTGATCGGCTGGGCCTCCAAGCATCACATCATTTTCTCTCTGCCGTTCTTCTCCAGGTTTCTGCTGGGAGTTCTTTGAGTCATTCGTTACCCTCCTTCACTGTAGCATCATCACAATCCCTGTTAACGCTCACCACCACCACCATCACCATCACCTTCAATATCGCCGGCGCCCTTATCGTATCGAGTTCCTGCTAACGCACCAACCCCGCAAATAGCCACAACAAAAGTGGCTTCTTACAATGCCATCGAACGGCAATCCCGACAAGGCGCAGCAGCCTCTTGGCTCTGGCCTCAACAGCGTCTATGGTAGCCAAACCAGGCACGGCATCTGGAGGACATACCCGGCGTCACACACAAGAGGCGGATCCCTCAGCCAAGGTCGGTCAAAGGAAATACCCAGAACAACTTCAAGAGCGTGCGTAACTGACTGGAAACACTAGATCCTGCCGAGAACACCAGCAACGGCACTCACATTGGCCGCGAAGGCACGTTCAGCAACTATCCATGGAACGACGATAACGATCGATCCTCCAGCTCGTCTCCTTCACGAACTCGAAATGGGGCCATACCCAGAGCCCCCACATTTGGCAATGGCGCTGAGGCGTCTGGCATGAGCAACGGACTGAACGGCCATGGCAGAAATGGATTCACTGACAATGGCATGGCTCGATCCACCAACGATGCCTCGTTTTTCGAGACTCTGTCCTCGATCCCAGCTACCGACCCGAGCGGCCCTCCTTCCCGCCAATCGCAGGCCTCTCCCGGCTATGGCGACTTGTTCAACGGACGCACAAACGGACACGCGCAGAGCAGTTCCTTCTCCCAGCGTGCCATGCCGAGCAACGGCAATGGATCTTCTCATCAGGCCAACAACAGCCAAGCCTTCTCCCTCAACCAGCAGCTGGGCGACCACATGGGTATGCCGTACGGGCGGCGCGGCGCGGCCGAGCATGGGAAACTCAAGGGCATGTCCTCTCAGTCTTCTCAGCTCAACCCAGGCTCCCAGCCTTTTGCCGACACCAATGGCTCTAGATTCGGCCCTGCATTTGCACAAGACTCGGCCCTCGAATCGCTGGCCAGCAGCTTCTCTACGCTCAGGCGACCATCCGACTCCCCAAGCGCGTCATATTATTCGGAAGGCAACAGCACCATCAGAAACTTCCCAAACAATGCGGGCCCATGGAACGTGAGCGCCGCTCTGATGAGAGATGCTCAGGCCGCCGAGCTCGAAAGGCGAGACTCGGCTCAAGCATACGCGGGCACATCTTACAGTCCCGGCTACTATTCTCCTCAGCCTTCCTACCCTTTGACCCCTCAACACGCCAACAACTATCTGGAGCAACAGTATCCCCAGGCACACAGGCAAGCTATGCTGTCAAGCTACAACATGCCCTATAACATGCCATATCCTCTGAGTGGCACGTTGCCACAGATTCACACGGCCGCCGATGGCGACCGGACGCGAGGCTTACGCAGCGCCCGACTGGAAGAGTACAAGAACAACAAGGGCAAGAAGCACGAGCTTAAGGACTTCTATACCTACATGGTCGAATTCAGCGGGGACCAGCATGGCTCGCGATTCATCCAGGGCAAGTTGGAGACCGCCAACAGCGACGAGAAGGAGCAAGTCTTCAGGGAAATCGAACCAAACGCCATCCAGCTGATGCAAGATGTCTTTGGCAACTATGTGGTGCAGAAATTTTTTGTGCACGGCAACCAGGTGCAGAAGAAGATGCTCGCGAACAAGCTCAAGACCAAGATGGTGGACTTGTCGCTACAGGTCTATGCATGCCGCGTGGTCCAAAAGGCCCTAGAGCATGTTCTCGTTGACCAGCAGCTCGAGCTCGTGCAAGAGCTTAGTGCTGACATTCTCAAGGTGATCAAGGACGGCAACGGCAACCATGTGGTGCAGAGGATCATCACCCTCGTCGACAGGAAGCACCTGGACTTCTTGATGGAGGCGATCAGTGGCAATGTTATGGCACTCTCCAATCATCAATACGGTTGTCGCGTGATCCAGCGCATGATGGACCACGGCACCCCCCAGGACCGCGACAGCATCATTGCGGAGCTGCGTCCGTCCGCACACTTGTTGCTGCCTGATCAATACGGCAACTATGTTGCACAACACATCATCCAGCACGGCAGTTTCCAGGATCGAGAGCGCATGGTCCGACTAGTTCTTGATCAGCTGGTAGACCTGTGCAAGCACAAGTACGCGTCCAATGTGGTGGAGACGTGCATCATCCATGGCGTGCCGGAGCTGCGCACAATGATCCGCGAACGCTTCGAGCAAGTCGGCAGCGACGGGACGAGCATTCTCAGCCAGCTCCTGAAGGACAGCTATGGTAACTATGTGATACGTAAGTGTGGACTTTGTGTGTGTTGCTGCATCGACCGCCGACTGACAGTTTTGCAGAAAAGATGGCGACTTTCCTTCACGGTGAGGAGCAGAATGCATTTGTCGAACAGATCAGGCCCCTTTTCTCCAACTTCAAGAAGAGCGGCAACGTGCGACAGATCTCAGCCATGGAGAAGATGTTCGAGCAGCATTCCTACGGAGAGCTGAAGCCAGACAAGAATACTTACGGCCAGGTCCGCCCCGTGGCGCCGGCCCCTGGCATCACACAGGAGCCTGGACAGTCTCCAGGAGTCTCCACTATGGTGAACGATAGTGACGACTCCACCCTCATGACAAACGGTATCACCACCAACGGAGATGGGCCCGGTGCTTAGAGTATATTCGGATGATCCTGATTGCGTGGTACGAAACTTTGCCATGCGATACGTTACGCACACATTATTACTCAGTTTTAATACCCACGCCCGGCTATGGATGGACACGGCAGAGTCCCAGGGCCACAGGCCGTACTAACTCCAACATTCTCGGACTTTTCTTACGTATCTATTTCCCTGAGGGAGGGCAGCGAAAGATCCTCGCCTCGTCGTGTACACATTGGGTGCATCGAAGGGTGGAAGCGGGTATACATACAGGCGCCGGACATCATTTTGCTGGTAGTTTTGCTTGTATGGGTTTCGGGGATCAGCGATACATGACTGGGTCATAGCGATTACGGACTATAGAGTGCGGCATTGTCTTCCACCCACTGTTCCCATGGGACAGTCTATAATGCACAGTATTTCCTTTTATCTCATGCCTCTCTTTATGTGCTTGTTGTCCTGACATGACATGTTTTCCCCCTGAGATGAAGCAGTAGCAACAGTCAGTAACGAGAGTTCGATGAATCCAATTGTCAGTCAACGCCCCTTAGGGGATCTTTCGCTCTCGGTATTCAGTCGCAAGCACTTACAAGTCACAGTCGAGCCTTGCTGGCCCATCCATCGGATGTGGCCCGACCGGGCTCGAGCCGGGTGAAAGCCGGGGCGGCATTGATCGGCATGACGCACGTGGGCGACGTACCTGGGAGGAAACAAATCCCTTTTGCCAGGACCCCGTCGAATCCTGGACCGTAATTAACATCAACAAGCCTCACGAAGAAGCACCCAGCGTCGCCTCGACCTCTCGAAATAGACCCTGACATCGCCAGGACAAGGGTCAGTGTCGCGTGGGACAAACGAGCGGCAGGACTCGCGATTGACTCCCCGCCCTGCTCGGCGACCTGCTCCCATCCTGTGCTGCTGCAATGTCAGTCGCAGCAAGACGCCTAGGCGTGCTGGGATGGCGCGTCGCTGGCGTCTCACCTGTGCAGCGTACACCGCGATCGCAATCCTCGATACCACACAGATTTCCAGTGCGGACCAGGTGGAAAAGTACCTTTGCGCCGCGACATGGCAAAGCAGTCGAGCCACCCCCTTCCGACGAAGCTCTTCCGACAGAAGAGACAGCGCCTTCTGAACAGCAGAAGCAGCAGAAAGAACCAAACAAGCAGCCACAGACCGAACAGAAACCCTCGCCGGAACAACGACCGCCCATGACGAAGAGTGTAGTCGCGACAGAGGATCCGGGGACGGCAGACAACACAGCAGAAGATCGGAAACGGGCGGCTGCGCGCAACGGCGCCAAACCGCACGGCGTATCGGACGACGTACCATCGGCCGATGCGCAGAGGGAAACAGAACGCGACATTAAAAGCACAAGCCCGCTGGACGAGGTGCTGCACGTGGAGCCTCCCCGGAAGGCCGCAAAACAGCACCCGGCCATGTCACCGCCGCCCTACGTACATCACTTCGACACGTGGTCGCTGGTGAATCAGCTACAGGACGGCGGGTTCACAAAGGGCCAGGCTATCGAGGCCATGAAGGGCGTCAGGGGCCTGTTGGCCCAGAATCTCTCTGTTGCGCAGGACAGCCTTGTGAGCAAGAGTGATGTCGAGAACGCGAGTTGCCTCTGATCTGGAAAGGTACTCTACAGGTGCTAACGGGCTTGTGCAGGAATCATATCTCTTCAGGGCTGCGTGTTCCGAACTCGGCCAGGAGATCAGGAACAACCGCCGACTGCAGGATGAGCAGATCCGTCAACAGAGGACGCATTTGCAGCACGAAGTCGATATCCTCACGCAGTCGCTCAACCAGGAGGCCTCGACGCTCAACGACAATGTGCGGGGCATGTTCAACGATCGGAAGATGGCCGTGCGCGAGGAGCAGAAGAATGCGGAGAGCGCGGTATGCTTGCTCCCTGGCCCCCGACCAGCTCAGTCGTGATGTTGCGTGGTGCTAACCCCGAGAGCAGGTCC
This sequence comes from Emericellopsis atlantica, assembly GCF_019669845.1. Classification (NCBI taxonomy): domain Eukaryota; kingdom Fungi; phylum Ascomycota; class Sordariomycetes; order Hypocreales; family Bionectriaceae; genus Emericellopsis; species Emericellopsis atlantica. The sequence goes on along the minus strand of NW_025764707.1, from coordinate 940,044 downwards.
AGCAGATCAACTACAAGATCAGCACCAGTCTCGGCAGCGACAGCAAGTCCGAAATCGAGGGCGTGCGCTGGATCCTCATCCGACGATCGGCCATGGGCATCTTTTTCATGGCCATGCTCACGCTCGCTACGGTGCGGTATGCGACATATGTCTCCAATGAGCGGAACAAGGAAGCTCATCGACGCAAAGAAGAGCAGCAGTTGCTCAGGAGAGAGGCGGGGAAGAGAGACCATACGTCCGCGGCCGACGCTGCGGCCATCTTGGCGGCGAATTGAAGGCGCAATCTTCATGGGGTACATAATTTAAACCAACTTAGACTACAGTGCAAACGGGCGCCCAGCGAGCAAGCCTCTTCTTTGTCGATGCTTGTATTACCACTGAATTAAAATTATTGAGGCCGTGACAAGCCAAATCGCATCCCACATCCCGCATCACGTGCGCGGCTATACGCGCGCTTGCTTGCACTCACGAACCCCTCGACGCGTCTCTCTCATCATTCTCACCAGAACAACCACAATCTCATACAATGGAACAGCCACCAGAGCAGCTCCCGCCTCCCGACAATGACACCCTCGAGGAGGTATCCCATCAGCCAACGCCAAATGCACAGCAGCCGCCCCCCACGCCGGGAGCACGCGCCACACGCTTCACAGATCTGTACGCCCAGGCACTCAACCACACCCTCTCCAAGATCTCCTACGACAACTTCCGCAGCTGCTACCCCACCATACCCGAGTCGATCCTGCGCCAGGTGCAGGCGCAAATGGTCGGCAAGCTGGGTGACAAGTGCCGGAAGGAATTCGACAGCATCATGGAGAACAGAAACGTCGTGGCACGGCTGAACGAGTTGGAGACGTTGGTGGGTGACGCGACGGAGCGGAAGAACCAGGGTGAAGAGGCTGGTGTACAGTAGGTGTCTTGCATCTGACCCCTCGGAGGAGAAGAAGGCTAATCTGGGCCATCAGACCGCATCTGCTACCGCCAGAGAGGATACTGCAGGCCCACCTCACACCGGCACTGCAGGCGCATCAGTCGCAGCTCAACGCGCGGCTGCAGACCACGCAGTCGCAGAACGCACAGCTCCATGCCGAGGTGCTGGACCAGCACGCCGAGATTGAGGACCTGTTGACGAAGCTGGAAGCCGTGACGGGGGACGTCAAGGGCGCCAATGCCGCGCTGGCGGAGGTCGTGGAGGCCTTGTCCCAGGAGGCACGTGAGGGTCGAGCTCTTGTAGATGGGACAAGTGTGTGAATCTGGTGATACCTTGGGTTCAGTGGACTTTAAAGCATTGGCGTTTTGGTGTTTTGACGATTTGTAGTGGGAGGATTGGGCTACTATGCTACAACACTTGTTCCCGTCTTCGAGAAGGGTGATCGGGATGTGGAATGCGAACATTTTCAGTTCTTTGACTTTCGAAATGTGATAATGTGATATATACTATCCGGCTGCTATATGCGCCATCCCCTGTCAAAGGCGATGGTTTGAAGGTCGTGTCTGAAAACCTTGAACTCCCCGCATGATCAAAATGATTTTGCCTGCCAATGTGTCCAAGATTTTGGATGCTTATGTTCCCGTGTATGCGCCAGCAATGCTCCTCGCGAACCCAACCGCCATGTCCCCGCTTACAATGCACCAAAGCAGACCGGCGTAACCCATGTTCGCCAGCCATGTCCCAAATAAAAGGGGTATATATCGAACCCAGAAACCTTGTTGTGATTTTTAGGCACAAGCAGACCACTGCCTTCGTTGTCGTGAAAATGACAAATGACACAGCCACTAGGGCCGATGATAAGAATCCACCACACGAAGCAACCTCTAAAGCCGCATGTTGTCTGTGTGGATGACCTGCCAGGGGCCGAAATGATCCGACTCGCCGTACGCCGGTGGTAGCACACGAACCATTCGTCCCGTAGCCCAATCCACGTACCACTTTTTGCCTTCCTTGATAATGTAGCTGGACTTTCGAGGGCTGCGGAATAAGAGGTTGCTGTAGCAAAGCTTGGCATACAACGCATCGTGAGCGCTGGTCCAACGATGCTCGGGTACCCATTTGCCATCATGAGGATCAATGCCTTCGTTTGGATACGATGTCGTACTCAGCCGATGCGCTACTTCCAGCCGTGTAGGAGCAGCTTGATCACTGGCGCCACCAATCTCGTGCTGTTGGTCGACGTCATCTCTATCATCGTCATCATCGAATACTGGTGCCGATTCGACTTGCGCGCTGACTAGAGCTTGCGTCTCCTGAAACTCAGGTACTGTGCTGGGCGACCGATGGTCCGCGTATAAAGACGGCAACGGATCCGGGGAAGACGATCTCCTCCGCAGGTGACGACCTGGGTGCCCTGTTGCACGAACTTCGGTATTTGTGGCAGAGGCAGCATCGGCACGACTGGAAGAAGACTCGGTCGCTTGTGCTTGAGCAGCTGGCGCAGCTTGGCGTACTGGTGAGTGTTCTCTGTACCAACGCACCCTCTGCATCCTGGGGACGGACATGTCTCGGGGGAAATCACGATCCTCAATGGGGAGCGCCACATCGATCGCGGCGAAAAGGCCTTGCAGCCACTTATTGAAGGTGCTCAGCTCGATGCAGGATAGGAGGAATTGATCAGTCTCGGCGCGGACTCGGATAACATAACGACGTCTAGATCCAGTCAGCTTCAAGCCTCCAAAACACACATGCAAGTCAGGCGTACTTCTTGTAGTCAGCCGCAATGCCAGCGTCCGCGTACAATAGGCTGTAGCTCTTTTCAAGCTTTGCCTTGCGCATCCAAGGCGGATTGTCGGGACTGACTGATGGGCCGTCCTTGGTCCTACCCCAGGTCCGATTCTTCTTGACAGTGTATAGGTTCAACGCCGTGCCTGTCAACGAGACGAATGTTGTGTGCCACCGGCGCTCCTCGGCCCGCTTCGTGGTCTCCTCGATCTCATGCTTCTTCATAAAGATCCCTTCGAGCTCGACAGAGCTTGTGTAGGCTGGTAGCATCTCTTTGCCTTCCAATGGCCCCGCGGCACCTCCAATGCCTCCCGCAGCCGTGACCAAGACGGCCTTTCCTTTTCCATTCCTCGAATGATCCTTTCCTTGCCCGTCTCTTCGCTTGGGATCGTCGACTTGGTACGGTGGAGGGCGTGAAGGTCGTCGGGGATGCTCCGTCATGATCCGTTGATAGTGCAGGTCTTCGTCCATGGATAGTCGCCGGCGACTGTTCGCCGGCGGCGGAGGCGATTCTGGCTCATGTCCATGTGGGAGGACCGACGCATCGTGACGGGGATCCATGTGGATGTGTGGTTTTATATGCGCCGGCGGTCCGTCCGGGCACACCGGCGCTGATCTTCGTATGGGGTCGTCGGTCGATCTGTGTGCGGACCAGACTTGGTTGAGGGTGTGGACGTAAACACGTGTGTCGGAGGGAACAGACAACAGCGCAGCACCAGCGCTGTGTGGTGAGGCGTGGGTCCTGTTGACGACACCGCCGGGTGGATGGCGGGATGAATGATGTTTCTGGCGCCCTTCTAGGTGGACGACAGTGCGTATGAGTGAAAAGTACGTAAAAGGCGGTGCCTATGTCACTTGTTGGGGCCCCGCCGATGGAGTCACGCCGGAGAATATGATCATAGCGACCCGCTCAAGACATGCCAGGTAGTAACAGCGGGCTGCGGCCAGAACCACAGTACAGGCTAGAAGCGTCGGGGTCGAGCTGGGAGACGACGGCGCAAGACAGTTGCGACCGCTTGTTGGAAGCCTTGGGGCGTGCGCGCAACGGCAGGAGTTGGGTCGCAGTCCGCGGAACAGACAGTTAGTCAGATGTTCGTGTGCGTGGCCGTAGATGCTGCCGCTGCGATCCGGGCCAGGACAGGGTGGTGTGGCCGAGGTTGGGACTCTGCGTTCGTCGCAACAGGGCCCGCCTATGTTAGTACAGTAGCAATGGATATGTGTAAAGGCCACATCAACAACGAGGGAAAGGGACTGTGGGAAAGATCGATTGTCGTTGGCACAAGCGCAAAGGGCAGCGCAGTGGGCTGGATTGTGGGTGATCGGCACAGCTCAGCCGCGCCGGCCGGACTTTGGTTTCGGGGCCTTAAAATGGTCCAGGACCTTTTGACACCCGCGCACTGGAATTGTCGGTAATATGGGGATATAGCGCACAGACATACGCAAGCGCAGCGAGTGGGCAACCCAGACTCAAGAGCCGAACAGTTGCAACAACAATTTGATGCACAGGGGCGTGTTGCGAGCGCGAGTCGTCAGCGTGCGTGTCGATCCGTAAGGTAGAGAGCGGGCTATAGGATTCGCGGTAACCGACATTGGAACTATGGCCGAACAGCGACTGCTGCTCCAGCTCATCAGGAAGCAGTACGGGTAATAGAGGCTGGCTGGCTGGCTGGGTGCCCGGTGCCGAGGGTGGATTATGGAGACGTTGTGGGAGGGACAAATGGAAAGGTAAGATGAGGTCGCATTGGCATCACCAAAAGAGTCCCCGGCATTGGCACTTTTCCTCCATCGGCGCCGCTGATGAGGGTCGTCGTTGCATTGTCAGCGGGAGGGGACTGGAGCCAGGCGGGCTGCAGTGGCCTCGAGGCGCTGAATGAATCGACAGTCCAGTCGCTCTTGCCCATCGCGACTGGAGCCGCAAAAGGTCCCCGTGCCATGACACCGCATCCGGCGCTTAGCCCCTTGCGGGAGGTGGCACGCTATTCTCCTGCGAAACCGCACGAGGGGCTGTAAACAGTCTGGGACTATCCGTACGGGCAGGAACAACTGGCGCAGCAAAGTTGGCAAACGGAAGTGGCGGCATCGTCCGTCACCAAAACCAATGGTGCCACTGGTCTTGGACTCTTGGTACTGCACACGAGGCTTCCATAGCCTAATTGATACCGTAAGATGGCTTAAGCAAGCGGCAAGCCACTTCAGCCTCCAACCTCCAATCTCCAACGAGGATCTGGGCAATTGTTTCCTGTCCAAGATCTTATCTGGAAAACTTATCCACTCATCCATGCTCCAGTAAATAACGTTGCTAATTCATGCATCGTAATGAGGAACGTACTTGTCGGCTTTGCTGGAGTTTGGACCCGTCAGCCATCGGGCCCTCGCATCGCTAACTTACACCGCGGACTACCTTGTTGACAAACAGAATCCACCGCAAAGGACCTTTTGCCAGCAGCAAAAGGACGACGCTCCGAAGCCAGTACGGACTCAGGCAGGGTCAGAAAACTCTGCTGTCGCGCCGTCATGCGCCGCGACCAACCGATGCATGCACAAGGAATGCACAGCAGCAGGTCATTCTCAAGCGTATGGGTAGGGAACGAGCAAAAACGGCAGATCCGAAGACCGACAGACTAACACAGTACGACCAATCGGCCGGAACTTTTGACCTCTGATCCGGTACCTTTGCGGCGCTCGTCAGCAGCGCATCATCATCATCGTCGCAGCTGACATGCCTCATCAATCCCTGCTGAGCCTGATGAACGTGCGAGCCGCTGATTGATTCATTTGTTGCATTGTAAGCTCCAGCGTGTTTCGAGCCTGGGTTTGCTCCTTCTGCCAGGGCTCACGTTTGCACTTTTGTAAGTCGATCAGTCGATGCTCATGTGGGATTCGCTCCGCGCGGCTTATTGGATACTCCAACAAGTTTTCTGAGTCTTGTGCCCTGCAACAACCCGGGCCAGTCTTCTGGAAGAAGTCTAATGGAAACAAGCTTGATTTGAATCGGCCAATGGTGGGTTCATCTTCACGACAAGCTACATCCAATATTCAATATTCATTACTACGGAGACGGGAGTGTCTGCGGGATCCTGCGTGCAGCGCATGGTTAATTAAATCCATGGATTCATGTGGTCACTGTACTACGTAGCCTCGTCATCAATTGTCAACTGCAACAGCTGGTGATTTCACAATCGGGGACTACGATGCTTGTGGTGTGGAATGGCTGGATAATATAAGTCGACGAACAATCAGTAAGGACGTCCAGGTGGTGGGTGCTGAGATGCCTCCAGATTGGCAAACCCTCGACATCCTACCCGTCGTGGCATGTGTACTCCGTACTGAGGGCCGTACATCACAATTCGTTCATCAGGATCCTCATTTCTGTCGAAAGGTAACTGACCAACAAGCAAATATGGGGTACCCGAGCCTCCATGTCTGTCGGACGTGCATGTCTGATTGGATTACCAGCACAGCATCGTATTCTGCGGCGTGGGACCTTTGATTGTCGCGATGCAAAAGGTCCATCTACGTCTCATCAAAATGCGCCAAGGCGCATGTCACAGGCAGCAGCACCGCGTAATGTGCCATCAGCGCGTGTGCTGAATGCCGCGCCGATCTCACACAGATCGTAGCCCGCTGGCGCCGCAGTCATCATGCAGTGGGATGGCCCGCGATGTGATGTTCGGGCTGAAGATTAGCCAGCCGCTGTTGGAACATGTGCGTGCCAGGTACGAGACGCATCGTGCTACACTCTACGAGACCTAATGGCCCCTGACACTCCTCTCTACAGTAGATCAACCAACAAAGGTTCGAGGTCTTCAGACACCAGCACACACAGATATTTAAGGTATAATACACCCATGTTGCATCTACCTTGCCTCAAAACTCCCCGTCCAATGCCTGCCCACCCCCAGACTATGGTACATCATCGTCAATTTTCGCACATGTCAAGCATTAGAACAACTACACATCCCCAATGCCCTGTGTCCTTCCGTCCAAAAACAGCCCATCCTACGCTCGCCATCGTATTAAGTAGCCACTTCGTTCCGAGTTTCCATCGATATTTCTTTTTCCATTGGGCCCTTTCCAGCGATCCGTGCAGGTTGACACCAAAAGGGGACAAGCCGTCGCCGCTCCTGCTGGTACCCTCCATGCGAAACAGAACCGACGATAAAAAGTGAAGACAAGAAGTGAAGAGAAAGAGCAATGCGGCTCCCACCAAACTCCAGATTCCATGCTCCCTTGCGCTGTAGCTCAACTGTTTGAAAGCCCGTTCTACGATGCAGAGCAATAGCTCAACAAGGTGAAAACAGGCTGTTGGGCACCGACCAGACATTATGCCTCTGGCGTAATAACGAGCAACACGTGAACACCTCTCAGCACGTTACACTCGCAGTTTCAATCGAACAGAGCGCTGGAAATTCCCACGGCAGCCCTTGTTGTTTCGGTCAATATGCTCGCTTAAGCATTGGTGGCCTGCGCGGCGCCACCGCGACCGCGAGCACCGCCGCGTCCACGGTTCTGGCCAGAAAAGTTACCCCTGGCGTTGCCTTGGCCACCACGGCCACCCTCAAAGCCACCACGGCCGCGTTGGGAGCCGCCACGACCGCCGCCGTAGCTGTTACCGCCGTACGTGCTGGTCTTGGGGCGACGCGGCTCGACAATGATCTGTTCTCCGTTGACGGTGTGAGGGTTGGCGCTCACAGCGGCATTGTAGCCCTCCGTGGTCTTGTACTCGACAAACGCGCAGTTCTAAAGAGTCAGCACACTCGCCAAAAACGAAGAGAGGGGGGCTATTGTTACGAACCTTCTGACGGTTGATGTCAAAGTAAGCAAGCTCACCATGGGCCTCGAGGGCCTTCTTGAGGTCAGACTCCTGAACCTTTTCTGTGACAAATTTCACGTAACCAAGGGTGCCCTCCTTCTCAGGGGCTGCCGACACGGACTGCGGGCGGTTCTGGCGCTTCGAGTCGCTGCCAGCAGTCTGCCAACCGGAGGCTTCCTTGGCAGGTTCGGCAGTCGTGGCGGGAGCGGGGGCACTTGTCTGAGCGGGAGATGCGGCAGCAGGCGCGGCAGCGGCCTGGGCAGTTGGCGGCTTGTTCTCCTGCTGCTGGGCGGGAGGTGTAGCTGTCTTGGGGAGAGGGACAACTGGACGAGGTCCAGCTGCTGCTGCCGCACGGCTAGCCCAGGTCATAGGCTTGGGAGGCCCGGTAGGCTTCTCGGCTGCAGGGGCGGCCTCAGCCGGCGCAGCCTGCTTGGGAGCAGGTGTAGGGCTGGGGTCCTTTGGCTTCTCGGGCTGCTTGACGTCCTCCTCAGCCAGCTGCTGGGCAGTGCTGTCGGGATCAATTGCCTGAGACTCGGTCTCCTGAGCCTGGGCATCACCGCCGGCATCGAGAGCGGCGCTATCGGCAGTCTTGTCCTCAGAAGTAGCAGCCTCCAGCTTCTCCTTGACGACCTCGGTGTCCAGCTCATTGTCTTGGCTAGTCGCAGCCTCAACGGCAGGGGCAGCTTCGGGCTCAGCGGTCTCCTTTGTTGTTGTGATGTCGGCATTGGGTCGATCGGCGGAAATCTCAGTAGGGGGCTGAGCTTCTTCCTCGGACTCTTCGTCGATGTAGCGGAGGATGTCGTTCAGGACGAAATAGCCAGAGGGCTGCTGGGCGAGAACAAATGTCTGGACAAACTTCTTGGGTTCACCGGCCTTGTTGGAGACCTCGCCAATGACTTGAATGACGATGCTGTCGGCAGAGGAAGCTTGGCTGTCAACGTTCGACACGCGGACCTTGCAGTCTTGGAAGTCGAGCTGCTTGATGCGCTCCTGAATAGCCTGGACAAAGGTCAGATACACTCCACAACTCTCCCGCCCCATGCAAACTCACCTGACGCCCAACAGATACGTTGGCTACCTCGGCCTCTGCACCACTAACGAACTGCGACCGCTTGCCGTAGAACAACTAGAAACTTGGTTAGCCAGGCGAATGAGAGCGGGATTTTTATACGTACGTGAAGCTTCTCGGGGAACTTGCTGAGGGTTGTGTAGTACTGCTCGACAAAGTACCAGCCAACCTCATCCTTGGACAGGTCATTGGTGCCCGACGCGTTTGTGGTCTCGATTGTGGCATTGTTGGAGTACTGGTCGGCGGAGCCCTTGTATTGGTCCTGCTGGGCAAAGTTTCCGTTGGTAGCCATCTTGTCGGTCGGGCTCCGCGTGGGAAGGGGTCTTGCAGTTGGGGTCCTCGAAGGAAGTGAAACTTTGGCTAATTAAAGGTTCAGGTGTGATCCCGTGCTTCACAGGAAGGCAGCGAGAGGAAGATTCTCTGTACACGGGGTCGCAATTGCTGGAATAGAGAGTCCAGAGAGTAATCCTTGAGGCGGGAGATGTGCGACAAGGAAGGATCGTCGGAAGATACTACGTCGGGAAGATGCTGCGCTGATGATGAACTGTGGCGTCGCGAGATGACAGCACAGGGGTTGCGACGTAGGAGGTGACGTGTGCGGAGCGTTGGCGACGGAGAATGTAGCCAAAACTTCTGTGGGAGGAACGCGTAAACGTGTGAGAGTTGGATTATGGGGAAGATTAAGGTGTTGGCGGTGGGTGGTGGGAGTAGAAAGCTTCTGTGGAATGCTTGATCAATGAGGTCGAAGATGGGGATGCAAAATTAGGTCTCCAAACTCAATGAGGCCGACTGGCTCTAGGCTCCATTGGGGCGCGTGGTCTGTGCTCTGCGATCCCGGAGTGGAGATTTGACCTCAAACCCTACCTGCCTTTAAGGTAACCGTACTTAGGGGTCGCGAGGAGACGGAAGGAGCTCACAAAGAGGAGGCAGTCGCGATGGGGAGAGGCCTTGGCGCGATATCGCACCCAGGCAGACAACTTCAAGGGTTTTTGAGGTGTCGTCACGCTCCAGTCACTCGAATCATCGGCGCATCCAAGAATTATATACCAAGTCTAGGCTGCTCGACACCACTCCAAATCCAGGGCTCAGAACCGCACAGCACTCGGCCGCCACACGAGCTGATCTCGGAGTCACGTCTTCATACACTGACAAGTCAGATATCTTCTCGCAGCAGTTGCAAGCATGGCTGCACAAAAAGCACGCGTATGGTCCCGCTGAAGCGCTGCAAATCGTCGCTGCTCTGGGGTTGTAGGTAGCCTCGGTGTGTCGGTGAGCAATGGACCCCACACTCACTCTGGCTGGCGCCTGCCACGGACCACGGTGAGTGAAGCCCGCCGCGCCGGCCCACACTGCGGGGCTGCCGAATTTCTGTAGATGCCAAAACTTTTTTCTACTATCTTATCGCTGCCAGTCCCTGCGTGCGATATTCTGGTTCACGAACCTCCAACCCCCACAAGCCACCATTTGCTCATACATAGACTATTGTGGCCTTGTTTGCATGCCCAACTGCGAGACACAAGTTTGATACGCGACAGATTCAAATCACACCACCGCCGCAATGCCTAAATCCAAGCGCGCCAAGGTCGTCCACATGACCCAGGTCGCAAAGAAGACCCGCGACGACAAAGACCAGCTCTTCACCAACATTCGCGAAGCCGTCCCCGAGTATCAGCATGTCATCGTCTTTGAGGTGGACAACATGCGCAACAACCATCTCAAGGTTGTTCGACAGGAGCTATCCGACTGTCGGTATGTTTCTTCCACCAGCCCTCCCCTCGTTCCTCGCTGCAACGGAAAAGCTAACAGCTGCTAGATTGTTCTTTGGCAAGACGAAGCTCATGGCAAAGGCGCTGGGTCAGAACCCTGCCGAAGCCATTGCCCCTGGCATTGAGGGCCTCACCAAATACCTGGCTGGAACTGTTGGGCTGATCCTTACGAACCGCCCTGTCGAAGCAATCCTCGCGTACCTCGACAACTTCCACCCGGTGGACTTTGCGCGGGCTGGTGTCCCCGCCACACGAGAGTTCACCATTCCCGCTGGTGTTGTCTACTCCACTGCGGGAGAGATTCCCGCGGAGTACGATGTACCAATGGAGCACACCATTGAGCCTGAGCTGCGCAGGCTCGGCGTCCCCACGAGGATGGTCAAGGGCAAGGTCGTTCTTGGCGAGGAGAGCGGCGAGGGTGAGGGTTATCTGGTATGCAAAGAAGGCCAGGTCTTGGACTCGAGGCAGACTAGGCTACTCAAGCTGTTCTCGGTCTGCCTCAGTGAGTTCAAGGTCAATGTGTTAGCACACTGGAGCTCAGCGTCAGGCGAGGTCACCGAGGTCAGCCAAAGCGCAATGGAAGAATAGAAAGGCACACAGATGGCATTGCTCGCATTGGTAAGGCTGTTGTCATTTGGTAGGCTCTATACCAGCGGTACTCTGGGTTTCGGCGTTGGGGATCAAAAGAAATGGGCTCCTTGGAATGATACAAAGGGGTCAAACATGATTTTGCGTTGATCAATGAACGATACTTGCTTACTGTCCATGGTTTACAAAGTGATGCTTCCTGCTCGCAACAAAGTACACATGGCATGTATCTACTGAAAACTGATGAAGATACTACTGCTACACTCAAATTGTCGGTATAAGTAGGCCACAGCTTACCTTTGACCTCACAGAATCTTGCTAAGCCAAACAGAAACCAGCCACAGCCGCTCCCAGATACCTGCCTTGTTCCATTTCATGTACAATTGCAGGGCTCGTTACCTTTCAGATGCCCACCCCCACAATGATCCTTGGTCGTGTGCGGATGTTTTGAACACAAACGTTTTCTTGCGCTTCAACAACAGCACGGATAATGCCGTGCTTGGATGCGATATGGGAGTGGTGGTCACAATACTCCCGTGATTCTCGGCTGTGGCTGGTGGCTGCTTACCCTTTGGCGAAGTAGGGGAAAGAATCGGAACGCAAGGAGACCGAACCACCCACCGAGAATTTTCGTGGCTTGTCTAGTATCGAGGCATCTTGCGCGAATCGTTGTAGTCGTCGTCGTAACCACGCTTTCTGCTCTCACCTTCGCGAGGCCGGTCAAAGTCGCGCTGGGGCCGATCGTCACGTCCACGACGCCCCTCGCCCACGGGTTCCATGTTGCCTCCAGTTCGTCGATTGTCGCGTCCTCCGAAGCGGCCGCTGTCTCGGTTGTCGCGTCTGTCATATGAGCGCCCGCCATCGCGGTCATACCCACCATATGAAGATCCGCGGTCTCCATTCCTGCGGTCGTAGCCACCTGGACCGGAGGGAGCGCCGCTCGGGGGACCGTAGCCGCGGTCGCCACCTCGATCGCCGAAGCCGCCTTCTCGTCGGAAGCCGCCACCACCACGACCTCCGCCGAATCCGCCTCGGGCGCCTCCTCGGCCACGGCCACTGTCGAATCCTCTAAATCCTCCACGATAGCCGCCGCCGGGAGCGCCATATCCTCCCATAGCAGGCCGACTGGCAACCTTGGTGTAGTTCCGTCCGCCCAGACCACCTCCAAAACGACGGGGTACCCACGCGCGGACTGTACGTCCACGCTCGACATCGACCTTGATTTCTCGACCCTTGATGCGCATGCCATCGCAGGAATCTAGAGCCGCTACTCATCAATGCGCAAGAGCGCGCGTGTCAGTAAAGCTTACCATAGTAGATGCAGCAGTGATGTGGTACGGGACTAAAGGAAAAATCTGTCCACGCAGAGACGGGCAAGCTTGAGGGCCCTTTGTGTCTCGCGGTCTTTGTAGAAGAGGGCAAGCTTGAGGGCCACAACTTCTAATAAAACTCCGGGATCTGAAAGCGGACACACTGCTGCAGTTGGGTGAGGGAGGGGGGGATGTTTACCTCGCATGTCTTTTTCGCGCTCAAATACAACAAAGGCATAGCCTCTGTGTGGCTTTGCCTTCTTGTTGGGCTTCTCATGCGCATGAGTGTCTTTGACGATACGGATCTAGGTTATGTCAGTCGATGATCAGTACAGTGAGATTGAGTATAGTGCATACACGTTCGATGGGACCGTAGCGCCCGAACTCCCGTTCCAAGTCACGCTCGTCAGCCTCGTAGCTTAGTCGTGCAACGAGAAGAGTCTTGAAAGCATCGCCACGGATGTTGGGATCTTCGTTTGGCTTGTCTGCGCTGCAGTTAGCGACTCTGCCGATGTAGAGAGGGGTGTTGATTCCACGCACAGAGTGTGGCGAGGTTGTCCTTCTGGTATTGAAGCTTGGCCTTCATCTCCTGCTTTTTCCTATCCTTCCTCTCCAGCCAACTCTCCGTCGGATGGTAGACATCCTCTTCCTTGTACTTCTGTAGTGCTGGCATGTACGAGCTCACGCTGTCAATGGCCGACGTCACGCGCTTTTCGGGCGCGTGGTCTGGGGGGTCGAGCCATTTCAAGGGAGGGCGCGCGGCGAACAACGCGAGAAGGTTGGGTGGGAGCTTATCGGTCATTGCGCAACGACATCCACGGGCGCTTGGAAAAAGTGGATGAGGCGCTTTTGATCGATGCCGACGGCGTTGCGTCGACGAGTGGTTGATGAGTCGAAGTCCCTGGGCGCGTGGTTGTGGGACTCGAAATGAGCTCCAACACCCTTGTCGCAGAATCTGGCGGCGATCTGATTGCTGGAGTTGTGGTACAGGCACCAGTCACGTGCATGGAGCTTCCCCGGAATTCCCAGGTACTCAGACCAACCTCCTACGTTCCATCTCATATTCTTTCTCTTCTTTCTAAAATAACCACACATCGGGTCTGGAGCATCTATACCAATAGTTGACTGGTGGAAATACTTGGGCGGGCTGGGAAAGCGGCTGTCCTCTTCTTGAGGCACGTCTACGATAGACTATGATGACCACCATCCGCTGGGTGGTGACAGTCTCTTTCCAACTGCTCTTTACAGTGAGGAAACGGTTCTCGTGAACTTGAAAATCTGTTCGTCTTCTCAGCTTTCGCTTTATGTGTAATTATATGTCAACAAGTCAAGTCGCGGCCGCTTTCCCTGGCACTGACGCGACGCATGGCAATTCAGATACTGTGGGACCCAAGCCCAAACGGCGCCCTTTTACCCGGATTTGTACCGCCCTCGAATTTTTGCTGCGTACTCCGTAGACGCAGTAGGACGCGACGTCGTACCTACTATTGGCGCTCCTATCCATCGGGTGCTTCATCCAGCAGATAACCTTCAAGATGACGGTCCACGGGATACGGACAGCTGCTTCTCAGACAGTATGTATACACGCTACCCTTAGCAGATGCGAAGATGGCTGATCGGCAAATTCTCAGACCAAAGTCAAGAATGGCGTGGGCGCATTCATCTTGCAATGCAAGAAGATGGAATTCCACTACTGCGACTGGGCGGGCAGCTCAAGAGGCATGAAGTGAGTACCGCGACACGGCATACAGATCTGTTCGACGCTGACTCTGTGTAGTGGCTTCATCAAGGGCATCCTTCCCAAGTTTGCCGCCGCGAACCCCCAGATCGAATTCTCCATCTCCCCCCGGCCCAACAAACACCCCGTCGTCACCGGACACTACATCAACGGCCGCACAAAACCAGTCTGCGTGCGGAACCTTTCGCCCTACGAGATCCTCGAGAAGGTCGAGCTACTACGAGACGCCAGCGGAGAGAAGCTCACAAAGACCAATAAGGCCGTCACCAGTACGAAGGACAGTGTCAGAGGCATCTGGTCGCCCTTCCACGGCAAGGGCGAGCCTGTGTGAAGGGGGGGCTGGGTTTGTGTTGTTTCGTGGACATGTACAAGTGCAAGCGGGGTGTATATCATGTATTAACACTGTATCTGCTGGAAGGGCTTTGGGTATTTGAGAAGCGCTGTGATATACCATCATCAATACGTCAAATTTTGCGTTTATTCAAAGGTTTCCGTTCGGATCTACATGGGGGGGTTCTTCATGAGGATGGGAACAGATTTACTTCTGCTGCTTGGCGTTGACAATGTCGACGACTGGTGTGTAGCGTTAGCTTTTGTGCGCAACGGGGTTTCAGCCAGGGTACTTACAAGCAGGCTTGAGCGAGGCACCGCCGACGAGGAAACCGTCAATGTCAGGCTGCTGCGCGAGCTCGCCGCAGTTCTTCTCGTTGACGCTGCCGCCGTACAGGATGCGAGTCTCCTCGGCGACCTTGTCGCTGACGTTCTTGGCCAGCCAGTCGCGGATAGCCTTGTGCACCTCCTGGGCCTGGGAGGTGGTGGCAACCTTGCCGGTGCCAATGGCCCAGATGGGCTCGTAGGCAATGACGATGCGGCTCCAGTCCGAGATGTGGCTCTTGAGAGACGCGAGCTGCTTGCTGACGACCTCAATGGTGGTGCCAGCTTCGCGCTCCTCGAGGCTCTCGCCGCAGCACCAGATGACGCTGACGCCGGCCTCGGTGGCAACCTTGGTCTTGAGGGAGACGGTCTCGTCGGACTCCTTGAGGATGGTGCGGCGCTCAGAGTGACCGAGGATAGCCCAGTCAATGTTGCTGTCCTTGAGCTGCTCGACCGAGATCTCGCCAGTGTAGGCGCCGTTGGGCTTGTAGAAGACGTTCTGGGCGGCGACGCCAATCTTCTTGTTCAAGCTCTCGCGAACAGTCTGAAGGAAGATGGAGGGAGGGGAGACGACGACCTCGGTGTTGGGGTCAAGGGAGGCGTTGTTGAGGTTGTTGACAATCTCCTTGATGGACGAGTTGGACCCGTTCCTGCGTAGCCATGTTAGTCAATGGGCTCTCGTCAACCTTGCAGCGTCTCGACTGCTGCTCAACGCGGGGCGGGCGCGTCGATGGATGCGTGGAGGGGTAGGTGTTCTTGCTCTAGACCTACATCTTGAAGTTGCCGCCGACGAAGAAAGTGCGAGCCATGATGGGCGAGTGTGTGTGATGGTATCTTTTGAGTGAAAGAGAGATGTAAAGTGCGATATCAGAGTGAGGTTGCGTGAAATAGGACCGCTTGGAAAGGTTTGGAAGAATGGTGCCAGAAAAGTAGCTCAACATTGCATGGACATGGAGGGGCAACCTCAGCTCAGCCCAGTGAGGTCCACGGGTGACCTCACTGCAACTCATGCTTGCAGTGCAGTGGCCGATTATCGGGTCCAGTGCTAGACTAATAAGGTGGTACCTTGCCCTTTATAAGCACACACATTATTAGCTCGATGTCGGCTCGGCCCCCCTAAGTTACCAGAATCACATATCCCACAGTTCTATCTCCCATGACGTTAATTGTCCTCTTGTCAGAAGGCGAACTGCAGGAGAAGACTGGTCGGAGGGCAATTCATGATAGCGTTGTGCGTTCTCGAAACTTCATGTTCTCTACTAGGCTACGCACATACACACTTGTCTACGGGGCTTGGTGCCAATGCTTGTTGGGATTTCTGAGCTGCGCGAGATCATGACCCAGTAACGCGTCTATCAAAATTTTGCATTTGTATATGTAGCATGTGTGTCCAAACTCCTAAGACCCAGTTTACTGCTGTGATCCTCTGAAACAGGCCTCTGGGACTGTCCTGTTGCCCTCCACCAATTCTGTCTATCTGTGTGCCATCTAGTTATTCCGTCGTGATTCCTCCAGCCGTCTTCCTCGGCGCGGCATGGCATATCCGCAGCGTCAGGGCACGAAACGGCCCGTCTGCGTCCTCAGCAGGGCATGGAGCATGCCTTGGGCGATCCTCGGCTCAGGAGCCTGCCTCAAGTCCAGAATACCTGGTCGAAAGCATCTCAACATCGGATTCGATGGGTGCTGTATCGACTCAAGAGGCTTTGCTCGTGTCCACGAATGGGGCATTGTGCTTGCGCACTCCTCGGTACCGTGGGGCTGAGGTGTCCCGTACCTCGTGTGTAGTGATCCTCAAATAAGAAAAAAAGAAGAAGAAGAAAAGGTTCATTCAGCCGCTGGCGGCGAACTCCATGGGCATGGGCGCAGGCATCAAGGTGCCGTGAGCCATGGTGTTGCTCATTTGCGACATGACACCAAGCAGCTTTTGCATGTCCGCGATCTGCTGGACAGTGCGCGCATCCTCGGGGTTGTCCAGGCCACGAGCCATGTCCTCAATGGCCTTGCGGCTGTCCATCCATTGCTCAACCAAAGGCTTGGCGGCGGGCTTCTCTACTTCCTTTGGTGGCGCAATCTTCTGAATGACCTTGCGGCTGGAGATGCTGCGCGACGGCTCAGTCTGGGTCTTCCTCTTGCGTCCCTTGGCTGGCTGGGCATGGCTGCTGCTGTCCGGAGAGGAAGAAGTGGTGTTGACCCCTGCGTTCTTCTGGTGGTTGTGTACACGCTCCATGTGGTCCTTGAGGTTCCAGTGGCGGGGGAATCCATTGCCGGGGGCACCGCGCTCGCATCCAGGGAAGGGGCAAAGGTGCGGCTTCGCACCATGGCCGTGCATCCCGTGCATTTCGCGCTCATGGCGGAGGAGGCAGGCCGTGGAAGAGAACTCCTTGTCCTTGCAATCCGAGTCCTTGCAGCGGTATGGCTTGAGGTGTGAGTCGACGAACTTGCTGGAGCGAATCATCAGTGGCTGAGTCTTGATAAATCAGTGTGGGCTCTTACTCGTAGTTGCACTTGAGCTTCTCAGGCTTGTGGTTGCAGGATGGCTGTCCCTCCCAGGGGCAGTGGTATAGTCCGTCCTTCTGGGTCACGGCACTCTTGTACAAGTCGTGGTTGCGGGCGCTCTCCACTTCTCGGCGGTTGATCATGTTGTTGGCAAGGGGCATGGCGTCCGAAACTGGGTAGCCTTGTCCGGAGACGTCGTGATGGCTGATGTAGTCAATGCTGCTTTGATACAAGTGTTAACGACCGGGGACGGGCCTGAGCATCGCATCGCAGGCATGACTCACCTTGGAGATTGGCAGGCAATCTCTGGAGAAGACTGAGGAGGGCTCAAAGGCTCATTCTGTGCTGAGGCAAACCAAGCCTCGCTGACATTGACCGGCGATGGGGTCCTCGAGACGGATCCGTCAATGCACCAGGACACGGGGGATCCGTTGCTTGAAAGAGGAGCCTCGGGCACCCAGAGCTGGGCTGGGTTCACCACGAGCTCGGTCCCTTGAGGCACGGCGAATGCGACATCATCGGTAGTGTGGCTGGCATCTTGGTAGCCAGACCAGAATCCTTGGGAAATGACAGCTGGGTCGCTCTCGAAAAACACGCACGAGTCCATTCCGGTGAGGTTTCCAACGCCTTGGGATCCGGCTTGGAAAGCAGCATTACCTCGAACGCCCATGCTGGACGTGCCTGATGACTGTGAGAGCGAAGATCCATTTGATCTGCTCGAGTCCAGCCTGGCCATAGCATGTGGCGCGACTGTGTGGACTGAAGTCATTCCAGCAACCGGCCAGTTGCTCTCGACGGGTCGTGGTCGAAAAAGCCTTGATCCACGGGGCGTGGTCTGTCCGGATGTGAGTACGTAATCCTCGGCCTCTCCTGAGTGTGATGATCCATTATCCGGGAAGTCCTGGTAAGACTCTGTGGAACGCATCCATGATGGCGCATGCATCAGGTCTGTGGAAGCTCCTGTGCTCTGAGAGAAGGAAAAGGGGCCAGCGGCGTGCGCTGCCATGTTTTGGGGGAAGCTGTAGTCGCTAAGTAGGTTAGTGTCCTGTTCTCCACTGACCAAATGCTGATAACGAAAAATACAAAAAGCGAAAAGAAAAACAGAAAGCAAGCACACATGAGCTGGCTCAACTTTGATCTAGTGCGTGTTAGCATCAAATGTCGATCGAAGCAGGTCATGTCTACCAACCCAGCCCAAACATAGATGTGACCTCGTCCGACATCATCAACTTGCAAATCTAGTCCAGAGAAGTAGGTCCAAGCACGATATTCATGTTCATCGGTTGGTTTGTGTTCTCCCAGTCGTCAGGATCCAGGGCGGGGCGCCGGCAAGTAAACGGTCCAGTCGTCGATCCCAAGTCGAGCGGCAGTGCCACAATAGCGGGTTGGTAATCCGGACAGTCTGTTCGTCGACACTGAGGGCCGTTTGTTCCATTGGTCTGTGCATATCAAGACATGGATCCGGGTCTGGGAAAGCGAGTTTGTCGAGTGAATCACAGGAGCGCGCAAGCAGATCAGAGTGTCGTTGGCCGGGTATGCATGGTCATTTCCAGAGTTCATCCTCCGCGGCTGCGGGCAATCGAATTAGATTGCAGTGGTAGAAGCCGAGTGGCTCAGCATCATTTGCTGTGCACAAGGCTGTGTCCGGGTAATCCGTGTCAGGGTCGTATCCAGCAAGTTTCCGGTGTGGGAGTGAGAATCCAGTAAAAGCAGATATCATTGGTGCTCCAGGAAGCGTAGCGGTCCATGTCCATTGAAGGGTTCCTCTGAGTATGTCCGGGGGTTGGTTGGTCGTCAAGATCCATGGCTCCGGCGAAAAAAAGCAAATCCAGTGGTACTCCAGGAGTTGATGATTCTGTTTCTCTCAATCTGTAATTTGGGATATACTTACCACGACAATGACTGTCGTTCAATATGAAGATTTCTTTGTTTGATGATCGTGTCTGGCTCAGACAGATCTCCTGAGTGATCCATGGCTGTCCTTGGTAGGTTCCTCGGGCGAAAGAAAACAGATGTCCATTGTCCGGTATGTCCAGGGGTAAGGTCAAGATCCTTGAAATGGCTTCCTCGTTGATTGTTGCAAGATTGTGAATGCGGACGGACAAAGGAAAAGACATGAATGTGTGCGATACATGGTGACAAGCAAAGAGAAGCAGACTAAAAGTACCTTGAGAGCGACTGAACCTCGTCGAGGTCAGTGGTTTTGAATCCAGGCATAGCTTGGCGTGGCACCAGCGTAGCTGTCATTGTGTCCGGGAGAAAGCAAGAGCAATTTGCACTCTTCTGAGATCCAAGAGACCAAAGGGGGGAAGCAATGGTCTCTGTATGTTTAGCACCTGTCCAGATGGGCTGGATAGCTGGCAGCGCAAAGCAAGTCCTGGGGTCCTTGTGGAACTGGGTTGCTGGTAAGAGAGAGGAAGAGGTAGAGAGGCCGGAGCGGCAAGTAAAAATGTTGTATAGGTGGTGGTATGGTATGTTGAGGTGGTCGGAAGTGTCGCAGAGTTGGGCACCGATGTTGGGCAAGAATATTGAGGAGCAGAGACAGGAGAATGCCCAAAGGACGGGGGCACGGGGTTTTATTGCTGCAGTCGATGCCCAACGCGAGGCAAGGGTGAGCCAGTCGCAACGACGTTGGAGGTGAGGAGTGACGGCATCCAGGAGGTGCCACGCCAGCAAGGACATGGCCGCATGGATGCGCCGGCGCTCTGTAGTTCCGGCTGATAGGCCACGCTCGCGCTGGATCTGCAGGAGGAACTTTGGCGGTGACCGTCAGTGGTCGCGATCCTTGTTTTCTGCTAGACGCTGTGGGCCGCCGTGCAGGGGTTTCGTCCTATCCGCTTCTGGACATGGCATGCGAGGATGAGATGGCTGAAATGGCCAGCTCAGCAATGCATGCTTGGCGCGCGAAAAAAGCAATGCATTGATTTTTCCTGGCTCCAGTCCGTCCTCCAAAGCCTCACTGTCGGTCAGTCATGAATCGTCTGCGCAAGGTGCCCGCCTCGTTCCGGCTGTATAATACAACAACATCATTAGCAACAGACAGCAGTTGCTGGTGCTGATGAAAGCCTCACGGCCAATCGCTTCCAGGACGACGAATCTCTTACCTAGCCTGTGTGACAGACCGGTATCATGCGTTGAGACGCAGCAGACGGACGCACGCTTCGCTGGCCACAAAGTTGGCCGTGATGACCACCATCAACCGTGTAAAGTCGCGCGTGATATGGCGCACTCCTCAGTGTGATTGCTCCTGCATCGAGCGGGGTATATGACTGAGAAGCAATCTATGGGATAATAATAGCACGTTGCACAACATATCTATTCTACCGATATTCGTACGTGTATGTGTTCGCTTGGGGTATCCAGAGTGAGTGAGGCTGTCGGTAGGATCGCGGGTCTTTCGGAAGCTTTGACCGCTTCGCCGCATTCTGTATTCTCCCGAAAGGAGTGGCAGGCGTGACGTTGCGCTGATGCGACGAAGAGCACACGGATCAAAGTGTCTAGTCCTTTGGGTGATAATGTTTTGCCTGGACGTATCCCGGACCGCTGGAAAGTCCCAGAGTCGACTCAGTCGAGTTCCAGTCGCAAAGCACGTGATGGCCGGATCTCACAGCAGGCAGGAGACAATCTTCACCAGTCGACGTGACGTCAACAACGAACATGAAGGCAATCAAATGATCGTTGGTGCCGGCGGACCTTGTCCACATTGTTTACATTATTCTACAGACTTCACTTCGTCCATTCGCGGAGGCATCGTCGAGGGCGTCGTCGCCGCACCACGCCAGTTGCCAGTGGGTTCATGCGCTCCTTGCCAGATCTCGTACAGCCCGCAATCCATATCATGGTCGAGGTTCGGCATGAACCCTCGAAGAACGGCGCGAGCCATAGGCCAAGTTTCAATGCCTAGCGCTCGGCTGATCTGCACGATCCGGCTGTTGTAAACCTCAGTCCACTTCCTCAACTGCCTCT
This sequence comes from Emericellopsis atlantica, assembly GCF_019669845.1. NCBI lineage: Eukaryota > Fungi > Ascomycota > Sordariomycetes > Hypocreales > Bionectriaceae > Emericellopsis > Emericellopsis atlantica. The sequence goes on along the minus strand of NW_025764707.1, from coordinate 918,928 downwards.
CCTCCCTTGGGCTGGAGGCCCGACCTGAGGAGGCTATAGCGGCTCCGAACAAGACACACCAAAACCAGAGGGGGCCACCCCAGCTACTTGCCAGTAGCAACTCATCCATGACAGTCACGTCGTCAATCAGCTGCTCCAGCAACCAGTCTACCAGAACAGCGTCCATCTGTCCACTGCCTACCTCGGAGAAAAGGTAGAAGAAAGTGGCAATGAAGCAGGTGCGGCTGCTCTTCGGATCCCCGTTCAGAATACGCGGCATGTAGGTATTCGGATCAAAGCCTCGGGATATCTCATAGTCGAGCTCGAGATCTTTGGTATGATTCTGCCATAATCGAGCAGCTTGTGTATCTGATTCCTCCCACCAACCGTACTTTGGCGCTTCAGTTGGTGGCAGTGCAGATATGTCCCATATCGAAGCGAAGAGAAGGGCCATGAAAGTCGGTCGGTAGTCGGGAAAGTTGACGAGTTTTGCTGATTTACTTGCTCGCAGACCTTCTCCAGCCCTACACACACAAGTCAGCATTAAACACGCCGAGTGACAAACACCTCGTCTGCCGGAAACCCACATCTTGAACATCTTCTGGGCCAGCGAGGGACGAATGTCGTGCTGTCGCATTGCAAGTCTGAAGCCTTTTAGGTGCTTGGATGATGTATCCAAGTCTCCAATCGCGCCCTGGCGTTCTAGTCAGATAGACCCGAACAAACATTACGTGTCGATGACTGCAATACTTACTTCAGCCAGCGCCAGTGCTGAAATGGCTAGCATGGTCTCGCCCGTATGCGCCGTGTCGGCGTTTGACAGTCGCTCCCTTGCAAGTTGGTACGTGACAGATTTGTGGTAGAGAAAGGGCACCCGCACTTCATCCATGGAACCCTTTACCCATGCCCACTGGCAGGCAGACAGCATGAGGCACATGTGCATGTAGCCTTCATTCTCAAACGCCCTGTGGATTCTGGAATGTCGTTGCTCAGCGTTTCTCTTGGCAAGCAATCCACACCTGTCTTCATATACTTACACGCTCGACTCGAGCTCACGGCTCACTGGATTTTCGCCCCAGACAGCGAACTTTGAGACTGTTCTGAGTGTTAAACAACGACATAGTGCTTATGTAGTCGGCATGACCTACAGTGGCGAAGCAATCTTTTTGATGCTTCCGGCAGCGTCTCATATGAGCCGCCGACATAGCTATCCAGCAATCGGTTGCCTAGTTGTGTTGGCGCGAGGCTGGCCATAGTCTGATGAGCGACCAGGTCCTTCCTTGACGACAGTTGATCTATACGCGTGCCCACAGGCGAATTGACTGGTGGCGATGGATAGACGCATTCATTTCCAGATTGCAAGCAGTTGGTGCTACTTCATGTTCAGTACCGTACGTCTGCAAGAGCATGGTAGGAGTTGCTCGACCAGGCCAACAAGTGCTCCGCACGGGCGCCGGTGTGCAAGATGTTTGATCTCGGTCCAGGGATAAACTTACCATATTGGTATGCTCTCATCGCATCTAACATGTCTCTGTTTGCAGGTGTAGCACCCGTTCTTACTTCGCCGGTGGAATTTTCGTTTCCTCTCTTTCGGGGGCGCCATGGTGTACACCAATGTCCAATGGCTTGTTGTTACACATCAGGTTATTTCTGAAGAAAATATCTGAGCTGCCGTTAACGACATTATCTCCAGCGATATTCCAGTAACTCTCATCAGCACTCTCAGAGTCAGGAGGTAGCTTACGGGAACCGCCAAGCCGTGCATTCTATACGAAACTTGCATATCTGTCTCGGCCAATCACGTTTACAATGGCTTCCTGAGAAGTCGAAATTGCGGGGTGCATGCGAATGATGCGATCGATAATTCGATAATATTCGGCACGACCAGCGGACTCCGAAACTCCTGTCTGGTCATCCACGAACTGTATGAAATCGAGCTACCCTATATGCCTTCTCTTCCTCCTTTCTGCTCAGGATGGTCTTTATGCTTGTCGTCAAAATTTTTGGCAGGGTTTGGTTAATCCGAAACTATCACATTTCGAGTTGCTCGGGTTAGATTCTGGTTCTCGATCGACAGGCGAACCCATATTCCCATTTCGACTTATGTTTCCGATAACCCCAGACTATGTTCCTCATGTGAATTGCACCGTAAACACACGGGCAAAAGTAGGAGCACGAGCCGAGCGTATAATATATCGGAGTATATTCGAGCTACTCCATTAGATATTGCACCAACAAATCCCTCACACATAAAGCAGCATATTCTACTCGGGGTCAATGACTGTGAGCTAAAGGGTTGTTCACGTGATGTAGCTAGCTGTCGGTAACTTGGCAGCAGCCTGCCTCATGTAGCTCAGAGAGACATCCGCGTGCACCTCACCAATGATTCCGCCAACAACACTCACACATGTCCTTGCATTGACTGCCAACTGTGTCCTCCACCCAAATGCGTTACTAGACTAATACGTAGTCGTCACCGTGAAGCCTCACACGAGATTGCCGATGCTCGACAGAGTGCCACGCATCTGATGCAATGCTGGCCAATCGGTTTCGCATCGTCAGCACCTTCATAGTCGTCGCATTCCGTTGATTCGCCAGCATTGCCATGGGGACAATTCATTCATGTCCTGCTGGCGCCCAAGGGAGTGCCGTTGGTGCCCAATCTTCGACACCGAGGAAAAGCACCCTGCCGTTGACCGCTCCTCGCCCTACTGGGGCATTCCCTGTCCGCTATGTCCCGCAGCCATGGTCGCCTAACCGACGCCAGCATACGTGGGTACATGCTTCAGGCACTGAATATCAGATCCAATGAGACGAACCACTTGCTGGCAGGCCTTGCTTGTACTACGTGCTGTTGTTTGCTAATAGCGACTCCGTGCTCCTACTATGAGTGCCTGGTGCACCTAGATCTACTAGGCTTCCCCAGTCCTCGTCGTGCCAAACGGCTGCAAACTGTCGTCTCGTGTGGTATTTCAAAGACCTCTATTGTTGATCCATCGACGCCTCATCGTGGCAGCCTTCATTTGTCCAAATTCGCCACTCTCATCACACAGCACACCCTCCTCCCAGCCGATCCTCGCCCCTCCAGCCCTGTTTGGATTTGTTGCGCCCAACCGATGCTCTAGTCTTCGGTTAACAGCAGGCCTGGGTCACGCGCGCTTGGTTCCCTGCGCTTCCTCGCAAGAGCCTTGACCTAGTGATGCTAGAGTTGGTACCTGAACCACACTAGGGATTCCACCCAGGCCCAACGGATCAAGCTAATTTCGCTGCAAGGCTCGACGCCTTACTGTTGTTGACCTCTCGGCTCCTGGTCCCTGTCTCGCAACATCCTGACGCTCTCCGCGCCGCTATTACCTCCCGCGGTGTCTAGCTCGGAAGACATAAGATGTCCTGGTCCCAAAGTTGACTTCTGAGCTCCGATATTCCCAGCAGCACTATCTTCGTCTTCTCTACAGAGATAGGCTTCATCTATCTCGCATTGAAGCTGGACCCGCTACCAAGGCTTCCAGGTTACACTTACATTTGGTGTACTATACGTTCTCGACGCAACCGTCAGCCGTTGTGATCAGATCCCGGACGCCGGACCTTACCGCTATATCCCATTGTTCCCCAGGAAAGCCCAGGAAACCATCGAGCCAGGATACACAGACCATTGGAGCCGTTGGATTTTCTGTTCTCTTCCAGTAATTGGCTCGAGAGACCTGTCGAGACCACCACGGAGCGTTGATCATTTGGTTACCAAGAGGCTACCCCATAGCCCTTGTAGTTCTGGATTCTTTTCTTCTGCCTTGCTTTGGGTTTCTTCCGCGAAGCCTTTCCATTTGCACTGGCCATGTACGCACAAAGCCCTGCGAACATGTCTCAGCATAATCTAGTATGCAGCGGTCCCCCAGTCACGAGCGGACCATGGGACTCCAACCGCAGGTAGGAACCTGTGCCCCTCTGGAGCGGTTTACTGTTGGCCTAACCACGAAGACAGTCCACTAGTTGACTCCTTGAATGGTGCTAACAATGCATTTGAGAATGGCTTCTATACCATATTCTCCAAGTGAGTTGACACCAAAGGATGTCATTGCACTGCTGACGATCATCAGCGGACTGTACTCGGGAAACTCACACGGCCCGGCCGGTGCATCCATCGTGGGCTCTGCGTCTCATCCGTCGCGTACCGATCTCAACTATTCATCGGGCCCAGTGTACACCGGGCGCCCTCATTCTATACACCACAATGCCTCAAACCACAACTACGGCACATACCAGACCCCCACAGCCCACTCGTGGGAGGGACAAGGCAGATATTCCCCCACGGATTCTGTAGACGACATCATTGCATCGCCCAACTTGTCCGACTACTCCTTGGACAACGGAATCAAGCCAGGCAGCGGACGGCCAAAGAACCACGGCAAGAACCGACCTCAGCGACGACCATCGAACCGGGATGAATTCGACGGCCCTCACCAGTTTTTGCAGCGGCCACCTCCAACCGTGCTGGCCCAGCAGGAGAGAGAGCTGCCGCACCTGCCCACCAACCTACACATACAAGAGCAGGACGCCGTGTTGAGCCAGGTCAATGACCGACTTTCGCAGTGCGCCTTTGACTTTGTGGCAAAGTACCAGTTTCCCGTGCCTCTGACGCAGGACATGCGGCCCGTGGAGCGCCCACAGGACAGGGAGTGGACGGAATGGGTATACTTGCTGAAAAGGCTCGCGACCAAGAGGAGGATACCCGCGCGCGTTCTCTACAATGGACAGATCAAGCAGTTTGTCACGATACTGGAAAACTCATTGGAGATGCGCCACGCTGCGAAGCACCAGAGTCGACCACTCAAGGACGACAGGAACATCCTGCAGCTCATCTCGGCCGGCATCCAGGTCGCCAAGATCCTGAAAGATGCGTCCGCCATGGACCATCTGGATCAACTCTACGTGTCCACGGAGAACCAAATCCAGGAGCGTACAAAGCCCCGGCTTCGAGGCTGATACACGCGTGGATTGAAGTACAGGCCCAAAGTTGGACCGCCTGATTCACAACATACCGTTGAGAAGGATATACCAGCAAACCAGGGAGACGGGACCGCACGACGATGATGTTTTATGATAATGATCTGGCCATTTGCTTTCTGTGTTACTTTGCTCGGCATGATGGAGTCGACAGCCAGGACTCGAGATCGATTGACAGACACACCCGGGGTCAAATGGATATTAGTCGACACTGCACCGGATCTCGTGTCACGCACCTTGCTAGCGAGAATGTTGTTTTCACAAATGTCCGAACTAGCCTGATTGGAACTGTTTCTTGCTACTGTTTCTTGCTTGTGCTTGTCTTTGCGTGCATATGGGAGTCTTGCTATCGTCTCGATGAGAAGCTAACACCTGGACGAATTCAGGATTTCATGTCCAAGGACCTCGCGCAGCTCATGGAGTGCAGTAAGAATGACAGGAGGTCAGCACGTGCAAGTGCATATGGCCTTCAAAGTACATGACTATCTGCCGATTCTTTACGAAAGCTATCTATCATGGGCGTGGAGCGTTAAGCTCTCGAATGGCCATACATATCATCTCAGCACGACTTCATCAGACATGAGACTATGTCTGTCCGATTTTAGTCCTGATACCCGCACAGACGAATAGCAGGATCAGGGTGGAGCGGACTGGTTGTCTAGACCGGTGGATTGTTCTCCCACTTCGAACGATAAAATAAAGTTGACACTCTTGCGCAGTGAGGTCGCGAGGTGTAGGCAATCTGTGGGGTTCCCAAGCTGCGCATTTGACGCGTGTTGGTGTGTGGCAGGTATCTTGGCTTATTCCTTACCTGTTGAAGACTGCTCTGAGAAGTTCCAATCTCTCGCTGCGTGGACAGCGACGAACAACTCTTCATTGCAAGAACATATCGCCCTCTCGGGTTATGCTCACGCGCATGGCTACACTGCGTAGCTCATGTTCGCGTTGAATGTTGCAAAGCCAAGATGTTGAGAAAGAAGAGAGAAGTATCTGCAAAAATTCAAATCTGCAGATAAACCCTTCCCCTCCGCGCATGGGCCCCCTAGTAGCGGCGCACGTGACCTACCGACGCGAACGAGTCTCTTTAATCCACCCGGAGCGCCATGAATTTCTGCTCTTCTTTTTCCCTTCTCTCCTTACACTATTTCATATCACGCACAATTAATCAACTATCTGGGATTCGCCAACTCGCAGTTAGTCATATTTGTGTGCAAGACGAACGGATTTCTCTGCTCTAATACCCGTGATGAGGATTCGCTCCTTGTTGCGATCCAGGGGAGTTTCCGACATGTAATTATTCAACGCAGACTGTGCCCTGGCCTCTCTGTGCTGCCATGCCTTGATGAGGCTCTACAAGCAGCCACTGACCTGTCGTTGGAAACTGAATGTGTACTGGGTGCATGCCTTCGACGTGACGGGCGATCATCACTGTTGCTGTACCGCTACCTCGGTCGATACAACTGAATCGCCTTCTGTGAACATTGGCAGATGTTACAATGAGGAGAAGCTCTAATCGGCTCGCATTGTTCACTTACACGGGAGCATGTCCCACGAGCTCTGGTCTACTCGCTGTTGCGCTATTAAGCCGTGTATGCTCTACACCTACATGCTACTGACGGGCTTGCCAAGGTGTATTACCACTGATCACTGTATCTGATATCTTGCTCTTCTCGCGTTATGGCGCTAGAGTCTTCTCACCCTATTGCCCACTCATGAACATCGCCTGTCGTGACTATTCCCTCGGTTCAGGGTCCATGGCGCTTATGCTCGAAATCATCGGACAACTCCCAAGCAGCCATGGACAAGACTCATTCTCGAGCCTTCCGCCGAAAAAAAGCGCGACCTGCTGAAGATCAGTGAAGAAGGCACGGGAGAGAACAAAAGGCCGCGCCGGTGTTATACAGGTTAGTCTATTGATCTGGAACAAAAGAAACCGTTACATCCTGTGGCCCATTGACAAGGCGCATGACCTGCGCATGCTGCTGTCCCTCCCTCATCCAACGCACGTGCCGTTTTTTATGTACACATTCTACTCTCGCCCTCGCGAAACCTTCGCTCTTCTACGCAGCCTGCTTCTTCAGATCGCGGGCGGCCTGCTTGAGGCTGAAGTTGCACTCCTCGTACGCGCGTCCGGCACCGAAACCAACACCGACAAAGGCAGGCCACGCTCTGCGCTTGAACAAGAGGACGGAGAAGACGACGCCGAAACCGAGACCGAGGGTGGACTTGACGAGGAGGTTCGAGAGGCAGCGGTCCCACTACAGAATAGTCAACATGGTGCTCAACGTGCTGGTATGAAATCCACGCCCAGCATTTGTACCTTCTCGTTAAGGAGCGCTTCGCTCACAGGCCTTGAAACGGCGAGGGGCTGGGGACGACTGAGGGTGTTGTCGGCCATTGTGTGGTTCCTGAAGGACAATCGTTAGCCAAGGCCCACAGGCAGTGATCTCCGCAGCCATTCGACGCACTTTGGTGGTTTGAGAGGTGGCGTAGAGCGAGTAGTCAAGCTGCGACAAGCTTCGAGGCGGTTGATGATGGCATACCTTCACGAGAATGTGTCGGCGAGAATGCCAGCCCAGATCCCGAAGGCGGTGTACACCGGAAACTGCTCTGGTGTTAGCGTGGCGGCAGAATCCTGGAAATTTTGGCGAAGCAGCTTCAGCGTCACTGGGAATAATTAGTAGCTGGTGATTTGAGTCGCATTCAGTTCATTATAATAACAGCGTCTTGACATTGAATTCTTTTTTTCTTGATGTGATACCGTCAATATCGCGCCCACTCTTTTCTCATCATGGTAAGGCGGAATTCATTCTCGAGCGATCACAAAGCTAATCAGTGCAGAGTGAGGCAGAACTTATCAAGACTGTGCGAGGTCTTGACCAGAGTGGCCCTGGCGAGAATGGAGAGAAACTGGTCAACCTTTGGAGATGCCTGACTGCATCGGCTGACAGCCATTTCCATGCCGCAGAGCAGAGTTGCTTGAGATGGCTCCTCAAATCGATGAATGGATCAACGCGCAGCGCGGAGACATTGCGACGCTATCCAATGACCTGGAGGCTACTCGATTGCGTCTTCCAGAGAATACCGCTCTTTTCACTCGCCAAGTCACTCGCCGATAGGAAATTTGTCGCCGTGTTGCAGCAAGCTTTGAAGGATGTGTCACATTGCCAGGACGACCACACGACGGCAACATCTTCTAAACGGAAACGGTCGCCGCCCGCGACGTTTGCTCTCGAATCTCTGACAACTCGAGATGGCTGTGCGGAGAGTGGCCAGGCAATCTTTACATCTCTGAGAACATTGACGCGGAGGATCGGCGACACGACGACTACATCATCTCACGACAAGGTTGGAGCAGAGCATCTGGCCTCCCTGTTTGCGAGCCCAGCGAGTGAGGCCGCGACGCTTGCCGCGCCACTACTGAGGATATGCGACGTTTTGCTAGAAAGCGGCAGTTTTGCGGAAGCCACAGGGTCTGAGGATTGGATCGACGTCGTCGCCTCTCTGTGGCACCTTCACCTTCAAGGTGAAGATGACGCTACCGAAGTTGCGAGGCACCTTTTTGGGCCGGCGTCAGCTGTCGTTGTCAAAGTAGAGGGGCTGGCCGAGAAGGGCGATATGTCGATACCAAATACCATCCGAGACCGATGGAGCAGTGGACTGAGGACATTTATGCATCGCACCCTCATACTCCCTGCCCGCTCGACCTTCCTCAGCCACCAGAATGTGGACGTTATCACGAAAGCACTGGCCAGAGCAGAACTTGATTCGGGTGCACCAGCAACGAACACGACAGTGACAGCGCCCGCCCTGTACCTCTTGGCATCCACGGCCACACAAGTGCTGATTGAGCGAGGCGTCCGCAGAGGCAACTCAGAATGGATGAAGCGAGTCTTTCAAGCAGCCGAGGCTTCCATACACGAGCGGGAAGATCGAGCATCCGTCATGAACGTAATGCTCAAGCAAGCACGAGAAAGCAAGGTTCCCGTGAGCGCAAACGATCTGCGCGTTGTGTGTCGTCAGTATGCGCTTCAAGACGGGGAGACTGATTGGAAGCTTGTCGCCAACTTGACACAGTGTGAGCCCGATGTGTTCCAGGGCAGTGCGGCCGGCACAGAGCTCCTGAAAGAGATTTGCGAGAGATCAGTTGCACCCGAGGCCGAGCAACACTACGATGCGGTCTTGCAAGTGATTGACGCTATCGTGAAAGGCTTCCGAAATGCCAGAACTTTCTCAACATTCCTCCGCCTTTGGTTCGAACAGCTAGTTGCCGTTGAAGGCAAGAAGTCGAGGCAACGATCACCGTGGACAAGTATCGGTCGCGGTAAGAGTCCCATATTGGCGGGCACCTCGTGGGTTGAAGACAGCTGCTCTGTCAGTGAGGTCAATGAAATGCTCGACTGGATCGATTCACTCAAGCCGCAGCCCGAATCGCTCTGCCTCTGGTTGAACGCTGTCTCTCAGGGCATACACAGCGATGTGTACAAGGATGCACTGGGCCAGAAGATTTTCAACGTGATCCTCAAGGTCCCGCATTCAAATACCGACATCTCGGCGCTGAAGTGGAGGGTCGTCTCCAAAGCTGTGGCGTGCGCGCCTATCAGTCAAAGAGCCGACAATATGGCACTGATCAAGGGCGACTTGAAAAAGATCCTGAAGAAGAGAAGCCTGAACACGGCCGAAACCTTTGAAGCCTTCAAATGCTGCTGCCGCCTGTGGGTCGCATTCTCGCCTGACGGCGACCAAGATGAACTTCTTGCAGACCTAATAGGAGATTTCGACGACGGACTCGGATCAAGGGAGGAGTTGAAGGCGCAGAGTCTGGATTTTGTCATCCCCGATGGCGAAACCGACAATGACTTTAGCAGTGAACACGCCCTACCCCTATACGTGGCCTGGTGCCTTCAAGGATCGACTCGTTTCAGCAGGCTCTTTTTCAACCGGAAGAGCGAACTGCCACTCGCTGTCTCAACCTTGTTAAACCGCGCAGATGATTCGAAATCTACCATTGGACACCTCTGGCAGACATTGCTGGACAATGAACATTGCATTAACGAGACCAAGCTTGCCGGGATGAGCGTGGACCGTACCATCGATGCCTTCACAGCCTCTCAGAAAAATGGAAACTGGCCAGACGGCACGGGCAACATTTGGCTCCGTTCCATTGCTACTGTTCCGCTTGATGCCTTGAGTCGAGCCCAGCGTGAGCGGGTGATGCTGGCCCTCGTTACCGCCGGCACCTCTCCGAAAACGGCCAAGAAGATCTCGCTGGACAGCTGGAAAGCCATGTTCAGTCTCTCTGCGAAGCTCATGTCTCGGTCGACATTCTACGAAGGCATGGCCTTCCAGCACCTGCTGGACATGGCCAACTACGTGGTCCCCTCGGTTAATCAATCGCCTGCCGAGGCCTTGTCGGAGCTTGTCGAGCGTTTCTCCGCCATGGCAACCGCTACCATCCAGCGGGTGGCTGAACATGTCGAGAAACGCAGCGCGCAATATCTCGAGGAGGCGGCTGTCTTTGTCAAACAATGCGAGGAAGCCTTCAAGGAAGACAAGAGCCAGCGGATACCAGCCCTGCACCTGACCTTGTTGAAGACGTTAAGCAAGCTACTCTGGGAAACGAAAAGCCTTCACCACTATGATCTTACGGCTTCTTTACCGGCGAATGCTACCACTGCCCTCAAGGAGGGGGTCTTGCGGGTGATCCAAGGCTGGGCAAGTGAAAAGAAACTTTTCTCGTCGCCCCAAACAGACATGGATCTCGGTCTGTTTGCCGCTGTTGATGCGGCCGATGTCGCCAAGGACCTGCCTGAACTGAGTAAGATCAAGAGCACCTCGCTGCATAAACTCGAGGAGCGCAGCGCCAAAGCCATGGAAGCTGGCGACGTGCGTGGATGGAGGGTGCAGACCTTGCTGCAGAGGTTCGTGCCCATGGAGCTGCAGAAGCCTCGTCCTGCCACGTTTCATAACATCCAAGGCAAGGGTCGTGAGGCGGTATTGAGGCAATACGTCGTCTCGATCGTCAAGGCCATGCCTACTGCCGTCAAGATGATGTATCTCGAGTCGTTGCTCGGCGAGTACCTCGGTGGCTGCCATACCGATGGCCAACTCATAGCCATTCACTATGTGGTAGGCCAGCTCATCGAGGCGACCGACCTTCAGATCAGTCCCGGCGAGTACGATCTGGCCCAAGGCCACAGCGACTTGACACGAGCGCTGGCCACATCTTGCACGGCCGTCAATTCCGTCTACATCTGCCGTACCCTCTGTCAGCTCTTGGAGAACAAGCCCCAGGCCATGACGCAGTGGAATGTCGAGGTCCTGCTTGGGACGATTGCCTCCTTGTCTTCTGACAAGATCACCGGTGTATCGCCGCCCCCCTTCATCTGGATGTGCAAGCTCGTCGAGGTTGTCATCAAGAAGCACCGCCTGCGACTAGAAGGGCACTACCACATTCTCCTGTCGGTTCTGCAGGCCCTTCTCCGCAACCTCATCGACGAGCAGCCCTCCACGCCTGCGGCCGAGGGCCCTTCGCAGGAGACCAAAGCCGGCGCCTTTGCACGGTTGGTCACACTCGTCTGCGAGCCCACTGCCGGCGCAGTCTCGAGAGCCCAGCCTCACAGCGCTCTCGATTCAGCGACAGATGCGGCCAAGCGATCAGCCGGACGACACATGTATCTGGTACTGATGCAATATGTCAAGCTCCAGCTCGAGTCCCACGTCTCACGCGGCGTGCGAGAGGCGCTGGAACCGGCCATGAACTCCATCTTCGATATCACGCCTCCCGAGGGGCGGAAGATACTGAACGATGCCATGGACGCAAGTGGCAGGGCGGTTTTGAGGGAAATGTTCAAGCGATATACCAGGTTTGGCAAGTGGACCGGCGTTTGAGTAGTCATATACGGATAGACTTGCGAATATTCATTCAAGGGTATATAAGATCTGGCAAGCAAGCCGCGGCGGTTCTACTCTAGCGGTTTCCTTTGCACCTTGGGCGACCCGAATTTCTTAACGTGCTTCTTGACCTGGCCCCGTAGGTCCAGGTCGACAATCGGCCATATGATCAACGACATGATGGCCGCCACGAGGATATCAATGAGCCAGTTGTTCTTGCATGCCATTCCATAGGTACCACACTTCATCAGCCAGTTCTGCCAGCTTAGGGTAATGATGAATTCCCCCTTCTCCAGTCCATTGATGGCAGCTCTGGCCGCTTCGTCAGGTGTAAGCTTGGGATCTGACTTTTCGAGACTCTTGGTAACCTCCGGCTTGATGATCTCTTCTTGCTCGAACCCCGGGGAGAGAATGGTGCCGGGCGTGACCAGATGCACCTCCACGTTCTGGGGGTACATCATTAGTTCCATGTGCAGTCCCTCCGCGACGCCGCGCATGGCTGCCTTGCTCGGTACGTATGGGATGTACCCAGGAATGACCACCATGGTAGCCACGCTGCCCGTCATGATGATATGCTTGGCTTCCTTCTCCACGGGGGCGTCGGTCGCGCACCACTCGCGCAATATAGCCTGCGTCATCTCGACCGTACCGAAGAAGTTGATGTCCATCTGTCGGCGCATGGACGACATGTCCATGTCAAGGAACAGCTGGGGAGCGGACATGCCGGCGCAGCACCACACAATGTCCGGGGATCGGCCCTTGTTCCAGGCGGTGGCGTCGGCGAGAACCCCTCGAGCGTAGTCGTGCACGGCGACATCGGCCTGTATGTAGTGGAATCGTTGGGTGGAAGGGTCGAGCGCAGCAGCCTTTGCGAATGGTTAACTCATGACGACCTAGGACAGAGTATCGCTGGGTAGGCAGCATACCTCGACGCTCTTGAGCGCGGCTTGGAGCTTGGTCTCGGACCGCGAGAGGAGGATGACGTTGGCTCCTTTGGCTGCGAGCTGGACAGCGACAGAGAGTCCCATGCCTTCCGAAGCACCGGTGATGAGGACTGTCTGGATGCGCATTAGCCGCTTAGTCGTGCCCCAGAAGCGCGAGCAACACCAACCTTGCCCTCGACGGGCATATGATTGCGAAAGAGACCCATGTTTGCAGCGCTCGCGAAGAAACGTGCTCTGCAGCGACAGCCCAGGCAATGCTGGCAATGGGCACTCCCACGGGGGACGTGGTCGAGCTTATGTATCAGGAATGTCGAGAGAAGGGGGTTCGGCCTACGGAGGGGCGTGGGCAGATTGATGGACCGTGGGACCGTGGCTAGGGGCGTGTGTAGGCTTCATGGAGCTCGCGCGCCGAGTGCGCGAGGATGGCAGTGCGACTTGGATTTCGTCTTCTTGTTGAACGCTTCAACGCGACGAGTGTCATTGAAGCTCGTGTTCGCCATGGATGGCTTGACTTCCTAGACAAGTCGAAGGTCTCTTATCGAAGTAAGGCATCTGGATGTGAACCACACCGTGCAAAAAGCCTCACAACACACTGTAATCATAGCCAAATGGGTGAGCACTGACGTGACGCGCACTGTGCTCTTTCCGCGTCTACAATGTCAAGCTTGAATATCCGTTGAGCTTCAGAAAACCAAGCTTCCATCACCCAGCGAAACGCCTGAAGCCAACATTTGTCCGCGCAAAAACATCTGCTCTGCTTCAAGCGTACGCATGATGGGTTCATTGCAGTCCAGCAATCAATGGTAGCCATGTCTGATCGGGACGACGCTCGCTTGGCGGTTCCCAAGTTCTCATCCTTCACGTCGAGCAAGCCCAAGTCTACCACGTCAGACAAGTCGTTGACCAGACATGGAGCATCTACTGTGCCCAAATTCTCGTCTTTCAAAACGTCGGAAAAGAACGCCGGGGATACCGAGCACTCCACGGACTGTCACCGCAAGCACGATGATGAACGTTGTAGGCGACACGACGAGGATCGCAAGAAAAGGAGCCACCGCCATCCGGACAGAGACAGGGACCACAAAGATGTAAAGCGACGTCGTCATGAGCGCCCTGCTGCGGATGCACCGGCAGGACAGGATCGGCTCAGTTCTCAAAGATCCAGGGGCCCGGAAGAGCGGCACCACGCCAGCTTACCTGCGTCAGACTCGCATTGCTCATCAAACACGCTGCACAAGCCATCCAGCACATCTTCCCAGGCTTTCTTTTTTGATACTAAAGGCGACCCACTGATCCGGAAATACGGTGGCATAGAGAGAGCCAAGATACCAGATTACAGGCGGTGGGGCGCAGGCAAGGTTCTGGGTACGGCAGGCCGACTGGTCATTCATCGTGAAGGAGCGAGAGATCTCTTCAGCCTACGCATGCCGGGCGATGGCTTCTCGAGCGAGAGAGAGGGACTGAGGTCCAAGAGGCTACGGCTCCAGCCGCCAGTGGCCTTGAGGGCCAGAAAGCAGACAGCTGATGCAGAGTCTGAAGAAGGCTTCCTGCCTGTCGGTGGCTACATACCGCCTCGCAAGAGTGTCCAAGATGTGGACTCGGAAGGAGATGAACAGGTGAACTATCGATCGATCGAAGGCAAGGCAAAGACGAAACAGTTGGTTGACAGTGAAGCGAGCGAGGAATCTGAACCCGAGGACGAGGATGAGGCGCCACCCCTGGATCGGACTGACCCCCTAAAAGTGCGATCTATAGAGCTGAGACGACAGGTCAAAGAGCATCCCAACAACATTGATGCGTGGATTGAGCTGGTACATCACCAGGACGCACTACTGCGCGCCGGGCAGGTCCTCAGCCACGAAGGATCACGGGACGAGGCCCACAGCTACACGGAGATCAAGGTCTCTATGCTCGAATCAGCCCTAGAGAACACCAAGAATCCACGCGACCGAGCTCGGGTTCTCAACATGCTGATGCGCGAGGGTGTCAAAGTTTGGCCTCCAAAGACGGCTGCGAAGAAGTGGTCCGAAGTACAGCACGAGGAAGAGCATGATTTGTTTCTATGGAAGGCACACCTCGAGTTTGAAATGTCCAACATTGTGTCTTTTCAGTTCGACAGGATAAGGGATATGTTGACAACAAGGCTTCACCAGGCCGCGAATCGATCCGAGCGTGGGAGCAACGACTATATTGAAGCAATCTACGTCTTTCTTATACTGACTCGGTTCATCTTTGACGCGGGGTTCAAAGAATTGGCTGTCGCAGCCTGGCAAGGGCTGATGGAAATGACATGCTTCCGACCGAGCCATATCGCGAATCTAGATGAGGCCCGAACAGAATTCCAGGACTTCTGGGATAGCGAAGTCGCCCGCTTCGGCGAGCCGGATGCACAAGGCTGGAAGAGCTATGCTGCAGGCAAAGGCGATTTGGAACCTCCTGAGCCAGCGCAAGCCCAAGACGAGAGCAGGCCAGGGCAATCGGGTGACGTCTACAAACGCTGGGCGACTATGGAGCGCTCGCAGGCGGAGACAGCGCGTATGCCAGCCCGAACGTTGGATGAAGACACAGGAGATGATCCGTTCAGAGTTGTCATGTTTTCCGATATCCAGCCTCTTCTCTTCTTCATACCATCAAATGTCCTGCCACAAGTGCGCACCTACTTGCTAGATGCTTTTCTGATATTCTGCGGCCTGGCCCCGGCGTTTTCCTCGAACGAGTGGCCCCAGAACCCTTTGCAAGACGCATTCCTCTCGGGGGCCAGGGCTGCGTTGGGAGTCAACGGCAGCTGGGACACAGAGGAGAATGGCGAGTTGGGTGAGGGTACGCGGAAGTCACCAAATTTCGGAACTGCAAACATATGTGCGGTTCCCTCTGCAGATCTACTGACCAGCAATGAAACCTGGTACAGCTATCTTCGCTCGGTCGCGAGCTCGGCAACACTGAGCACCGATTGGAGCCAGAAAGGTACGATGCAGGCTATTCAGGGGCTTGGGCTTGGAGCCTCAGCGCCGTATGCACTCGCCTTGGGTGCTGCGAATCCCGAGACGATTTTGAAAAAACTGGCCAAGGGGATGTTGAAGCAGTACCCTACCGATGCAGCGTTGTACAACCTGTATGCGGTCATCGAGCATGCTCAAGGCAACAATGACACGGCCGTCAAGGTACTTGGCTCAGCTGCAGCCATGTTCAAGGACATGTCCAAGCCTTGTGGCTTGTTGCTCTGGAGAACATGGGCCTGGTTTGATCTCGAAGCTGGCAACAAGAAGCTGGCCATCAAGCGACTGTGCTCTTTTGCAGATGAGAACTTGCGCCAGGCTCCGGATGCCACGTTCAACGCATCTGGTGCGGACCTTTTGAAGGCTCGACAAGCCATAGCATCGATCGAGCTTGGTTCGGGTGCCGTGAGCGTTGAGCTGGCGCAAACGCAAGCCGAAAGTCTAGCATTATTGGCCTACCTTACAGCAGATGGCTGTACAGAACCCACATCCATAGCCCAGGGCAACATCTCGGCTGCCATGGCTAGCGTGGACGAGGCGACAAGAGACTTCCGTCTCCGAGGGGCAGTAGCTCGGGCTGCGCATGAGGCGACTCTGCAATTCGCAGCCAAGCTACTCCATCTCCATGCCTCCAAGGGACCCTTCCGGCGGGGATTCATACGCGAGCAGCTCATCAAATTTTTGGACATTTGTCCTCGCAACACTGTCTTGCTCTCCCTCTTGGAATGGTGCGACTCCAGCCTACGGGTGATTGATGACACGCGTACATTGCTACACGACAAGATCCTGATCCGGCCGCATGATTGCCACAGCAGCCGTGTTTTTGCCATTGAGCACGAGCTGAACCGGGGCAACGTGAACACGACGCGCAGCGCATTCGAGCAGGCCGTGTCCAGCGACGCCGGCAAGTCGAGCGTGCAGCTGTGGATATCGTACATACGCTTCTGCCACTCCCACAAGGAGCTACGCGCGAAGGCGAAGGACACTTTCTACAGAGCACTACGGGACTGCCCGTGGTCCAAGGATGTCATGATGGAGGCATTCGGGACGCTGGTGCAGGACATGGACAGCCACGAGCTGCGCAGCGTGTATAATACAATGATGGAGAAGGGACTTCGTGTCCATGTGGACTTGGAAGAGTTCCTGGGTCGACACGAGGTCCCCAAGGAGTGGAAGCGCTGATTTCGGACTTTGACTCCTGCGTAGGTGATGGGCTGCAGTCACGATGCCAGCCAAGGCGCACGTCAGGCTGCAGAGAGGGAGGGGACTGGAGGGGCAGGCCGACACGTTGCCAACAAACCCCGCCACGAATCAGCCTCTCTCTGTACGCACGCAAGTACGTACGTGTGCTGCAGATACAAGCCTGTTCCTCTGCTCAAAGAGCGCGTGGTCTCGACTGTCGGAGGCGGCAAGCTTGTGGCACAATTGACCCCAACGCGCGTTTCAGCTGCGGTGTCAAAGACGCAGCACCGCCTTTCACCCGCTTATTAGCACCGCAGACACCGTACCCCTGCTCACCGATCAAGTCCTTCTCACTTTCACCTTTGGCCATCGCTTCGACAACAACTCACACGCAACGCTGTGAACATGCCCGAAGCAGCAGTCAAGGCCGGCGGCGGTGCTGGCGCGAAGCAGCGCGCCATCACAGTCGTCGACGAGCACGTCCTCACCCACCTCCGCACCATCTACAACGCCCACGCGAGCGCAAACCCAGACAAGAAATGGACGTCCACAGACATTGCATCGTTCCTCACCAACATTCAAGGACACGACCCGTCCGAGACACTCCACCCCCAGACAGGCGACTTTGACTTCAACCAATTCCTCGAATACATGACCTCCCCCCGCAGCAAGATCACCAAGGACCCGCCTCCCACCGACCTCAGCTGGCCTCTGTCCAGTTACTTCATCTCCTCATCACACAACACCTATCTCTCAGGGAACCAGCTGTCAAGCGATAGTACAACTGAGAGCTACACCAACGTCCTGCTACGCGGATGTCGATGCGTAGAGGTCGACGTGTGGGATGGCGATGATTCCGACTCAGATATGAGTAGTTCTGATGAGGAGGAGCGGGCAAGGGCCTCGTCGTTACGCAAGAAGGAATCGCAAAAGGGCGGCCTAAGCCGCTTTAGCTCCATCAAGAAGCGGCTGCCAGGCTCGCTGTCTGCAAGACTGGAAAAGACAAGCATCGGAAAGCGCCTAGAGGATCGCGAGGCCAAGAAGGAGGGTGCGGCAGCGGTAAATGACGAAGCCGAAACCACAGCGCCTCGCGCATCGATGCAGGAGGACGTGCTCGAAGTGGCCGTGGTCGAGCCAAGAGTGCTGCACGGATATACCCTCACAAAGGAGATCACCTTTCGCGACGTTTGTGTGGCGATTCGGGACAGCGCCTTCCAGGTGACGGACACGCCGCTCATCGTCAGTCTCGAGGTGCACTGCTCGCCAGCGCAGCAGGCCATCATGGTCAGCATTATCAAGGAGATCTGGGCCGACTACCTCGTCCCGGAACCAGAGTCCGAGCCGGACGTGCTGCCGTCCCCTGAGCAGCTCAAGTCCAAGATCCTCGTCAAGGTCAAGTTTGCCGCTCCAGGTTCCTCTCCAGAACGCTCGGAAAGCGGCGGCGACGATGACGACGACCGACTGCCAGCTGAAGACAAGAAGAACAAGAAGCCCTCCAAGATCATACAAGAACTTTCTCGTTTGGGCGTCTACACGCGGGGCATATCCTTCAAGGACTTCACCCAACCCGAAGCCACCATGCCTACACACATCTTCTCCCTTTCCGAGAAGAAGTTCCTCGATAACCACGAGAACAGGAGCGTCGAGTTGTGGGAGCACAACAAGAGGTACTTGATGAGGACGTATCCAAAGGGAACAAGAATCACTTCGTCGAACCTGAACCCGGCGCCGTTTTGGGGCTCCGGATCCCAGGTCGTAGCATTGAACTGGCAGCAAGTTGATGAAGGCACCATGCTAAACGAGGGCATGTTTGCGGGCACGGGCGGATACGTTCTCAAGCCAGAAGGTAGGAGGAGGCCCTGTCGTGTTCTGAACACGAACCATGCTGACTTGTGCACAGGCTATCGCCAGGACCTGCCAGATCGCCCCCAGAAAGCCATCGCCACCAAGACGCTCAAGTCTCTGAGCATCACGTTCCTCGCCGCCCAGCGCATCCCCATTCCTGCCGACGACAAATCCGCCAAGGGCTTCGAGCCGTACGTCAAGGTCGAGCTGCACGTCGATGGCTCCGAGGGCCAACGGGGTGGCCACATTGCCAACGGCGGCCACGAGCGCGAGGGCGAGTACAAGGCACGCACCAAGACCCACGAGGGCGTCAACATTGATCTCAAGGGCGAAGTGGTCAAGTTCTCCGAGATCAGCGGTCTTGTGGAGGAGCTGACCTTTGTGCGCTTCACCGTCCGAGACGACGAGATTGTGCGTGACGACCTGGCTGCCTGGTGCTGTGTGCGGCTGGACAGGCTAGGCGAGGGGTATCGCTTCGTCCACCTGTTGAACTCCAAGGCCGACTTGACGGAGGGTGTCATCTTGGTCAAGGTGGAGAAGACGATGGTGTAACTTAGAATCTTCATTAGGCAGATCTTTTCCACAGCATACGAAGCCGGCGTATCGACCATGCATAGCGCAGCATCACGAATTCCATTCTTCCTTTTTTTTTCCTGCATACAAACTGCCCGAATGCACCATGAAAAACAGAAACCATTGCCCAGACTGGTATCATGACAAAAGAAGATGAACCCCCAATGAATCAATCAGTGTGCGAAGTATCCCTCGGATCACGTTCACTGGCACGACCAGGCGCGGTCCCCTCCCCAGCGCCGCCCTCATGCCCATGTCCATGACCATGGCCGCCGCCGTCGCCCCTCGCCTTGGCCTCTCTCATGTCGTGCCCCTTCTCCTGCAACTTGGCGTTGCCCAGAACACCACCCGTCTTCTCCATGATCTTCCCGACCAGGCTGTCCCTCCTTTTCTGCTGCTGGCGCGGGCGGTTGTCCACCTCCTGTTCACGACCCATGCCCGCGTAGGAGCCGCCGTAGCTGTCGTCGTCTCGCCGGCCCGAGTCCATACCAGACACGTTGCCCAGGCCGCCGCCGCCGCCGCCGGAGCGCTCCTGGGGGTCGGAATGCGCGTAGCCGCTCCGCTGCCGGGGAGGAGGGTTCTCGGCGTACCCGGTCGATGTGTTGGGCGGCACGTCGGTGCCTTGCGTCCTGGGAGTCCTATCGACATCCCGACGCTGGGTTGTATCCTGACGCCGGGTTGGCTCGGTGCCATATTGCTTGAGCATGGTGTCAGTCACTAGCCCAGGGATTTAAACGCAGGTGCAATTTACCGGATGCTCACCCTGGTACCGGTATGACTCCGTGGGCGGTTCGGTCTAGTATCACATGTGAGCTTCGGTTCCAAGGGGGGGAAAGGGGTTGATGGTACACGTTCGTATTGATCGGGTGGCATGCCAGACATCTTGATCTGATTTAGCTGGTTGACAGACTAGATAATACAGAGAGATAAGTGACTTATGCTCTCCAGAATTAGGAATAACGTGCCATTTGCGAGAGGCTCAAGTTGGCTTATATGCTCTCCCCGTCTTCCCCCACCCCCCTATTCCGAAGCATCCGCCGCCTGCTCGCTGCCACCACATGATGTGGGATGTCCACGACGTCCAGTCGTCAGCCCGGCCACGTCACAGTGCCCTCCTTTTCTGTATGACTAGGGCGCGCATTCAGGATCTTCCTTCTTAATTGCCATCCTTAGGCGCAAACCTTAAATGCAATCGCGCATGGAGGTGATAATGCGGCATCACCCGATATATCCTGGGCGAGTGTAGCTCTCCAAACGCTTGCCCTTGACCAACTCGATATGGTAGGCGCTGGGCGCTGGAATAGTTGAATTATGTGTATCGTTTGCCTTGCTTCGTCGGGCAATGGCTCGTAAAACCGGCCGGGAGCACGAAAATAATGTGAGTATCATTATAGACCCCGTTCGCTATATCTAAATTTTCCTATACCTGGCACTTTACGAGTCGAATCCCCTTCTTGCTGCCCCTTGATAGGATCAAGCAAGAAGTGCTGATGCCCAGGATTCAGGCATCGATGCCCGACTTCGGCTATGTACTTACTCCCACCTACAGCCCTCGATAACTACTGGGATATGCGCACTATCCTTTGGATCTTAGCGACAACAGCTACTGTTCCTTAATTGTCCCAAAATTATTGCATTTCTTTTCAAGATCCTCCTGAAGGCCCAAGTGTTGGCCATCCACGCAACGTTCGCTGGAGATCGCTTACAGAGTACGAGTCAAAATAGCATTAGTTCAGACAAGACTAGATTTTGGTTCAGTCACTGTTACCATACGCTGTTATGCCAATAGATGCAAGGGACTTGTTATGTTTCGTACCACTTTGGGTGTAGCTCACCATACATCTACAGGAGTCAAAAATGGCAACCCCTTTCCGCGGACGAAGAAAAACAACTAGAAAATGTCCAACGTGTATCTCTTGATGTTATCAAACCTGGTGAGGTTATTCGGGAAGTCCCTTTTCGCAATTGCTACGAAATAATGTTCGCCTCTGAGCGCAAAGAGGTTTGGAATGTCAAGTCGCTCAGTGGCAAAGCTAGTGGCAAGATACAGCTTCCAGCAGAGACCACAGTGACGGTATGCAAAGGCTGTTATTTAATTAAGTAAGACCCGCGCTATGTCTGGAGAGTATGGTATACAGATTTCTGCGCAGACAGTTAGTTTCACACAGTCTGTGTTATCAAAGCGCCCACCCCCTTTCTCGCACTGCCAACGTTGGAGCTGGGTTTCACATATGCAGCCGTCGCGAAGTCTCCTCACAGTCGACTTGCCTTCTCTTCGCCGACAAGTGCTCCGCGCATCATTGCCGGCCTGCTCTGAGCATGCCCATGAAGGACCATCTCCCGACCGCCCTTGGTCCCCCACCAGGCCACGCCAATGGCCGCTCGCTCGACGTCCATCTCTCCACTCACGAGCATATCGAGAAACCTCTTCTTGACTGGTTCGCGAAGACGAGGATCCTCAATGGCATGGAGTGACTCGGCTGTCCCAGACAGCCACTCTTCCACAAGCGGCAAAGGTAGGAATGGAAGAGAATCAATCAAGGCCAAGACCATTGCGCTTTGTTGCGACAAGTTGTCTCCCGATGCCTGGGACGCAGGGTCCTGCGCCATAATGTTCTCCGGTAGAGGTGCTGTGTCGGCATTGACCATCTGCATGCACAGCATCTCCAGTAATGTCTCGGACATGTGAGGCTCCTGTGCGGCGATGGGGAACGGCGGAGACACAATCTGCATGACGGTCTTGAATGCCATGCGGAATTGCCGAGGTGAGATCAATGTCGGGAAGGATTCGAATAGCTTGATGATGTAGAAAGGTGCCATGCGAATAGTCAGGGGACCGTGCTGTGGACACGACATGACGGATAAAACGGCGCTGTGAGCAGCCTCGAACAACTGCACCATGGAGGGCGTCAACGCACCGTCGTGCGATATATATACCAGTGCCGGCTTGACAATCAGGTCGTCACACGCGGCCGTGGAGAGTGTCAAGGGAAGATGCTCGGCAAGGTTGAGGTAGAACAGATCCAGCATCCTTTGTGCCTGGCGTGTTGGCAGAGAGGACTCCCTGGGCTTGATCTCGTTGAGGAAGATCTCAGAGGCAGCTGCGTATCTCGAGACAACATCAATCGCAGTCATGTACGCAAACGTATAGACCTGAAACGAACTGTTGCCGTCGCGCGCCGAGATGAAGTAGAGGTTCCGCAGGATGTGCAAGGACTTGACGGCAACCCCCGGCGCAGTCACGTCGTTATACATGTGCGGATCTAAAAGGCTTCGCGACACGACGGCTTGCAGTATGGAGGACACACCGAAAAGAAGTTTTTTGAAGGTCTGCCACAGCGCGGGCCATGTGTTGCGAAGGGTCTCTTGACCGAGCCGCGAGCCTTCGAAGGCAGGATCTACATCACATAGAAGTGAGCGAGACCAAGTTTCCCAGATCTTCTGACTAAATGCCACCAGTTGGTCTTGAGCATCGAAAACGGCTCGCGTGTCGGAGGCATTGAGAATGGCGAAGCCAGCGAGTTTGGATAGAGGGCCCAGGTTGCCCATCAAAGGTTTCTGCGCCATGTTCTGCATGAGGTGGAAAGAGGGCGACGTAGAGGGCCATTCCAGAATGCTCCCAACGCTCTCTGTCGTTTCGCGTCCAATGTGCTCGAGGAACGACCCGTTATCGAAGCCCTCCTCGCCGGTGATCGCCCAGATCGTCAGAGGGAGAAGCGAGTTGCAGTGAATCTGTGCTCGATGATGCTCGGACAGTAGCGGGAACGCGAAATTCAGCGCCAAGACGATGGACCCTGGTGCGATGCCGCCGTCAAACAGGTGGTCTTGCAAGGCGAGGTTGGCGGCCGTCACGACCGCTCCTTCGAGGGTGTTCCGCAGAGATCGGGACAGTGCCCTCCTACACTCGTTCTCCATGCCCATCAGCACGCCGGTGAGGACCAGAAGATGCTTCCATCGTTGCGAGCGCTCGTCGGCGCCTTTCACGACCGCCCTCGTCCATTCATCGCACTGTAGACCTCCAAACTCGCGTGGTTGCAGAACTGGAGTCTTCTGGCCAACAGCGCGCTCGTGCTCGTGCTCGTGTTCGTAGACTCGCAAAGCGGCTGTATTGTATATGCTGATGATTCGGACAGCAGTGCGCAGTCTGTCTGGCCGGTGCCATATCGCGCGCGCGGTGAGAAGTTGCGACGTGAGGACGCCCAGGTTCAATGGATTCGAGAGCTGGGTCAGGAGATGTGTCGTCGTTCCGATGATCTGCTCGGTCTTGGGACCATCGTGCACGTCTTGGTAGTACTGGAGGACCGTGTTGAGCAGTCGGTCCGCGGGCATTGTGGCGCCACTTGGCTATCGGGAGAACAGTGAACAAGCTGACTTCCTGTTCATCGCCTGTGATGGAATTCAAGAGTCAGAAGTTGGAGCTTGGATTGCGCAGGCAGCATTGCAGATCCTCGGTCACTCAATTGCCGAGGCTGTCGCGATCAAGTCCACCCCATGACGTCGCTTACCTACCCTGCACACGGGTTACCGCAGATCCCCAACTCCAACGGGATCCGAAGTTACCTTACTGGACTCGCTTCTTCTCAACACCACTTGCTGTCGACCATCGTACGCGACAAAACGCGTCCGAGGCCTAGCCTCTCGCGAGGACGCATCCAACTCTCAACCACCACCCGCAATCAAAGCGATAATGACAGGGTACCATAACCCACCGCCGCCCAACTACCAAACTCCCCGATTCCCGTCCCTGAACATTGGGACCGTCTACGACTACAGCCAGGATCGGCGCTACACGCTCTACTACGTTTCCGATGTCTGGCGCTTCACGGTCATTTGGACTCTCATCGTCTATGCGCTCTTCCATCTAGGCGCAGTCGTGGTGGCTGTGCTTACGCATGGCTGGCGGATTTCCACGTGGAAGTACCTCTGGGCGGTGCCCATTGTGTACTTGGTCATTGCTGGTCTGGAAGCAATCCTCGCAGGGAGCATCGTGGGGGTTATGTCAGTCTTTGACGACCGATGGAAGGCGAGAACAGGAATGCTGACTGCTGTAGGCTCGGAGCTGTGTATTCGGCCGGATACTACGAAATGAACACTTGGATCCCCTGCACGTGGGGATTCATCAACTTGCTGATATTGATTATCTCTTCGTTTACGATCCAAGGCGGCCTCTGAAGGGCGTCAATGCCCACAGATATCTAGGAGGAGAACTAGAAGAAGCAACAGCACGACAGCATCGCCGGGCGGCTAGACGGGAGGACGTGCTGCATGGAGCAAGCAGTCAAAACGATAACTTGGCTCGAAACTCCGACCACGCTGCGTCTTCCAGTATTTAACTTGGCAGGGCGGTGCATCCTTGGTCGAGCTCTGGAAGAGTACAGCTATCTCTAGCTGTTGAGCCAAAATAAGACCGGCAAGCCGGAACGGCTACATGCGAGGTGCACGCGATATCCTCAATAGGCGTTTTGCGGCTCGTGGAGGCTCCAACAGTGGTCCATACTTGCCCACCGTTGTCGGGCGGTCTTGCGGATGGTCTCGAACTTGGGCCAGTGCTGGCACGCCATTGCGCCAAAACGATATGCAGCCGGGTCCGGCGCAGTCCATACTACAACAATCCTACGTGGCGCCATGTGTGCCTGCCTGCTGTATAGTCTTTGAGCATAGCATGGGGGAACCAAAGGTACTCGATGGCTTGGCAAAGGCCTGGGGAGAATGGTCTACACGGTGAACCCGTCCAGAGAGCATAGTACGCCCAGCACGGACCTGTTAAACTCCCAAACTGCGCAGAGAACGGCTTGGTGAAAATAAAATAATAATAATACTCCAACTGTCAATTATAGTATGCGACGCGATGACCCTACCCTCACTGAGCCTGCGATCCAATGCAGGTGGGGGGGTCTGCTGCATCACGGACCCTGAAATTAGCAGCACTCGACTCGTGCTCCTCCCACCGTCCCACGGCTCGGGCCACATGCTTGATATTGTTCCGTTGAACAATCATCACCAGATTCCCCCAGCGGGAAGTATTTCTACATTCCCCTCACTTGTCCGTCCAGAGCTTATAAGCAAAGGTGCTCGTCCTTTGAATCAAAGGTGGTAAGTCTTCGCGTCAAACACCACCTCGATTTGCTCTAATGTCGCTCTTCAGACACGTCGAAACGTTCACCTCATCCTCATCCTCCTCACCTTCTCTACCGCACACGACGCCCCAATTGCGCCTAGAGAAAAGCACCATGGCAGACAACCATCCACTCAACAGTGACACGAACCCGTCCATGCAGACATTGATCACCCTCAAACCCTACTTTGCCGGCCAACCAAAGGCGCTTTCCGGCATTGCGCTTCGTGCGTTTTGCCTCGGGCTCACGCTTGCCTCATCGCTCATCTTTACACTGGCCATTCTCTTCTTTACAGACAGCCCGCTGTGGAGGGCCCCGTGGTTTCTGGGTGCGCTCAGCCTCTTTCACTTCCTCGAGTTCTGGACCACGGCGCACAAGAACACTCTCGTGGCGGGCATTGACAGTTTCCTCCTGACGGCCAACTGGCCCAGCTATGCCATTGCGCATACCAGTGCTTTCGTCGAGACGGTAATTGTTGGCTACTTCTTTCCCAACCGCGTCCTTGCACCGGCTTGGATTGTCGTTCCCTTTGGTCTGGGTCTTGTGCTCATCGGGCAGATTGTGCGGTCTCTGGCTATGCTGCACGCGGGAGCTAGCTTCAACCATCACATCCAGCAGTCCAAGGCCACCACGCACACCCTCGTCACCACGGGCATCTACTCCGTCTTCAGGCACCCGAGCTACTTTGGCTTCTTCTGGTGGGGGCTCGGAACACAGATAGTGCTGGGCAACCTTGTTTGCTTCGTCGCCTACACGGCCGTCCTGTGGTACTTTTTCTACGAGAGGATCAGAGGCGAGGAGAAGAAGCTCGTCGAGTTCTTTGGCAGAGACTATGTCACATACCGAGAAAGGGTGGGGACGAAGATTCCGTTTATTAAATAAATGTCAGTCAATCAAGGGGTCAACTGCTCCTCCATTACGACCCTTATCTCTGTGAACCACCCAGTGGGCACCCAGTTCAAGGAACCAGGTCAGGCGCCCATTTTCCGGCTCACACTGCCGTACTTGGCCTGCCAGGCGTAAAAATACATTAGAGCGGCAAATGGCTGGCCAAGGACCGTGAAGGAGACCCAGAAGATAATGTTGCCAATCAACTTACCCCCCTGTCCCATCCTCCTACTCTCCAGAGGCGCGGTGAGTGCGATGAGCGGTAGCTGCAAGAACATGCCCAAGAATGCGACACCTAAGAATTGTCAGCGCGGCTGTCCGAATGGTAAGGGGTCTAGATTTTACCAATGACATTGTGCGTCGGTACACCGACCAGAATCTCGTGCAGAACAGCCGACATGAAGAACACAGACAGACTCGCCGCCTTCGGGCTCCATCCCCTGCCGACCATGGGCATGTACACGTGTCTCTTGAAGTAGGTGTACACGGGCTTATTCCACGTGCGCCAGTACGCTCCCAGACTCTCGCTGTTCCACCAGTCGTCGTAGAATGAGCGATCGCCGAACCGCAGTATCTCAGCGAGGGCGTTGAGGAAAGACTGGAAGAGAGCAAAGAAGCCTGCGAGCCAGATGACGAGTGAGATGGTGGATAGTTTCAACAAGCGCTCGAGTATGGAGGGAATGTCGAGCGACGCAATCTTCTCGAGCGAGTTGATGAGAACTGGCGTTGCGTACTGTGCTGTGGCGAACCAGATAAACACACTCAGGCAGAAGACCTCGCCCAGCCGCTTGATGACGAAAATCCACCTGATTTTATCGGTACGGGGATACACAGGCTGGTATACGAGGGTGGGCGCCCACCAAAAGTAGATCAGATTCCCCATTGTGATGTTCTTCGGGTAGGGGCAGCTAGCGTATAGCTCGGGTACCAGCTCACCCTTGACCGGGTGAAGGTACGCATGTCGGAGATCGCGGTTGGTGAAGGCGTACGAGGCAGTCTTGAGCCAGACGACCACTGCGTGCATCTCGGTAAGCGTACCGATGAGCGGGTGAAAGATCTTGAAGTATACGACGAGCGTGGTAATGGCTAGTCCGAGGGTGATGTTGATCCCGTGTGCCCAAGCGACCAGAACCCAAGTCGAATGGAACTTCTTCTTGTCCTCTTCCGAAGGGCCTGCTTGCCCGTCCTGGATTCGTTTGCGCGAACCAAGCGCTTGCTGTGCTGCCGCTAATTCGATGAGATAGGCGGCGAAGAGATGGCATGGAATGAGGAAGTAGAGAAACAGCCCAATAAGTATGTCCGATCGACTGTAGTTGTGGCACCGCACACAAATAAGAACGCCGTACTGAAGAGCAATCAGATTTGATGGAACAGTCTTTGATACTTGAGACAAACCTTTTGAATATTCTCAATCATAAGCCTCAGATTTCCCACGACTGCGCCTCGTCAGTCCAGGCCTGTTACCCTGGGGCGTATGAGAGCTACTTACCCAGCACAATGACCATGAGATTGCGGAAACCCAGGAAACTTGGGTTCGCCTGAGCATCATGACTCAAGCACGACGGCCTCGTTTGGGCATGGACAGCCGCGACATGGCGATATTTCTTCTGCAGCGGCGGTGTTGCCTTGACCCTCTCCTCTGTGGTGGCATTGGACGGTTCCACGTCCGTGACGGTGGCATTGCTCTTGCGATTGGTGACGCCATTGGCGGCCTGGACGCCTGTCGACGAGGCAGCGCGCATCGCAGTTCCGTCGTGAGGGAGAGACGCAAGGCTGCAGTATCCAGGGACAAAAGCTGAAGGTGAAAGAGAAAGAGGGACAAGCTGGGCGATGGTGATGAGGAATGACGAGTTCCGAGAGGCTTAAGGTTCCAGGTTGGCGGGGCAGGGAAGCAAGCATGCACAAAGTTCGATAACGCTATCTCGGCTGGGTTCCTGCCATTGCTGATGCATGACAAGATGTTTAGGGGTCACAACACGCAAGACACGAATTTCTAAAGAATCTAGAAGGGGAGAAGATCTTTCATGTCAGACCTGGGCGTGGGGGATGCATGCCAGTGCGCATGCTCGAGGACCTGGTGCCTGAACAGAAGCTTCAGAGCTACCTGCGGGTGGCACCGGCGAACCCGACAGGTTTTTGGAAGCTTGATGAGCATGCGACCCTAGCGGGGCTTTTCTTGAGCGCTTGGAGATCATTTCCAGGGTCCAGGGCTGGTTTGTTGGCCTTCTTGCAGCATGTGAAAGTCTCCATAGTAATGGAGTCTTGCTTCCTTTCACGCATGTACCTAGTGACCATTGCTAATCAAGAACTCTCACCCGTTGTAGTTCAATGTTGGAATAACAACAAGGCTGGCTGAGGCTTGCACCATTCTGTTATGATGGCTTGAAATGGGTTTCAGCCCCTAATTGTTGTGAGGTATCCGTAGTGCAGCACCTGACATGACGGCCTGTTGTGCTCGCTCAGTGCGATGACTAAGCCTTCTCAAGAGCTCACGTGATCGAGAGCCTCGAGCGCGAAGAAGCTCAGACCTGGTTGCCATCATGAGTGAAGCCCTCATCAACCTCATTGTCTCAAACGTGGCGCATTCATGCCCGAAGCAGGATATATTTGTCGACCAGGAACCTGAAAGAGACCGAACCTCTTATCAACCAATTGAAGTTCAGCGAGGAAGCAAAGGTGTTGGCCCATCTGCCTCACCAGACGCGTCGACGGATGATCGAGGCCAACGACGCATACTAGCGCCATGGCCTATGAGCCAAGAGGCGAGCCTTATGGCCACAAGGGCGGTGACGGGCAGGACGGCCCTCCGAGGGTTCGCGGACGAAGTAAGTTTCGGTGCCATTGAGTGAACTGGGTTGAGGTGGTCGAATTACGAACAACACATGCACCGAGCACGCCACGGCGAGGCAGGCGGCATTGATGGGGATCTGAATCTTGAGAGTAATCGGCGCTGTGCTCTATCACCTCCGGTTCCGTGTGGTGCAGCAGTCGACAAGTTCATCATCACCTGGCCAGTGACCAAGTGCGGGTGATCATTTTTGTGAAGACGGAGTCGCGTGACGATGGTGCGAACTCTTCAAGTCAAGATTGCACGGAGCGCGCCAACTCAGCAGCATATCCCACAGCACTGTAGCGAGATTGCGGCGACTCTGCAGCCTGTCTTTGCCTCATATTTCTACGACTCGTGCAAGTTGCTGACATTGCTCAGGACCTGTGACAGACTACAGCGCGACAGTCACGCGATGGCTTCGAGACCGGGGTCCTCTCTACAAGCCTACCTTTCTAGGCGAAGCCGAACGGCCGGGCATGAGCTATATTGTTGATGTAAGCATGCGTGCTCAAGGATGCATCCCAGGTTCTAACACACCCAGATGGTCCCGCCCGTTGGCCGCCCAGCCAAGCCCGCTGATACGATACCCATCAAACATCTTCATTCCTCCCTCAACAAAATCAAACATCCCGTCAACGTTGTCCGGTGGACGCCTCAGGGTCGCCGCCTCCTGACTGCGTCGACCAGTGGCGAGTTCACGCTATGGAACGGCACGGGGTTCAACTTTGAGACCATTATGCAGGCGCATGATTCTGCGATCCGAGCTTTAGAGTATTCCCACAGCGATGATTGGTTAATATCGGGTGACCACGACGGCGTCATCAAGTACTGGCTGCCCAATTTCAACAACGTCGAGAACATCAATGCGCATAGCGATCCGATCCGCGACCTGGCTTTCAGTCCGCAGGACAACAAATTCGTCACGGCATCCGATGATTCGACGCTGAAGATTTTCGATTTCGCGGAGGGGATCGAGGAATCGAAGTTGGAAGGCCATGGCTGGGATGCGAAAAGTGTGGACTGGCATCATCGCCTCGGCCTGATCGTCTCCGGGTCCAAGGACCATCTTGTCAAGTTGTGGGATCCCAGGCAACGAAACTGCTTGACGACATTGCACGGGCACAAAAGTACGGTCACCAAGGTCTCCTTCGAGAAAGTTCAAGGCCACTGTCTTGCAACATCAGCACGGGACCAAACAGCTCGCGTCTTCGACCTACGTATCATGCGCGACATCTGTCTTCTCAAAGGTCACGAGAAGGACATCTCGACACTGACGTGGCACCCTGTGCACGCGAACCTCCTGTCGACGGGAGGCATGGATGGTGCCATCCATCACTATCTGCTCGACACACCCAACCCTCCTCCAGGGCAGGCCCTGACCATATCGCCCTGGGACAGTCCGGATCCAACATCGACACCGCCCCAGTCCATCTGGCCTATGCACAAACTACCCTTTGCTCATGACTACGCCGTGTGGACTATGGACTGGCACCCTCTGGGCCACATTATGGCTTCTGGCTCCAACGATCGCATCACACGCTTCTGGACTCGTGCGCGACCCGGTGATACAGACGTCGCTCTGGATCGGTACCACATTGGTGAAGCAGCCGCCGAAGCTCAAGGTACGTGGGACCGCAGAGGCAACAGGAAACAACGGCAGGAAGAGGAGATGCAGGAGCTGGACGACGAGGCCGATGCCCTTGTGGACCAAGACGTTCGTACGGGGCCTGGTATCCCAGGCCTACCGCCCGGTCTTCAGCTTCCTGGCTTGGGCAATTCTGTTCCTCCGCCTCCTCCACAGATCCCCGGGGTCGGCGCCGGCGGGCCTGTTCCACCACCGCCCATCCCTCCTCCTGGCATGAATGGCGCGCTGCCGCCCTTGCCAGGGTTGGACCCGAACAACCCACCCGACCCAGCGACCATTCTCAAAATGCTACAGGATGCGGGTATGCCTATACCCCCGCCTGGCATGCCTCCGCCAGGCTTCATGCCTCCTCCCCCTGGCGCAGGCGGCCTCCCCCCACCACCCCCGGGAGGTTTCCCTGTTCCTCCTCCAGGTATTCCCGGCATGGGGGCTCCTCAGTCAGCTGCGGATGCTGAAAATGCAAGACGGGGACGGGCTCCTCTGCCTAGTCAAGAGGATAGTCTGAAGAGCGAGCAGCGCC
This sequence comes from Emericellopsis atlantica, assembly GCF_019669845.1. Lineage (NCBI taxonomy): Eukaryota > Fungi > Ascomycota > Sordariomycetes > Hypocreales > Bionectriaceae > Emericellopsis > Emericellopsis atlantica. The sequence goes on along the minus strand of NW_025764707.1, from coordinate 887,515 downwards.
AGGGACGCTACACAAGAGCTAGATAGTTTTTTATGAGGGTGGGTTTTCTTTTTCCGACGATACCTTGTAAAATACACATGAATGGAGTTCAAGACTGATCCGTTTGTCCTGTGATATTCTATCTAAAGCTGATGATGATGCTAATCCACAGTAAAGGCATATCCTGCTCGCGCCTCCCTATCTGTGGCCAATACAAGTTCTATATGCACGTTCAAGTAAAGAAACCCCCCTCGAGAACCAGCTTAAGCCCTTGGTGACGGCAGAGCCTTCTTGTCCCCCTTGGCGAACGCCTTCTGGCGATCAGCATAGTCCCGGATGACCAGTGCGCAGGTCATGTCTGAACAGAGCCTTCTCCTCCTCTGCACCGGTAGCTTGGTCGCAAACTCGAGCCCACTCGCCCTCTCCACCGCCTCGACAGGGACCTCAAAGTCGGTGATCGGCTTGTCGTTGGCAATGGGAGCGTTGGGCAGGACAAAGGCGCCGAGGGCCACGTTGCCGCCCTCCCGGCCATCCTCGGCGAAGATGACCTTGTAGAAATGGGTAGGCACGGCGATGCTGGGCGGCGACCCGATCATCTCGTACTTGACGTACCACTTGTTGTCCACGGGGTCCTTCTTGGGCAGGTAGAGCGGCCCGGTGACGATGCGGACACTGGGGTACTTGACCGTGAGGCGTCGGCAAAAGTCCTCAAAGTGCGCCCAGTAGTCCCTGTTGAAGCCTTCGCCGACCTGGGGGCACATGTTGGTCAGGTAAAAGGTCTCGTCCATGGACTTTTGGCTCCATTTGCAGTCCGCCGCGGGCACCTGGTGGCCACGATCGTAGCCGCTCCGGAAGTAGTCTTTCAGGGTACCGCGGAACTTCTGTGGGACGGCATCGTCCTCGGCAAAGACGCTGTGCTTGCGGTCTCCCTCGCGGAGGGCGAGCGAGGCGGGCGTGATGTGCTCGACCACCCAGTGAGGATTGCGCAGGCGGCGATCGTACGAGGAAATGAGCGCCGAGCGGGAGGCGACGTCGGCGACGGGGCCCGGGAATCCATACTGGAAGAGACCGGCTGGGTCTACGGGCGCAATGGGCAGAGGGACGCCCGAGGGTGTCTGGATGTGTGGTTGCGGGAGATTCGATGGCATAGGCAGCGCTGGTGGCGCGCCAGTTATTGTGACTGTGGTCGTCGTTGTAGCGGCTTGCTGGGTAGGCTTGGGTTCGGTTCGAAGAGAGTACATTGCTGCTGTCAATGCGGCACCTCCTCCTGCGCTGAGGCAAGCGATCATTGCCATGGATTTCGACATGGTGGCGGTTGGTATTTGAGGAAGCCGGATTGATTCAGGCGGAATGGGAAGCTGATTGCGTCTGGAGACCAACGTCTGAGCTGTGCCAGTTCCTCGTGTGGGGGTAGGAAGAGTGTGACGCTGGCAAGAGGCTCCTGAGGTCAAGAGGCTTCGCGCGCGCGTGTTCACGGGTTTGGGGTCATCTTTTCTCGTTGTCTTGGCAGGGTCACTTGCATTAGCGGCGGGTGCAGCTGGCCAGTGCATATTGGCTACCCTGTAGATCCAACCCGTAGTTGATATTCACGTCGCCAGACGGATGAATGATATGTACTTTGAGACACGAAGAAAGCCTTTAAATATATCTTAAGAGGTAATCTTACAGACCCAGCTTCTTTAGTCTCGAGGACCCGAGGTGGGTCAGCTTGACTCTGGCTGTGAGTTGTATCGACAGTCTAGGATCACATGATGGCCACCACGGCTTCATTGTCTCAGACAATTGTCACATCGACAATGTAGATTGACTCGTGCATATATCGAGATTACAGACGGTACCGGAGCCTTGGTCCCCAAACCTGTCTAATACTTATGGCCACCAGCACGCGCGCTCCAAAAACCCTCAGGGTCATTTTGCTTCTGCAGCGCCTTCAGCGCAGCATAGTCTCTGTATGTGCCTGTCACGTTCTGGTCGCCAGCCGCGTCGTTCATAAAGTACGGCAGATAAAGGCCATCGACCTGTCCTTTGGTCCACTCGGGTACCTTGGCCTTCAACCACACCTCCATCTCCTTTGACATCTCACGGACCAGCTCGTCATCTGAGGGCAGAGCCCAAGAGCATTGCGTCTCAATGATGAGCCTGTCGCCGTCGTCAGGATGAACCCCCATCGCATTGCCGCCGGCTTCTTGGCTGTGCTTGGCGATGATAGAAGGGAACGGCTGGAAGGCAATTGCGCATTGCGCTGTTAGACGAAGAGGGCTCTTGAGGAAGTCGTCGAGGATGGACTTGAACTTGAGACTAATCTCGTTGTACATGTGCGGCGCATCAGCGACGTACGGGACGGTGAAGGTCTGTTATTGAATGATCTGTCAGTGACCGTACGAGAACTGGTTCCGAACCCCAACTAGGGAGTACTCACCCTGAACGATTGTCGAGCCGACTGCAGACCTGCACTAGCACCGTTTGCCTGCAGCAGACTTGCATAGCTCTGGGTCTTGGTTGTGTCAAGCGTGGAGGGAATCTCAAGGAATTTGGCGAAGGCCCCCTCCATCGGGGGCTCAGCGTCGTGGTAGAAGTAGAAAACCAAAAAAAGCGGCAGACTACCAGCGGCCGTCAAGTCTGTGGGAATGATCGCCGCCTTGGGGTCCTCGTTATTGGCAGGGACAAAGTCGTGCAGCGCTGAGAAAAGCGCATCGACCTGGTCTGCAGCATACATGCGCATGCCTCCCCAGACCTCTTGACCGACGGGCACAGTCTTCATGGTGAACTGGGTGACGATACCGAACTGGGAGCCGCTGCCACGCATGGCGGTTGCAAGCTCAGGGTCAGACTCGTCAGAGATAGTCACGATGGAGCCGTCAGCCTGAACCGTTTCCCATTCAACAACGGTCTATGAGTCAGCAGGCTTTAGTTTCAAGAAGGAGTGGTGACATACATCGGCGGCGAAGCCTGTCTGCGCCGAGAGAAACGAGATGCCGCCTTGCAAGACAAGACCACTTACACCAACAACACCTACACGATCATTAATTCTTGTTTTCCGAGGGAAGCAACTCGCATGCTCACCAAGACGTCCACCGACAACGGCAACACCGGCATCTGCGAGGTCCCCAAGGGGATCGTTCCACTCGCCACCCGGTTTCACGTAGGCCACGCTCTCCTCCTTGTTGAAAGTGGCACCCTTCATGTCGTTCAGACTGACCAATACGCCCCCATCGACGTTGGCGTGTCCTGGGTTCGGGTCATGACCTCCGCTCTTGACCGCAAACTGGACCTTGGGATGCTTGTTCAGGATCTTGACCGTCTCTGCGACGTCCTGTGTCGTCTTGGGCCGAACCAGACACGCAGGCTTCTCGTCCTGAACGGTCAGGGACCAGAAGTCCAGAATTTCGCCAGTATAGTCGAGCTGCAGACGGTGCGCGACCAACTCCGGGAGGGCCTCCTCGAGCTCGCCACAAGCCTTCTGCGCCTCTTTGCTGTCAGTGCATTGGATGGCGCCAACGACAGCCGCGAAGACAGTGGCAGTGCGGAATAGCATGTTTCGTGCAAAGCGCAAAGTGTTGCACTGGAGATGAGAAAACAATCATTCTTCAACAGGGGACATGTTCCCTTTTAAGCAAAGTAGCACCTCGCAGATCTGAAGCCCGAAACGGTCATGCTTACGCCCAGGACCCAACAAGCGGATCCATTGCGAACGAACGGGGGATGAGTCTGCCGCTCAAGTCGATACGACTACGCAACGCTGTATGGTGTTTTGTTCTCGAATCCGAGGTTGCCAAGGCTGAGTCCGAATACTTGGTCCGAATACGCACCCCTGGTAGGGGCGTCGGTTACGGTGGATACACACGTTGTTGTAGGTATTCTGCCCCATCAGGCGGTTCGCCGTCACCGAGTCGTACGAGAGCTTCTGTTGATCCAGGAGAGATAGACTATAGTCTGCCTCGCAAACCTTGCAATTAGCGGATCTACAGTCTACATGCATGGCTGACATGCAGTCTGGCTGCGCATTGGCCCCTGGCGGTGTAATCGAAACCGAATACGAGTCAGGTCAAGTCAGACCAGATCAGAACATGGCAGCCAAGACAAGAAATCATGGTCATAATAGCTCTCCATGAGTCCATGTCACCAGGTTCGTCGAGGCCACGGGCCTTGCTCGGGGACTTTGTGAGCTCATGATGTTTGCAAGATCGAAGGTAGGGCTGGAACAAGCGGCTGACACAGTGTAATACAACCCAAGCTATAGCAAACAGCAGCTCTTGGGGTCGAGGCTCCTCAAGGCAACACTGTGCAGGAGGAACTTCGTCTTCTATGAGACATTGAATCTAGGCCGGTCTGCAAACCGAGCTGTCAGTGCTGATATGTGCGTGATAGACAGCCTCATCGAAAGGGCCGCCTGATACTGGAGGTGCAATGGTGAAGAAAGCGCTCAGGGTGTCCGACCCCAAAAGATGGACAGATGCACAAATCGGCGCAGGTGCATTGGATTGCATTAATAATAGATGCACCTGTCCAAATGCGTTGAATGAGAACCCTGATGGTCTCCAGAGCGGGCAGCGACGTGCCATTGCTGAGAATTATTAGTCCTTCTAGTGCCCAAGGTATTATTAGCCTCCCTTGCGGTGAAGCGAAGCGGGACAGACCCTTTTCGCGTGAGTCGTGGTATTGGGTCGACTTTACCTTGCTTCATACGCGATTCAACCTGAAGGTCCCAAAAACAGCGAAGTACTAGAGAAGGCCAAGTGGACCCTGCGTCTGAGCTGCAAGACGTCACTCTTGAGCCGCCAAGCCAGCTCTGTAAAAACCCTCCCGCATTTATCATCTCGCTGCGGCATCACGACGTCGATCTCGTCCACCGAGAAAATCATCTTTATTGTGCGCGTCGACGACTGGACGCTCGCCAGCCAACGCACGAGATAGGGACCGGCTCCTCGAAGTTGGGAATTCAGACGATACGTCGCATGCGTTCGCGTCCAGTCGCCTCGATCGTCGGTTCACCCACGACTCGCACGAATTGACCCCTCGACACCAACATAGAGGACCTCAGACCGGGGTCGAGCGTCACCATGGCGCTGGCGACAATGGAGCTGAGCAATGACGCCCGTGGGTGGATCATGTGTATCATCAGCGGAATTGGTATGTTCGCGCCACTGTGAACCAACGCTGTCCGAACTGCGTACTGACTGTGCGCAGCTTGCGTTTTTGGAGCCGCCATCATCTGTGTCGATGCGCTTGTACGACTCTTTCCGGGCAAGCATAACTTTCGCATAGCGGAGAGCAACGTCTTCTTGGCCGCGTCCCTCAGCCTGAGCTTCGGTGTCATGCTCTTTTCAGCGATATACAGCATGCTACCAGAGGCCAAGGACTATCTCAAAAAGGACAACTGGTCGGATCAGAATGCGGGACTCGTCATGATGGGCGGATTCGTGGTGGGCTTCTTTGGCATCCAGATCATCTCCCGCCTGGTGCACCAGTACATGCCGTCGCATGTCGTCGACTGCGACCACACCCACGAGGAGTCGCACCAGCACGACCAGCACGACCATCACTCAAACGAGCGCAGCAGCAGACACCGTTCACGTACGAGCCACGCCCGGCGCCGAAGTTCTCACACGCGTTCGCCCCAAGATCCCGACCGTAAAACGGCGGAAATCGCCGAAAACGGCAACGCAGCATCAGAATCGACGCCCCTGCTCGGGAACGGCGCCCCCAAATTGACATCCCAGCAGAGCGATAGTGCTGTCCTGCAGCGTAACCAGACCGTCGACTCTGCGCATGCGACCCGACCTCGGATAGCCAACGACCCAGCCAACCTGAGAAGTCGACCGAGCATGCTCCAGGTGCAGGATAGGGTCATGTCCTTTGTCAAGGACACCAAGCGTGATTGTGATGCGGGAGGCTCATGCTACGGCTACTCGGACCCCTGTGGCCAAGAATGCTTCAAGCATTTGGGCAATCGATCCTCCATAGCACCTCGACATGGCAGTTTGATTAGAACCACGACTGGGCCATTCTATCCAGCCTCGGGATCAGCGTTGCATGGAGTACAGCGCAGTCGATCGCGAGACGTCACTCACGGTCCCAATGCGCCGAGGACCCTCGTCAGCCGAGCGACATCGCGGGAACCCCTCAGTCCGACAGGGGAGGAGGACGCAGACCAGGAATACCAAATGGGAGAGGACTCGTCACTGACCAGCAGCGATGTTGAGGCAGACGCCGAATCGCAGCACCACCATCATGTACCTGAAAACGCCTTTCTCTCCATCGGTCTCCAGACGTCAATAGCTATCGCCCTTCACAAATTCCCCGAAGGGTTCATCACCTACGCCACCAATCACGCCAACCCATCTCTGGGCTTCAACGTGTTCATGGCCCTCTTTGTGCACAACATCTCCGAGGGGTTCGCCATGTGTCTTCCCCTCTACATGGCCCTCGGCTCCCGCTGGAAGGCCATGCTCTGGTCCGCCATGCTGGGCGGTCTGTCGCAGCCGCTGGGCGCGGCCATTGCTGTCCTCTTGTTCAAGGTGGCGAGCCACACCAACATTCAGCCGAACGCGGTGGCGTATGCGTGCCTCTTTGCCATTACGGCTGGCATCATGGTCAGCGTGGCGCTGCAGCTGTTTGTGGAGAGTTTGAGCCTCAACCATAACCGCAACCTCTGTATTTTCTTTGGATTCACGGGCATGGCAATTCTTGGATTCAGCAACGCCTTGTTTGGTGGGCACTAGACTAAATGGTCTCGGGTTGGATATCGGCATTTTGGGCAGGCTGGGTTATAAAAGAGCTCAAGAGGGTGATTTCATGGCGTTTGGCGTATGTACCTGGATACATAAATATCACTAGAGAAGAATGCACTTATTGTAGAGACGACTTGGTTGCGCCTGATATTCGAGCCCTTTCTCGATCCGTCTATAAAGAGTTCATGTGCTTCGTAAAAGTGCTGGCATACCCCCGCCAGATGCCGTGATGATTTTTTCCGTTCCCAACGCCAGCGCAAAAAAGATACTAAATCACAAAAGACTAGGGTCAATAGGCCCATCCTCGTGAAGGGGCGAGTCTCTCGCCAGATTGAAGATGTTCTCTTCATCTTGCGCCCATTCGTCATTCGTAGCACCGTAATCCATGTCTGCAGCGAAAATCTCTTCCTGCTCATTGTCTTCTGGCCATGGGCTGTTCATCCCAAACAGACCGGAGTCCAGGGCCTCGACGTCTTGGAAGAAGCTGTCGGGGTCGAACGACTGGTGCTCAGTTGCAATGTGCGCATCCACCTCTTCGGGGCCGTTGAATGGCAGGGTGCAGACGTAGCATGTGTATACTGCGTCCACAGCACCGTGGACCAGGGCATCCAGGTAACCTGGTCTCTCCTCTTCCGGCACAGTCGCTGGCACGGAGACCTTGGGCCGATCCTGGCCCAGATGAACGTATCGAACATGGTCCTCTAGCCTCGCTTTGGAGGTGAAGTGCTCGCCACACCCTTGGTCATTAGACCACCCACCAATGTCAACTGCGATGCACCCACAGATGAATCGCTGGCCCTTGTGCACCGTTCGGACATGGTTGTTCCGGTTGGATTTGTTGGTGAACCACTTGTCGCAATCCGGGTAGGGGCATGGCTCGGTCCGTCTGTCATCAACCGTCTTGCCCGTATGATGCACCTCGACGTGCCTCTCTAGATCGCCTTGTTTCGAAGACCTGAACTCGCAGAACATGCAATCCTGGTGCTCCTGTTTCAGGTGATTTTGCAGCAGAAGCTCAGTCGTGAAGCCTGTCCTGCGTGGCTCCCCGTCGGGAGACGTCTGCTTCGCGCACTCGTGGCACCAGAATCTCGCCGTCCCGTGCTCCCGCTCGACATGTTTGCGTAGCGATGCCTTTGTGTCAAATGCAGCATCGCAGCCCTTCTCTGCGCATGGGAAGCCCTTGAGTCCCTGGTGCTCCTTCCGGACATGCTTGGCGAGCGTGTCCTTCTTCCGAAAGCTCTGCCCGCAGTCCTGACACCTGAATCGCTCCGCCCCTTCGTGGACCGCTTGATGACGCTTTAGGCGTGTTCCTGTGACGAAGCTCTTGCCACAGCCTTCTCGAGGGCAGACATGTTTCCGTTCCTGGGTGTGGGTCGCCTTGATGTGCTGCTTCAGATGTTTGTCGACCGTGTAGTCTTTTGTGCAGCCATCGTAGGGGCAGACAAAGGGTCGAGAATTGGTGTGCGAGTTGAGGTGATCTCGCAAGCGGGCGGGTCGGTTGAAGGTCTTGGGGCAGCCCGGCCAGGTGCAAGACAGGGTCTTCAGATCAGACGGAAATCGGGGAGTCTTGGGCGTAGTAGCTGCGGTGGTGGTGGCTGGAGATGAGACTGTCTCCGCTGTCGAGATGGGTGTTTGGGCGGTGTAGTGATCGTCGTCAATTGTGGTGTTGGTGTCGGTCTCAATGTTGAGATCGAGGTCGTGGTCTAAACGTAATCGTTTGGCGGGTGGTTGTGCCAGAGACTCGTCGACTGCGGTTCTAGTAGCCATCATAATGGCTGTGCATCGGGGAATATCAGCCCGTCATGCCACATGTCTTGGGTCGGCCAGCTCTTATCAGCAGATGATGACCAAGCTTGGTAGACGGGAATGGGAAGGTAAGATGTTGCTGGAATCACAAGAATTTGAGGTTGGCGACGAGTTTCTGAAAGTTTAGTGGGCCGCCTCGGTGAGCATACCCTGCGACGCACCCAATGCAGCTAAGCGCGTCTGCAGCTGGCGCTCACCGAGGCTGCAGGCGGCTGCAACTCCAATTCTCAATTTTTATTCTCGTTCACCCTCCCGCGACTGACAAGGACAACTTCATCTTGCGCCCACCACCACAACTTCCGTCACTGGCCGTCCATTCACTCTTTTTAACGCGCAAAACCTGTACCGATCTCCAGCAGATATGTCTGATTACGAGGGTGACGATGTCGATGTCGGCGGGTGAGTCTCAACCGTGTCGATCGACGTGGTGACTCGTGCTAAACTGTCAGCGGCGAGGAGTACTTTGAGGAGGAGGAGGAAATCTACGACCCCGAGGTCAACGTCGAAGACGACGAGAACAACCCCAACGGCAACTTTGACGAGGACCAAGACAACGTCGTGCCCTCGGGCGACCCTGCCGCCGCCGCGAGCGCCGCGAAAGCGTCCGAGAAGTCGCTCCGAGACAAGAAGATCCCCGACGAAGAGCGTACGACGACCCCCTACATGACAAAGTACGAGCGCGCGCGCATCTTGGGTACGCGGGCGTTGCAGATCAGCATGAGCGCGCCCGTCCTGGTCGACCTGGAGGGCGAGACGGACCCGCTGCAGATTGCGATTAAGGAGTTGCGGGAGAAGAAGATTCCCTTGATTGTGAGGCGATACATGCCGGATGGCTAGTAAGTTCACTCTGCCGTGCAGGAGAAGATGTCTTGTCGTCGTCGGTGCAGGAGAAACTGACGTGCGCAGCTATGAGGACTGGACTTGCGAGGAGCTTTTGCAGTGAGGCCATATACCTCGCCCGAGGACAACGTGGACCAGCGCATCGCTGCGAACGTGTCGCTTCGGAGTCTCCAGGACAATTTCGTCAATTACAGCGCGGCGTTTTACATCATTTTGATAGGAAAAGAGGGGGTACGACTAAAGATAGCACCATAACTCATCACGCATTGCTTGCATCACCGCATTCAAGTGCGCTGTTGTACCCAGTGTACAGCTCCCCCTTGTGCTGTTCGCGCCAAGGATCGAGGCGATGGGAGGGCGTTGCCCAGACTCACAGAGCTAGTGTAAAGTGTATACGTCGTACCATGATTAACCGATGTTCGCGTTACGGCTAGTGCAAATGCCAAGCAGATGGGGCAATGCCATAGACGAGACAATGCACAGCAGGGACGCTGCCCATTGGCAATTGGCTGGGGTGGTACGGAGTAGTGGTGTAACTTAAGGACTCCGTACAATGCGCCATGAGGTCACAAGTAATTAGTGCTCCTTGCTGGTCTTATTACACGTCAAACTAACATATCCTGTCACCCAGTCCGTCGCTCTACCTTATTTAATTTTTACCGTTCTACTGGGGACAATTATTACCACCCAGATATACTAATTCACTTTCACCACAATGAAGTTGTCTTCTCTCTTGGCCACAATCCTCTTGGCGACCGTGTCGTCCGCTTCACCCTTTATGAAACGCGAGGTCGGCGGCGTATGTTTGCCTGCAATGCTGCTTTGCTCGGGGAAAGGCTAACAACTCTCGTTGTCGCAGGTCCTCATCTGCACCGGCGCCAATGCAACTGGTCACTGTTCACACCAGGTCTACTCCATGGAGGAGTGCCATCAGCTCCCTGCTCCATACTACCAGAACACCAACACATTTGCTCCCGATGGCGAAGCTTTCACTTGCTTCCCCCGTCTATACGATTGCGGCGGCATCTGCATGAGCCCAACAGGGTGTACTTTTGGAGGCGTGGACTTTTCTTACGAGCACAAATACAATCTGAGTGCTATCAAGTGGGATAGCCTGATCAAGAGCTTTGATTGTTCACTGAAGCAGGTTTAAGTTAACCCGAGGAGCTGTCCTATATCGGCCGGGATGCGGGTGTCAAGGAAGCGCGCGTTATGCAGGCGTATAATAAAGATGCTCGGGTCTCATCCGAATAACCGTTTTCGGACTTTTCTCTTATCGTCAGTCGTGGACTCGTGGCGCATCATGTTCCAAGACCTCGAGTGCCTTACCCGCTGCTCTACGTGAATTGGCGGTTTTGTTTAGTGACGTATGAGGAGGTAATTCGGTGATCGCCCGGGATCCAACCTCCATGCATGGTGGGGTATCGGACTTCTTAGTATTGTCTCCTCAGCATCTTATATCCTCCCCCTCTGTCGACTTCACTTCTTTCAGATCATAACTCACATTGCCTCTCTGTATGAACCGACTTTTCACAATGGCGCTCGAGACCAAGGCTACCATCACCACCTTTGGGGGACGCTTCCTCAAGCTCTCCCACAACTCATCCACCACCTCCACACCCATGAACTTTACAGTGTTCATTCCCCCTGGCGCCTCTTCTTCCAAGCCGGCTCCTGTCCTGATCTATCTCTCCGGTCTGACCTGTACGCCAGACAACGTCACGGAGAAGGGCTTCCTGCACGCTCACGCGTCCAAGCTGGGTCTTGCGCTGCTCTACCCCGACACCTCGCCCCGAGGCACCGACCTGCCCGGCGAGCATGACTCGTGGGACTTTGGCAGCGCCGCGAGCTTCTACATTGATGCCACCAAGGAGCCCTACAGCAAGCACTACCAGATGGAGAGCTACCTCACCAAGGAGCTGCCCGAGCTGGTCTTCTCCGAGTTCAAGGAGCTCGACAAGACCAAGGTGTCCATCGCCGGACACTCCATGGGCGGGCACGGCGCCTTGACGCTCTACCTCAAGAACCCGGGCATGTACAAGAGCGTCTCGGCCTGGGCCCCCATCGCCAACCCGTCGCAGTGCCCGTGGGGCGAGAAGGCATTTGGGGGGTACATTGGCGACGATAAGGCTGAGTGGAAGAAGCATGACGCCACAGAACTCGTCAAGTCCTGGAAGAACGGCCCACTAAAGGCCCTCATCGACGTCGGCACCGGGGACAACTTTTACAAGCAGAAGCAGCTGCTGCCAGAGAACTTTGCGGCGGCCGTGAAAGAAGCTGGCGTGGAGGACGTGACGGTGCGGTACCAGGATGTAAGTCACCCTTGCTGCTGTCAAAGTACCGATCTGACGATAGCTAGGGGTACGACCACGCGTACTTTTTCATTTCGACCTTTGGCGAAGATCACGTCAAGCACGCGGCCAAACACCTTGGCCTGCTGTAAAATACAGGAGAATGGGAAAGAGAAAAAGATGGACCATCAATCACTCACATCGTCCACGCGTCATCATCTCATTCATCTCGCTAAAACAAAAATCCCATCAGGAACCCTCCTCAAAGCCCAGTGAAATCTTCCACCTTTAAAAAAACCATCTCGTCCCATGCTGTTAATCTTCGAAAACATGCGCCACCCATGAACCCGATACGTTTCCCATGAATGATAAGGCCTATACCCATTTAGATGCGCCCGCTCAGCTCATCCGCTGCACGCTGCCTGGCGATATCGCCTTCTCCAACGGACTCATGGCCGCCTGCTCAGCCTCCCGCCTCATGCGCTCGTATGCCATCTTCTCAAACCGGCTCAAGCTCTTCCACCAATGCTGTCCTGCCTCATGCTCGGCTATGCGCTCTAATAGTTCGGCCGTCTTAACTCTGACTTCGGGCTCCTTGTGGAAAAGGCCCAGCGCGATGTAGAACAGACCCGCGTGCGACTCGGGTGCCACGCTCAGAAGGAGGCATATCTCGTCGTACGAATGTATGTGCTTGGATAATGTAAAGTAAATGTCCCGACTCTGCGTAGGGGACAATCGCTGAAGACGCAGTTTGTCATGCATGTGTGCTACGTCAAGCCCCTTCAGCGGGCGCACCGTATATAACTGGGCGAGATCCTAGGGACGCGTCAGAGTGAAGCAAACGATAAAGCGTGTGCGCCTCGACTTACCTGGACGAAGCTGTAGTAGCTCCTCGTGTTGCGCCAGCCTTCGATCCTCGTGATGTTGCCAGCAAGCTCCCTGTGCTTGGCCGTGTCATCGGACCAGACGTAGCCATGCCCACTGGCGCCAGGGAGCGTCAGTTGCTCATCGTCGCTGCCAATGTACAGAGCGCTCACGCCATAGACGCTCTCCTCGAACTGTGCCGCGATGCGGGTCAGCTTGAGGACCCAGTCCCTCCATTTGGCGCGGATCACACGCTCGCCATGCCGGGCCGTGATGCTACGCAGAATGTCGGCCATAAAGGCCGAGTCCCCCGTCAGGTCCATCGACTGACTCGACAGGCCGCCCGCCAGGGGCGCATATGCAGGGTTCTGTTGCTGGTAGTTTTGCAACCCGTCAGTGGGCATCGCCGGCTCGATCTTGCTGCTGATCTTGACACGACCGCTTGGCAGATCACATAGAATGTCCCACCATTCCGGATGGTGTTCGAAGGTAGGGTTTGTCACGCCGGCGATGAAGCCCGGCACATTCAGCAAGTCGTCGATTTTGGTCAAGTCGGTATAGGGGAAGGCATGCCGCGTGAAGCCTCTCAGGATACCGCCAGAGGCAAGCGCGCAGGCCGCCAGAACAGCCTCAGCAACCTCGCCCGACGGCATGCCATGGCCCAGGAAGATGACCCTCTTCTGGGTCAGGAGACCGTTGACCAGAACAATGATTGGATGGGTATGGATGCCGTTGGTCGTGAGGTGTGGGTGCAGTGGGAAGGGCTGAGGCTGCTTCGCGTGCACGTCGGAGAATATCTGGATTAGCTTGATCAGAGAGAAATCGCCCACTGTCTCTGGCATGATCGCTGTAGGGACCTTGACGGGGATGGGAATGCCCTTGTACATGATCTTCGTTTCCAGCTCATGCGTGTCTCGAGGAACTGAGTAGGCTGATGGGCCTCCCTCGACGTAGGCTCTGGTGCCGTTGCGCGATATGCCGGCTGTTCGTGCAGGACTTTGATTGCCGTCCCCCGAATCTATAGAGGAGCCCTCAGCTTTGTCCTCGAGAATGCGCTGTTGGATCATTCGCTCAAACTTCTCGACGAACAAGTCTCGATTGTCGCTGGCTAGTAGCAGGTGTCTTTCCAGCAGACTCAGCTTGGGCATCAGAGATAAGTCCATGGCGTTGACTGCGTCGTAGAGCATCGATAGCGTCTCCGGGACAGGGGATTTGAAATACTCCTCGAGGGCGAGCAGCAAGAGAGGCTTCCAAAGTCAGTGTCAAGGTTCATGTGCTTGCGCGCGGACGGCTCACCTTGTAGATGTGGAGGAAAGGGTGCCTCGTGCATATAGCCATAGCCTTCACTACCGCACCGCGCTTCACTGACTTGTCGTGCTTGGTGTTCACCAGGTTCAGCACATAGATCAGCGGTGGCCCCTCGCCACCCTCGGGCTCACTTTCCGAAGTTTCGTAGCCGTCCGATTCGTCGTTTTCTTCATTCGACTCGTCGAGCGCGTCCTCGTCTTCCTCGTCGATGATACCTGCGGCCCGATTTCGTCTTCGCCTTCTTCGCCTGCGCCGATCCTCCCTGGCCTGGCGCTCCTTTTCTTCCTCGTCCTCGCTGCTTTCCTTGTGGAGGAAGAACAGGGTCCAATCCGACTTGCGCGAGTGTGCCTGATCCGGCAACATGAGCTCTGCCAGCATGTTCTCATCGCCTGTGATTGCGAGTGGAAACTGATGCTCCATGACGGGGCCGCGATCGATGTCAAACGACGCAACTAGAATATACTCGACATGATTCTCCGTGGACCCTCGAGGGTATTGGGATCGTAGCTTTCGCGGCGCATTCGAGCTCGCGCGCCGGCGATACGGCGCTGAGAGAGAGGAGCGTCGTGAGGAGGCATTGGCGAAGCTATGGTCCGAGGTTCGTGTCGGATCGAAAATCGGTGGTTGTGGCGACCTCGACGGCCCCCCTGAGATTTGCGAGGGAGATCTTGAGGATGGGAACGAGGATAGGGAGGTTCGTCGGGGACCAGCTGAAAGGGAGCCGTTGGGCTGGCCGTTGCTGCTCTGTGACCGTCCTGCGCCACCGCCAGGGTCCGCCATCCTCTCGATTGACCCGGTTCCTGTCCTTGAATGATCGCTTTGGTTGTTTTCTCACGCCATGAACTGGCCAAGGGGCAATCAATGTCCACGCGCCGAATTCGGGACCCTGAGGAGAAAGAGGATCCCACCCCCTCCGGCCAATCGCGCGACGTGGGTGGCATGGAGCTGGGTGAGCCTTCGCCAGCCGCTGTCACCTGCATGCTGAGTCACGACGAGCTAAAAGTTATAAGCATCCACGCATCGCAAATGCCAGGGGTCGACGCAAAACAAATTTCCAACTTGGAGGAGCTGGCTATTCGTACGGCTGTCCATTCGCCACATGTCTCGACCTCTGTCTGGAGCGCATGCGGGCTGTTGAGCTGGTGAAGGGAGATGACATGAGCGTAGCAGTGTGTCCACGACGTACGCGGATCAATGCGATTAAAAGACGCATATGGATCAAGTCACAGTCGAAGAGGTCATTTCATGACGATTCTTCTGGATCATATTGTTCTATCGTTAACCCGCGTGGAATACTGAGCGCTGCCACTGAGCGCTGTCAGTGAACTGGTGGTCGCACACCATGCAAGCTCGACAACAACTGCACAGGGCTACTATTTCTAATATCTCGCTAGAGAAATACATACATGTTCACACTCCTACCCAAGTGAAAAAGGCTTTACACACTTTATTGCGAGATCATCACCGACCCTGCCAGCTGTGCTTGCTGGAACAGAAGTACCCTTACCTTCCATTAGCTCCAGATTATCGTGGCTAGTGCGGGGAAGCAGCCTCGCGTCGAGAGCCAATCGAGCACACTGAGCCTCAAACGGTGCGCCACGCCTTCATGCAAGGCTGCGGGCTGTTGTTGTGCCACCGCCTCATTGTTTACTTTGATAACGCAACACCAAGACTCCTCAACATCGAGAACTACAACGCTTATTGCTTTTCTCCGGGCCACAATCTACTCCGATTGAATACCGCGAAATAGGTGATTTACTCCTATTTGTATAATTACCTGTAACATTCCGTCACCTAAACAACTTGCCTCGATCTGCGACAGAGCGGCCCAGCAACATGGTATGTACTGCAGAAGCTGCTGCCCTGTTTTCATCGCTGAAACGTGCTAACACGTTACTTTACTCAGTCGTCGCCGATCAAAGCTTCCCACATCGGGTTCAGCACTCCTCCCCAACGAAACTCTCCCTTTCAACGCCGTGCCGAGTCCCCAGCCTCACCATCCCCTCTTCGTCACGCTACTCCGGGGACAGGATCACCGACCAAGAACGGTCCTTCGCGGTTTGCGCGAGCAGAAACTCCCATTACCTCGACGGAAACCAGCTGGACACCACGAGGGCAAACTCCAGCAACGCCAACACGAGACATTATGCAATCGCCATTACGGCCTGTCGCGTTGCGCGCACCGGCACCAGCACCCAGTAGGGGTGATCATGGACACGCCCTATCAAAGCTTCAACCGACCCAGGTCAGAACTCTGCGGGATGGCTTTCAGATTCTAGATCGCGACTGCGATGGTGTGGTGAATCGGGAGGACGTGGCAGACATGCTGAACCAGCTCGGTACGTAAATCAGCGGACGACATGGACGGTCAGACCAATTAATGCTTCGCAGGCCTTCCGTCAAGCCCATCGCATGTCGCGCAGTTCTTCCCCCCATCGCAACCACAGACCATAGCCCTCGCAGCCTTTTTAAACTCGCTGGCTGAGATCCTGGCCGACCTTTCACCCAGCGCCGAGCTACTGTCCGCCTTTTCAGCCTTTGACGACGACGACAGTGGACAGGTCGACATTGCGGAACTGCGAGATGCGCTGATCAACACTGCGCCGGAGCCTGGTGAGCATGCGCTTGCACTTTCGGCTGCCGAGGTGGACAAGGTTATGGATGGCTTTACCGGGCGGCGTGCGTTCAACCGGAACATGAGTGCACAGCTCGGCGCGAAGAGGGGAGAAGTCTTCAAATACCAGGACTTTGTGAATTCCGTCATGGGTGCGAATGGAGGGGCGGAGGGACCCTCGCGAGAGGCGTCAGAGGCCTGAAGCTATGGCACTATTTTGGCTGAGAATTGTGGTCAAGCGGAATGAATGCACATGCACAATACAATGTAATGAGAAACAAGATGCACGACTATCTGTACAAGACTTGAGAGATTCTGTATAACGACACAAGTCACATAATAATGTCCAGCATGGGTCCTATTAATAATGATAGATTGCCTGCCAGGGTTTGAAATAGCTGCGCAGCTTGGCGGAGGTGGGCAATCAGAGCAGCTCAGCAGACTCAGCAGACTCGCGCGCCAACGAAGACTTTTGCAGAGGACTTCGTTAACAGAGTCTGTCAACGCAACGCAAAGTAGCGAACGAGATATTGAAGGCGTATCTCTATATACCTGTAGTCAACTTTCTTCACGCGCATTTGGCAATGCTCCAGCACCCGGCGCCGGGACGTGAGACGGACGTTGTCTGCAGCCACTTTACGGCCCCACCGAACCTTCTAGAATCGCTTCTCTTAAGTCGATTCGACTCTGTTAAGTGCATATGCACGATGACAGCAAGCAACGGTTCCCCAGCCAGCCATTGATTGCTGCGCAGCAGCGCAGTGCAGTGTCAGTCAGGTCTTTCGAGCGCAGTCCCTTTACATTGGACGCCCCAATCTGGCACGAAATGGCATGGCTGGGCCATTCAGGAAGCCTCTGTGATAAGTCTGTTGCGCGCATGAATCCACCCATTGGATCCTCGCGCTCGTGCCAGCGGGCCGCTCCCGGGGCAGGCGGACGAGCTGGTCCTGAAGGTGCGCGAACCTGGGACTCTGAGAGAGAGGATCAGTTGGGATTGGTTCTTGGGGGTGGGTTCGCTGGGTTCAGGAGCCAGTCCCGGGTCTCCTGACCCTTGGCTCTTGTTGTGACGCGATGAATCGAACTTTTTTTGTGCCTGTGGATGCATGTATGTGCATGGGAGGAAAGGAGAGGGCTGGTCACGGAGCTGACTTGTGCTGGCTGTGCACTGCTGGGGCTTTGTGCTCGACTGGAGCTGGCTGGCTTCTCATCTTGTCTTGTCTTCTTGTGTTTGTCTGGTGACCCTCATCTCTCTCTCTCCCCACAAGGTTCACCTCTGTAGCCGCTCCTCCTCGACTCTTCCCGTATCGTAGATTCACTTCTCCTGCCCGACGTTGCTCGCGCCTGGCATATCTTCACCCGTACGCGACGACCGACCTGAGCTGAGCTGACCCCCTTTTGCAAACAACCGACGTCGGCGACTGGACCCGTTTGAGCAATTGCGTCGCGTGCACGGTACGGTACCATACGCACGTATCGCGCATATCCTTCTGTCGGGTTTGACGTCTCTACAGTAGTCCCGTCACATTCGCCCGAGTGCCACTACGGCAGCCGGCAGTGGGCCAAATGAAGTTCTTCGGTGGAAGCAGCAACAAGAAATCTTCCTCTTCCAAAAAGCACGCCCATAGCGATTCGGCATCCTCCTTCACAAACGCAAAAGGCCCAGACGGGACGCCGCTCAACTCGGGCCACACATTCCCTCTTTCCCCACCACAAGAGGAACATTTTCGCGACTCTGGCTCGCACCGGTCCGAACCATCATCGCCGACGAAGTCCTCCAACAACACCACCACCAGGTCACCCACCAAGAAAACATTTTCGAATCGCGATTCCGTTTCCTCGACATCGTCGCACACGGAGCCCGCGAGCAAGCCCTCTCGCCCCTTCAAATCCTCACGATCCTCCGAGAAATCAAAGCGGAGCAGTCAATTTGACCCAGACACCCACCCACTCAACCTCCCGCCAGAGGAGCGCAGGCGTCTGTCCTCGCTTGCCCAGTCTGCCATGAGTGGGAACAACTCCATGGATATCGACCGCGAGCCCGTCAACGGCTCGACGTCGCGGTCGGGGTCGCCTCAGAACGCCTCCGCGCAAAAGAACTTTTCCGTCCCCATCCCCAACGGTACAAGCAACGTCGAGACCAACGGCAACTCCAATGGGACGGAGTCTGCGCCTGCTCCTCCACCCCACGGCTCCAACCCATCCAGTCCAATCCTCACAGCCGAGGACGATGCTGAGGCATACAAGGCCGCCGGCAACCGGCTCTTCAAGGAGAAGAACTATGCGCAGGCCATTCAGCAGTACTCCAAGGCCATTGACCTGTTCCCCGACTCGGCGACATATCTGAGCAACCGAGCGGCCGCGCGCATGTCCAGCGGCGCCTATGAAGCTGCGCTCGAGGACTGCACCCGTGCCGCTGACCTCGAGCCCGAGAACCCCAAGATCCTGCTTCGTCTAGCTCGCATTTACACGGCTCTCGGTCGCCCGGATGAGGCCATCCTCACCTTTGATCGCATCAACCCCCCACCATCCGCCAAGGACATGGCGCCCGCCAGAGAGATGCTGCACCATCTCAGCGCAGCCAAGGACACTCTGGAGAAGGGCAGCGCCATGTCCATGGTGCTCCATGCACTTGACCAGGCCGAGAAGGGTCTCGGGTACGGCGCCGGCAAGCCACGCAAATGGCAGTTGCTGCGGGGCGAGGCCTATCTCAAGATGGGCCGCGAGAACGCCCTGGGCGAAGCACAGAACATCGCCATGAGCCTGCTACGAAACAACAGCCAGGACCCCGAGGCCCTCGTGCTCAGGGGCCGCGTGATGTACGGCCAGGGTGAGAACGACAAGGCCATCCAGCTCTTCCGCATGGCTCTCAACTGCGACCCGGACTTCCGCGAGGCTGTCAAGTGGCTCAAGATTGTGCAGAAGCTGGACCGCATGAAGGACGAGGGCAACACGCACTTCAAGGCAGGGCGATACCAGGCCGCCATTGACAAGTACGGGGAGGCTCTGGAAATCGACCCCTCCAACAAGAGCATGAACGCCAAGCTGCTGCAGAACCGTGCGCAGTGCAAGATCAAGCTCAAGAAGTACAACGAGGCCATTGCCGACGCCGACAAGGCCGTGAGCCTCGATCCTGGGTACACCAAGGCGCGCAAGACCAAGGCCAACGCCCTCGGGCAGTCGGGGCAGTGGGAGGAGTCCGTCAAGGAGTGGAAGTCCATCCAGGAGCTGGATCCCGAGGACAGGACCATCCCCAAGGAGATCCGCAAGGCCGAGCTCGAGCTCAAGAAGAGCTTGCGCAAGGACTACTACAAGATCATGGAGCTCGAAAAGGACTGCAACGACAACGACATCAAGAAGGCCTACCGCAAGATGGCCGTCAAGCTCCACCCCGACAAGAACCCCGGCGACGACCAAGCCGAAGCCAAGTTCAAGGACATGCAGGAGGCCTACGAGACATTGAGTGACCCTCAGTGAGTATTTGACCGTCTTTTTTCCTCCGTGCGATCACTAACCTGTGCCAGAAAACGTGCGGCCTATGACAATGGTGACGACCTCATGGACCCTGCCGACATGTTCGGCGGCGGCGGTGGCATGGGTGGCATGGGTGGTGGCATGGGCGGCATCGACCCGGAGATCCTGTTCAGCATGATGGGTAACCAAGGAGGCTTCGGTGGCGGTGGTTTCCGCGGTGGCGGCGGAGGCTTCCCAGGAGGTGCCCGAGGTTTCCCTGGCGGCGGCGGCGCTGGAGGGTTCCCTGGTGGCGCCCAGTTCAACTACGGCGGCGGTGGTGCTGGTCGCAACCCATTCTCATGACAACCCGAGCGTGGAGATGCAGAGAGCGGGCCCTTTGATGATGAAGATGACCCCGACGCCTCTGGTCGCGCAGACCAATCCGAGTCTGATCCTCCGCAGCCGCAGCAGAAGACAAAGACGACGAGGAGTTATTTCGAGGAACGGCAAGAGCAGTCCCGGGAGGCGCGGGTCGCGGCCATGCGCAAGTATGGCGTGTATCTCGTGGCTGCGCTGGTACTACTGCCGCCGGAGCTCACCGGCGCACTGCTTGTCGTGGCAGGCATCGCGTACATGATGCGACGTGTCATAAGGAGGAGAAGGGAAAATATCGTTTGAGATAGAGAGAGAGAGAGGATAGACTTGCGACGGCTTTGCAACGATCTGCATGCGCATCATATCACGGCGTTATGGGTTATCTGAAGATAAAAAAGTGAGTCGTTGATAATGATGACGCGCCAATGGCCGGCTGATGCCTTGTGTATGATGAATTATTCCCAACGCCGTGCCCTATAGAATGGTATCGTAATGGCTCTGTCCCGAACGCCCTGCCAACATGGTAAATTGTATGCACTGTCCGTCCAATTCTTCCTTTTCACGATGCGGCATTGGCACCGCCAGACCCATTTTCCGGCCCTGCAGCACTCATCTGGACATCAGCCAGTCCATCCTCCGTCTTGACGTTGCCATGCCCAACCGCACTGGGCGACGCCAGCCCCGCGCCCTCCATGATCCTGTCCACGTCGTCCCTAAGCTCCGGCATGGCGCTGGCAATGTCCCGCGCCAGCATGTCGCGAAAGCCGGCAAAGGCGTTCAGTTTCCCGTTGAAGGTCTGGTTGCCCCGCCGCACGAGCTCGACAAACTCTCTGGTGTAAATGTCCGGGTTGCGCCCGTTCTCGACGTAGTGGATGAGCTCGGGCGGGACCGAGGGCAGCGGCGTGGTCGAGGCGGTGGTATGCAGGGTCTGCAGGGAGGCGGCGAGGGACTTGATCTGGTCGGCGAGGACGTCGCGCGTGGGGCGGGGCGTGGTGTCGTAGTTTGTGACCTGGACCATGATCTCGTACAGGTCTTGGATGATGTTCTGGAGCTGCTCTGTTTTCGGAGTCTGTCAATGGGAGGAATGGTGTCGCGTGAGGAATTGGTACGTACGCTCCACAACAGTCTGTTGGGCGCGGTCGACGGGCGCCATGGTTGGTGGTAATTGGTGATTCGGGGCACGTTGGATGATGAAGGAGAGGAAGTGTAGACAAGCTTCGGAGCTGGTGTGGTAGTTGGGGATGGTCATGTCTTCGTGGGGTTGAGGCGCGGGCATTTAGGGTAGGCGGGTTGACTTGGTCAAAAGTCAAACGCGGCAGTGCCGCCTTTTTTATGTGCAGCCCGATCTCATACTCGAACCCTTACTTAACCTTAACGACCACTTCCCCCTTTACATTGACAAACCGCACCTTGCTCTTCAGTCCCTCGACACTCGCCTTGTCCACGACACCCTCGTCATCCCAGCTAAAATCCACAGTGCCGGCGCCCCTAACTCTCAACCCCTTGACGCTTCCCCCTTTCCACGACGCGGGGATGGCTGGTCCCAGCACCACAGTCCTGACAGCATCCGCGGGCGCATCGTGGGCCAAGGGCAGGTCGACGACCAGCATGCTGAGCACGGCGCCGCCCAGCCCAAAGTTGGCGTCGATCTGGAACGGCTCATTCTGCCCATCGTACATGCTGAACCCGTTGCCGACAAAGTTCTCCTGGATGGCGTACCGCAGATGGAAATGGGCCTGCTCCGTGTCATTCAGCCGTGCCCAGCATGCGGTGCGCCAGACCTTGGCCCAGCCCGCGTTGGCATCCCCCGCGTTACCGTCGCCACGAGCGATCAGCGTCTCGCGCACAGCGTCCTGGATCGTTCCATTGGTGCCGTACCCGGAGTGGTACGCGGACAGGGAGTAGCCTGGATGCCAGCCTGTGAGGTGGGACAGGTGGCGGTGGTCGCTCTTCTCGTCGTATCCGTACCAGTCTGGGATCTTCCACTCCTTGACGCCACCCCATTCTGTGACGTGGAAGCCCTTGTCCAGCTTTCCGAGCGCGTCGCGGACTTGCTCGAGGAAGTCCTCGTCGTCCTCTTCTGCAAAGGGCGCACCCGAGAGCACCGTGTCCAAGGTGCGGTGGATTTCCTGCTGGTAGTGCGCGCAGCCAAAGGTGGTAGGGCCGTGCTCGGGGCTGTTGCACGGGTTGACGACCAATGTGCCGTCCTCGAAGAAGCCGTCCTCCTGCAGCTGCGACAGCCAGAACCTGGCGACGCCCTTGATCAGAGGGTATCCTTGGCGCTTGAACCAGGCGACGTCTCGAGTGTAGTCAAAGTTGTCCCAGACATGCTGCATCATCCAGGCTGCGGAAGCAGGGTCTGGCATCGTGTGTTAGCGGGAAACCTCCTGATGTGCTGTGCCACGGTACGTCGTCTTCACTTACAGTCTGCCCAGCTCTCGCCTTCCTTCATGGCTGTGAAGCCCCAGATGTTCATCTCATTGTGGACAACCCAGCCTTCGCCGCCATACAGGAGCTTGGCCGTCTCGGATCCTCGAGGGGCCCAGTTCAGCTCCATGTAGTCCCACAGACCATCCTGGGTCTCGCTGAGGCCGGTCTGGTCCGCCGCCCAGTAGTTCATTTGCAAGTTGATGTTGGCGTGGTAGTCGGCGCTCCAGGCAGGCCAGAGCTCTTCTGTCCAGCGACCTTGAAGATTGGCAGGGAGGGAGCCGGGTCGAGAGGAAGTGATCAACAGGTGGCGAGAGTAGTCGAAGAGAAGTGCCTCCAGAAAGGGGTCGCCGGTGCTCTCTGCTGTGTAGCCTGCGATCAACTCTGCCGTCTCGACATTGGCTGAGCCATTGGGGTCAGGAAGATCCAGAGTGAACGCAGACGCGAGACGTCCGTAGTCCTCGGTGTGACTCTGGAGGAGCCTCTTGTAGGACTTGGCCGCCGCATTCTTGGTCACGCGCTCCACGTACTCCGCAGGATCTTGCCCCTTGAATGAGTAGTCATTCTCTGCATTTCCCTTGGTCTGGTCAAAGTTTGTGTTGGCACCATGTACAATCGTGATGGATCGCTGGCCTTGAGGCGCTTGGATTCTCAACGAGGAACCGTCACATTCCGTCTTGGCTCCGGAGCACTTGGTGACCCGGGCGATTGCGTCGTATTTGAGGCCTTCTGGCGGTCCAGATTGCGTCTTTCCTTGGACGCGGACGAGTCCTTTCTCGCACGACTTCTCATATAGATCCTCTTCAACCAGTACATTCTCGTAGGAGACGGTGATTTCCGGGAGAGTCTCCGGGGAGGAGATGTGGTACACGCAGACCTCGTCAGGGTATGTGCAGAAGACGACCGTCGAGAACTCAGTCCCGTTCACCTTATACGTGCTTGTGTGGACCCCAGTTTCGAGATCAAGGACTCGCTTGTAGTTCTTGTAGTCCTGAACGCCTTCGATGGAGATGGTCAGGTTCCCCAGCGTCTGATAAGCGCCATACGCGTCACTAGAGCCGAGGAGGGGAGCGACGCCTAAGAGGAACGTCAGTCTCATGAAGGGTGGTATTTTCATCTCCGGCTCTACTCACTCCCTGTGCCATTGGAGAATATTTCAGCGCGGATATCAGGCAAGGCCCCGTATTTGGGTTCATTGGGGTTGCCGCCATTGTAGTCTTCGCTCTCGAAAGGACCCCCAGACCACAATGAGTCGATATTGAGCACGGCTTTCTCTAGTCCTGGAGGTCCATGCGGAATAGCTGAGGCACGTCAGTCTCGTCCATGCTGTGGAGTCGTTGTCTCTACCTCCCAGCTGGCCATTACCCACGGGGTAGGCAGTTTTCAGGAGATAGTCGTCACTCTTTCTCCAAGCATGAGTCGCCGGCTTGGTAGACCACAGCGAGCGAGCGGCGACACACGTGAAGGCTGAAAATGCCAAAAGCGCATGTAGTAATGTCATCATTTTTTAGGCTAACGAACATGGACAATGGAATGGATATGGTTCGGGCTGAGGGTATATGTAGGGCAAGGAGCCATGTTCTTCCCGTCACAGCTTCCAAGATCTGGCCCCTCCCTCATCTGTCCAGGCCTTGTTTTTGGCATGACGATTCGGTTGTTAGGGATATTTCGCGATATTAGGCTCATTGATACAGGGTACGTGTGCTTGGCTTCGGGATAATGCGAGGAATGGTGCGGGGAATGATCTTCCGAACCGCGAGAATGCCTGCTGATCTGAATCCGGGGTATCGACATTTGGATTTTACATACACAAGCCGGGCAGATATAGCTCCGGAGGCTAATAACGGCATATTCGGTTATACTACTTCATTAGCTCGCCGTGGCGTGTTCGCGAATATGGGGTTCAAAAGTGGATGATGGCATTCGGCCGAAAGGCAGATGGATCTTTAGGGGCCTTAAATACATGTACATGATCAAGCTCTGAGGGAGTCATAGCCGTGGTCCAAGGCGAAATAACTCTTGCAGGAGTGAATGCATCTGTTATGACTGTCAGGTTGATCACGTAGCTTGAGCTGACTTGTCACCTTTATGCTGTTTGGCGGGGAGGCCATCAGCCAACTCTCAACCACAAGTTAGTCTCCTCCTACCAGTGCAACAGTACAAAGACCATTGTAGAATATGAGTGCGCCACATGTGTCGACCGTAGCATTCAACCAAATCATACCATGAAAGTATTGATTCAGGTTCTGTGAAGCGCTGTTTGGTGTCCGACAATAGTGTCATGTGATTGGTTCAAGAGTCGCTGAGTCCGCCTTGATCCCCGCTAATTGCCGCATTGAGCCACAGCCAGATGGAGGGGTATTCACGACCAAGCCAGTATCATACTGTACATGTAACATTCTCGAATATATTCAATTGCACCTATGTTCCGTGGTGACCCGTGTTGACATCAGTTCTCATGTTCGTAGTCGTTATCGCATATCCATTTAGTGCCACAGAGCATCGTTGGGCTTGATACCCTTCTCCTTGCAGTGGTCGTAGTACATCTTGGCAAAGCTGAAGATGTCCAGGGTGAACTTCAAGCTATCGTCGTCGTTGAGGAACTCAATGCTACCAGTGATGGTGAACACAATGTCGGTGTCGTCCTCGACGGACAGGGTGTGGATGACGCCGGGGTTCTCGCATACCCAGTCGCCTGGGCGAGCAACCCAGTCGTACCTGTGCGTAGATCGGTTAGCCAAGTGATCGCGACATTGTACAAGAACGGTGCTCAACATACTCCTTGTAGCCCCATTCTCCCGACATGGTAATGGCCGTGACGGTGCCACGGTGACGGTGCTTGCCCAGACTGGCCGCGACCTTGGATCGAAGGCCGACCACAAAGGTGCCGGTCCTGTTCTCCATGCGCATGGGCTTCAACTCAATGGGGCCGATCCATGGGAACCACAGGGTGTCATTCTTTGCGTTGATGTAGACATCGGGGGCGCTGTACTTGTCGACAAAGGCAATCTCGGCGCGCTCGTGCTCGTTCAGGGCGGAGCCATCGTCCTCGGCTCGCTCGGGGAGCTTGGAGACAGGCTCAGGGACGAGATCCGGGGTGGTATTGGTAACAGACGGAGCCATCGTGTATAAGTTGGGTAAATAACGTATGTTGTGCAGGAGGAGTGAAGGTGAAGCCTTTGGCTGGAATGTGGGATAATTAGTTGAGTTGAAGGAAGTGTCAACTGTCAAGACTCGAGCGTACCAACCACGGGCCGTTCCTCCTGGATGGATTCTGAGACGAAATGATGGTGGAGTTGGCGAGCGGGGGATGACTACTCGTGCTAGATCATTGGTCGAATATCTGCCGTCGAGACGAGGCGCAAGTTCCCAGCGTTAGCCTCGGGCAGACCGCCATCTTGAGTCTTAGTTTCTTCAACGGGTGCCACAGATAAAAGCCTCAGCCGCTCAGTGTCCCCCCCCCCCCCCCCAGTCTCCAACGCATCCCTGAACCCTGAACCAAGCCAGCTTGCCAAGCTGTCATTTGTTGATCCACAAAGGCTGCAGCTGACATGTCAGGTCATATTAGTGCAATGTCCACCTTCGCTCATACCGAGACCTTGTCACCTTTCTGGTTCTCCATTTCCCCTGAGACTCGATATTTTTTCCCCAGGGCTGGCTGGCTGGCTGGCTTCAGAGATCTTTACGTTGAGAAACCTTCATTGCTACCTTACCGTTGGGCCTGAACTTTGAAGGCGCTCCTGGTGCCGGGGGCTTCTTTTTATTCCCCGGAGGCCCTGTCTGTCTCTGACTCGCATTGCCGCACTGACATATTCGCACTCGGCAGTCCAGTCCCCCGTAGTGCACCTGGTCGTCAGCCGGCACGTACTCCGTGCTCCGTACATAATATTATTCTGTTCCGTCCTCTCGACTTCGTTTGCTCGTCCTCTCTCCAATTGACTTGATGCTGCCCCTGCGGTTCTTGACGAACTGGGTGCATGTGAGCTGCAATCAACAACTTGACCCTGACTGAATTGGGGGCTGTTTCTGTTTTGTTGCTTTTGTTGACCTCGCATGGCCAAGATGGAGTCCAGGCAGACCGACCTCTGGGTCGTGCTGTTTGTCACCTTTGCCGCTGCCGTCACCATCACAATACTCCGTCTGCTGAGTCGAAGACTCAAGAGGATCTCTCTCTCGTGGGATGATTACTTTGCACTCTGCGGTTTTGTAAGTTACATGTACTTGCATCTCATTCTGCAGCCGCTAATTCGTCCAGGCCATTTCCGTTGGTTGGGTCATCATCATTCCCTACTGTAGGTTCTTCACGTCAACCAACAACACTGCATGTGCTCAAATCGCTGACCCGATTCGTAAGGGGTCAACCACGGCCTCGGACTTCACATTGACGATGTCATGGCTATGCGGGGAATAACGCAGGGAGAGGCATTGTTCCAATCAAAATTACTGCTCTTCATCGCCGAGCTTTTCTACGCCTTCGGCCTGTTCTTCGCCAAGGTGTCCATCTTGAGCCTGTATTGGCGCATGTTCAACGTCACGAATATCCGACTTCCGATCCAAATTCTATTCGGATGTTCCTTTGTTTGGATTACCTTTCGAGTACGTACACTCCCACTGCAGCTTGGTGTTGGATCTAATGATGGCTAGATCTTTATGGGCATCTTTCACTGCGTTCCTGTCCAGGCATTCTGGGATTCCAGTGCCGGCGGGTACTGTGCCATTGAGGACAAGAAGTTCTTCTTTGGCACCACTCTTGTCCACGCCGCCATTGACATTGCCATTTTGATCTTGCCCATGTGGCAGATTTCACAGCTACAGCTACCCTTGATGCAAAAGGCTGGCATCATGGTCATGTTTACTTTTGGCTTTTTGTGAGTGGCACTATCATGCTGCCCAAGTACTTGTGGATGTAGTTGCTAACCAATGTAGCATTTGTGCGGCCGGTATCAGGTTGATTGTAGCCGCCAGAGTGTTCGACGACCATTCACCGGATCTGACGTGGAATATCTGCGACATTGTGATTTGGGCGACAGTCGAGGTCAACCTGATCAATGTCTCTGGTAGGTTTCCCACCTCGTTCCTCGCTCAAGTCCCGTGGGGATGGCTAACACTCTCTCTAGCTTCTCTTCCTACAATTCGACCGGCCTGTACATTCATCTTCACCTGCACACACCCACGGACACGGACGCAAGCCAGCTCAGGCAGCTACCCAACTACGGACCCTCGAAGCCGAACCAAGCACTCCATCCGCCTCGACCCCATGACCAAGTCATCGCCCAACGATGAATCCAGCTCGACACACCAGCTTGCCGACTCGGACGATGGCGGTGGTCGCGGCTCCGTGTCCGACTTTGAAAGTCACGCCATCGATCGACTGCGACCAACCGGCCATAAGTACACTTCAACCGTGACGGGACAAAGTGGCATGGGAGGTGATTCCCGATCAAACCTGGATGGCATTCTTGTCAAGAATGAGACCACGGTGCATGTTTCCCAGCACTGATCAAACGGATTGAAGCCAGGCGCAGGCCAATGGTGGAAGACGACGTATGTACCTTGTGAAATTAATAATCAATAGAAGGAGTCAAAGGGACTCGAATAGTAGCAATTACATGTACTTTACCTGACTACTAATAATAGCAGTGCGACGTTGGCGACGGACGTTAGTGTCTTGGCCTTTGCATACAACCTCGCTAGCAGCTAACCTTAGCGATTGAACTCGACCCCTACCATCACCTCGAAAACCTATTGCCAGTCCCAGCTTTCTGCAATAGATACTCATGGTAAGACTACTCAATCGAAGGAGGCAGCGTACACAGAAACTCTCTCAAGACTATGCCTCCCATGGCCGTACGTACAAGCAGCAAAGATGATCTTGGCGCATGGCAAATGGTGGGTGACAAGGGGAGAACAGACAATCAATCGAGAGCCTGGTGAACAGCAACATCTGCTCGAACTCTACGATCTGTTTCGGGGGTTTCGTGAACGCGTCACAGTCGTGAACAGCAGGCGATAGGCACATGCAGTGTTTCGCAGCAAACATGAACCATCATGATTTCAGCTTGCGCTCTATGGTACTTTCTGGCATGAATTTTGGGTGCGCCCTTTGTGTAAGTAGTCGCCGCAATCATTGTCAAGAAAGTAAGTACGTTCAGCAGCCTTCGAGGAACTGAAGTATTGTTCATTCACTGGTGGTCGTTTGCTTCAAACAACTGAACAGGAACAGGGACGAACATCACCGCCCGTCATGGCAACTACCAGAACCTACGATTCACTATTTAACCACTGATTCACTCGTGCTCAAGTCAATGCTCAGCCCTTACCTACAATTCCCTGCCTTATCTCGCAGAGTTCAAAATTGGGTCGAGTTTGGAGGGCTGTTCTCGACACTTCACACAACTCTGCTGTTCCGTCCGCCGTCTAGTCTCCTGTCTTTTGCTAAGCAACTTGCCGAACAAAGTGCACGAAATGCCTTGCAAGGTTCGCAAGCGTGACATTCCCAAGAAGATTTACCACGATTGCCGCAGCACGGGATTCCAGCCGGCATACCTCACCCCTGGTGAACTTGAGTTGTCCACAAACTACCAACCTCGCAAGGCGCTGCCAAAGGGACCTAGGACGTTCCATACGCCAGGAGACAAGCATCTCGCCTCTGCAAATGAACAGCAGACATCGCGAAGCAGTGAGCCATCTGTGTCGCGCAACAAGGTTCGCATGAGCAACAAAGGCGCAGTGAGCAGGGGCTGGTCCCTCCTCCGCAAGAAAACAAAATCGCCGCGCTCGCGAAATGGCGGCAACGAGCATTGTCCGGCTTCGACTCTTCTCCAGGAAGACTTTGAGCCGTGGCTTCCGGAGAGCAGCCAGCAGGCTGGTCCATCCCCATCGCGCGTTCAACACCGGCCCCTTGTCCTTCATCGCGCGCCGGGCGCCTGGCCAGATGTTCCACCTCCTGCGTACGAATCGAACAATGAGCAGGTCGACTCGGATAGTCAGGTGGCCCCAGAGTTCTTCCAAGCTCCTCGTCTGATGCTGACACCCCCGACGCCGCCTCCATGCTACGGTTGGTCTTGATTTGCTTTGGGAATGCACAGAGGAGAGGACTGTTCCGAGTCACTAGACAGGTGTCTCTTTTCCGTGAGAAGAGCGCAAGATTGATTGTCTTTGTGCATGGGAGTTGCGGCGGCGAATAAATATGGTCATAAAGAGGTACTTGTTAATTCGTAATCTCATAAAGTTATCCCTACTGCTTGTGTCTAAGACCTCGCCGCGAATGTCTGCGATGCGTCCAACATGAGACTAACAACTAGCAAGATGGCATTGAATACCGCCATCATGTAGAAAGGTGCGCCAGTTGAGAGCTTGTCGAACAAGTACCCTCCGAGCTTCGTCAGCAGCAGAATAGCCGCGCCTCCACAAAGCGAATACACTCCAGCAATCGATCCCTTGAGCTTGGTGCGTGCTACTGAATTTTCCTGTGTCGTAATTCGAAGGAGGGGCTCATCTTCGGCAGATTCGTCTTCATCGGGCGCGATTGATGGCTCGCGTGGAGTGGTACGCGACAGCTCAACTGCCAGCACGCCTTGACCAAGCGACCCGAGACTGCAAACAATGGCGCCGATCTGACTGATGCCAATCAAAGCGACCACCAAGAAGATTGCGGGTGTCCCTCCTCTGCCCTCTTCGTTCTTGATTTCGGGGCTGGACAGCTGAGGAAAGACGACGTAGCCGACCATGCCGAAGATGGTCGAGACGACAATTGGCCAGTTGACTTGACCCGACTTGTGTGAGATGTAGCCAAACACCGGAGCGCAGATTAAGGCAATAAGTTGCGCAACGCCTGTGAGAATGGACGAAAGAATGTATGCGGTGCGGCACTCCTTCTTGAGTTCTGGGCTGGGATCATGAGGCGAGCCCTGGCAGAATCCGTTATCGATGAAGAAGGTGTTGATGTACAGCGGAATGAAGAGCGAGATGGCAACTGTGGAAGCGCGTGCGACAAAGCCGCCGATGTAACCAATGGCAATCCTCTTGTCGGTTACGCCGAGGAGAAGAGAGTCCTTCATCAGGTGGAGATACGGGATGACTTTCTGGATGCGTGTCAGTCGTATAACGAAATGTAGCAGATCTTGCCGACTTACCTCCTTGCGCAGCTCCCTGCTACTGTGGGCGTCGAACTCATCCTCATCCGCCTTGCTTCCAAGACCGAGCAGAACACCCCATCCTTTGCCCTCCTCGCCTCTCAAGTTGCGCAAGCCAAAGAACACAAAGACCGCCACCACGATCGCCACACCGGCAACAACATAGAAACTATAGGAGACAGCTTGGCCAGGTGTGACCTTCTCGATATCGCCGAATTTCGTAGGGAGCGGAAGGAACAAGGACAGTGCTACTAGCGCGCCGCATCCTGTGGCCAGACCAACATAGCCTGCCAGAGCCGAGGCCTTGTCGAGCTTCTTCTCATCTTGCTCGCCTCGGGAGACACGATCGCTTGATATAGTGCGAGTGTACCGTTCGGGCGTAATGGTGAGCTCAGAATTCACAGAGAACGCAATGCTCTGTCGCGAAAGGCGTGCATGCTTATTGCGAGATGACTGGTTGCTGTCACCGTCTTCACTTTCATCGGTCAGACATGGCAATGTCGCCGTAACCATTGTCGCGCTACCAAAGGTTAGCAAAACACCCCCACTGGAGGGCCAGAGGGTGCAACTTACGCTGCGGATGCGCCGATCGCAAAGAAGATTCTCGCAAGCAGGAGCTGTGGGTAAATGTTCTTTGCTTGCACAAAGACGACCAGGGATGCGCCGATGATCAGGTACCCAATGGTGGCCACCCATCTCACACCTAGCCTGTCAGAGATGAGACCCCATGCTGGACATGCCACCAAGGCGACGACCTCGTCCGCAAATCCCAAGGTACCGACTACGTCGCCAATGTTATGCTTCTGCCCGATCAGGTCCGAGATGACAAAGCTCACAGAGCTGTTGAGGAAGACGAGGAAGGAGATGGAGAATAGCGCGACGCCACAGAGATATGTCGTAGCCTGCAGACGCGTTGTCGAGGACGAGAAGGGCACAAAGCGTGCGAATGACGCCATCTTGTTGGGTGTTCGACCTTGTGTGAAGCTGCAGATATCCAGTCTAGCTTCACATTGCCAGTGCGCGACCCTCCAGTGGAAGATCTTGTGGCAGTGTTGCACTTCGAGCGGTCGAAGGGGTACGTACGTCAACACTCGGTGGCATGTTGACGCGACGAAGCTAGCTCCCTTTTCGTTTAACATTCCTTACATAAGCGCATGTGTTTTATTTCGGCATCAACGTCATTGATCCCCTTTTCACAACATAATCACAATGTGATTTGTAAAGAAAACATGCGTGGACGATTTTTGTAATTATCAAGATCACAAGTTGAATGTCCCAACATCATATCTCGTCAATCGCCGTGCCTAAGATATGTAGATACTCCGTGACCAATGGCCCCTAACTCCATATGAACCTGCCCAGCAATCAAAATCCACGGATCTATCCTACCAATTCCACAGCACCTTGTGGTGCAAAGTCCTCGCGCCATGCCTCTCGAACTCGAACGGAGTGATCCACGAGTCGTTGGTGGAGAGCTTCGCGAAGACGCTCGCGCCCTTCCACGTGACAACCTGCTCGTCCATATCTCTTGCGCTTCTGCTCACGAGAATTCGGTCGTGTAGATCTGGTCGACGCTGCTTCAACTTTTCCTCCAAGACCACTGTGAATTGTGGCACCTTGGCGCCGCCGCCAATGACCATGATGCTGCCCAGTAGATCACGCAGTTTCTTCTCGTCGCCCTTGGCAGCATTCTGGATACTGGTGAGGATGGCAATATCCAACGGGGCCACGGGAAGCACAGAATCGCGCTCAGCAGCCATGTGCTTGGCTGTCCGGGCTGCTGAGTCGACGAACATCCCTGGCGGCGGCTGCGAGGCTTGGCTCGTCTGGCCGGGCACTGGGGTACCAGTGGCGCGGGAACCGGGAGGAGCAGGGCTACCTCCATTCGTAGCATCCTTCCCATTAGCAAAGACGAATGGCGGTGCTGGCGTGCTGTTGCCCTCAGGGGCCGGTGACCCAGCATGCGAGCCCATAGGTGTCCCGTTGACGCCGTCACGGCCAGAGAAGCTGAAAGGATGCGCCTTCTCCTTCATCGGTGTCGATATTTCCGGCTGTGACAGAGGGAAGCCATTGGCGTTCGACGTGATAGAGGGTTGGACAAGAGCCAAGATGGCAAGCTGGGCAGCAGATGCCGGATCGTCAGGCATTTCAACATCGTACGCGTTGTATGAGCGGTCTATTAGCTTCCGGCGACCCTTCAACTTGGCAGAATTGTCGAAAATCTCGGGGTCAAATACGCCCATTGGCGCCAGGATGACTTCGTCGTAGGTCTTGAACTGGTACTTTCGGGTCGGTTGATTCGGCGCACGCACGTGGAACTGGTAAAGCTGCACTGATATATCGGCCTGCGACATGGTGCAGTGCTTAATTTTGAGCTCTTCGGCCAGGAGGAAGTCGTAGCGCCTGCGGATGTTGATATCCTGGTAGGGGAAGTTGTCGTACAGCATCATCTTGATGAAGGTGTCGGTAATGTCGTATCCTCCATACTTGAGGTTGATCCGCGAGTCTTCCGCCAGCAGACCATCCTCGGCGCAACTGATAGACGTCTTTTGCGCGCCCACATCAACGACACAAGCTTGCGTGTAGCCTGCGCCGAAAGTCGCAGCCATGCTCTCCTGGATGAACGTGACTCTGTTGAACTCAAACCAAGTCATGCAGGACCGCAGCACCTGCTCCACGTATCGCTTGTCGTAGAGATCAGGTATCACGAACACGCAGCTGTACTGTTGCCACTCGCTGTTCTTCTTCAAGCCAAGCTCCTGCCGCAGCGTTTTATCCAGCAGTGTTTCAAAGTCGTCGTATAGGTGCTCCTCGCTCGTGTAGTCTTCCTCGTTCCACCAGCCATGCTGTATCGGCCACCACAGCTTGAATTTCGGGTCGGAGTCGTCGGGCACACGGAGCGCTCCATTTCCTACGAAACAGGATGCCAGGGAACTTGGGTCTTCCAGTGATTTCACATCTGTCCACTCAATCTCCAACGGATCGTTGTGCTTTTGGATAACCTCGGCCTCCGTGCGGCGGTTGAAAGTTTGAACCAGCTCTTTCGAGTTGGGTAGCACTTTGCGCTTGTTTGCTCGCATGTCAACCTTGAGATCGCTGCACTGCTTGTTGTACTTCTTGGACCACTCCTCCCCATACTGCTGGTCGGTATTTTTGGCTTCAAACTGCCTTCGCGGCAGCGCCTCATGCATTTCGGATTCGGTCTGCGGGAACTTTGTCGCAAGGACCATTGGAATAGTCCGCGGGAGCGCATCGCTCGCGAAACCGATTCGCAGATTTTGACTTCCAGGGTGGATGACGATGATCTTGGACGGGTCGATGCCGTTTGAGGGTGTTGCCGTCCCCTCGTCGTCGGCAAGATCCGGTATCGGCAGGGGAACCTCGCCGTTGGCCGGTTTCGAGAGAACTCTATCGCGATCCCGGGCGTTCTGCACGAGCTTGTCGCGGTTGGCTTCGTTCTGCAATCGCAATGCCAGAATCTGGTCGTCTCGCTTCATGTAATCCCTAGCCGGGGGTCAGCCTTGCGAGGGTGGCACCAGAAATCCAAATACGCACGTGTAGTAGTTCTTTTGGTTGATCGCGGCCACATCGGGCCATGTTGTCATTTTCATGCCATTGTCGGTTCTTTCCAGCCCTGTCCAGAGTCAGTCAGTAACTGAACGCCAGTTGCGACGCTTCGCACATTTGCCAACGATCGCGAAAGTGACAACTTACCCTCCCGGAGGAGCACCCTCTCGCTGACCTTTCCAACCATGGTGGTGGTGCTAGACGAAGCTGTGTGACCACGTTGAGGCGATTGACCTCAGCGAGGTTGAGGAATTTCCAGGCTTGAGATCGCCTTGTCAACCGCTGCGCGCAAGACGATCTCCGGGAGCCGCGTCGTTCATGCTATTCAGAAACGGGCTAGCGTCAGAAGCTCCCGGGCGACCTTTGATCCGCTCCGCGTGGTGTCAGGAGTCTGACAGCACTGAGACCCACAAAGCCTCTGGCATGGCAACTTAAACTTGTCGGTCACAGGTGGTGTCCCGAGTCCCGACTCCCACTGTACTACCACGACGACTGCGTGTAGCTTTAATGTATACTGACGAATTGGCATGTCTCCCGAATCCTTCGATGCCTTCATCTGACAATCATTGAAACCTTTGTCATAGCATGTGATCAATCGATGACAAGCCACCACCCCTTCACTCAGCCTGCCCGCTTGTCGGATCACTAACTACCACCACCCACCAACCAAAACGCAACTATTTAGCCCTCTCTCCGCGTCCCCTCACGCAGGTCGTCTTACGAGTTCCTTGCCTCATTCGGGAATCCCAAGCAAAAGACTGCCTCGGGTACAGCTCCATCGACTGATTGAGTTTCCTGAATGTAACGTACTCACCCACCTTGCGTAATGGCTGTTGGCCGTGCTCACAGTCAGGATCACAGCAACAGCTTGAAGTTTGCGACAACAGCCTCGGTTGCCTTTTGATCCCAGAAGTTTTGGAAAGGCCGTTCAGTAACCGTACACTGGGTCACATGGTAGCTTGTATTAATATCCAGGCTGTGTCCCCATTGTCGAGCAGAATACTCGTCGTCGATCCTCGAGGCTCCTTGTTACCTTCGCCCTCTTCGTCATGGGATTCTCAGACAGCAATTGGGCAGGCAATGCCTCAACGACCGCCGAGCCTATTGGCCCTGTTTACCAAGGCTTCACAGTCCCCTCGTACTCAGTGCTGAAGCCGTATTTGATCGCCAGTCTCATCGGCTATGTCACTCTCTGCACGGCCCTCCGCCATCGTCGGATCAAGAACTTCCAGAAGAAGATGGGTTTTACAGATCGAGCTTCCTTGAGCCGCATGAGCGTTCATCAGGCCCAGGCCATAGTCAGGAACATGATGTACTGGGAGTTTCCCCTCTTCTATGATGTTTCACTCCGGTTAGCCTTGTTCCGGGTACGATAGGCTTCACTGTTTAATTAGCCATCAGAGCTGATCAGAGTCCAGACTTATGCGGTTGAAAATGTGGCGAGAGTACTTGCCAACTACAGTGATCTCAAGGACTTGAGGACTTCGTCGAAACGGTATGAGGACACCGCTATTCTGTACGGATGGTAAGCAGCGCACATATCCTTCACTACTCTGAACTTCCACTTACCTAGGTATAGCTTTGCCCATTATGATCCTGCATCGGATGAATTCCTAAAGTCTGTTGCTCGCATGAACTATCTTCATTCTCCATACGTCAAGTCCGGGAAGATCTTGGATGAAGACTTCCTTTACGTTCTCTGGGCCAGTATGGCAGCTCCCGTCAGCTTTGTGTCCATGTACGAGTGGAGAAGCCTCACCCCTATGGAGCACGCTGCGCAGGGCACCCTCTGGAAACACATAGGAGATCTCATGGGTATCGACTACAACAAGGTGATGGGCAAGGACAAGTGGGCCGACGGTATCGAGTTCATGGATGAGGTCACCGAATGGGCATCCGGGTACGAGGACAAGTACATGAAACCTATGCCTGAGGTGCGGCAGATCGGCAGTGTTCTCATGGAGCTGCTTGCAGGCGCCTATCCCAAATTCGCCAAATCATCCGTGGACGTTGGTGTGAAAGTACTCATGGGCGACCGCATGCGCCACGCTTTCGGGTGAGCTGGGAAATAGAGCCATACACTCCAATCGCTGACTTGAGTCGCAGTCTAAGCACGCCTGGTCTCCTGCAGACCCATCTCGTCTACAGCGCGCTGTTCTTTCGACAACTGGTTCTGCGCCACTGTACACTCCCTCGCATGTTTGTCCTCAAGAACCTGTCGGACCCGGATGCGCAGACGGGTCGTATCCAACACTACCTCTACCTGAAGGACCCTTGGTACAACCCAGTCACCATCTGGACGCGCTGGGGTCCTGAGGCGTGGCTCAACTGGAGTTTAGGCACACCTATTCCTGGCGATAAGGCCCTCATGCCGCAGGGATTCCTGTGGCAGGATCTCGGTCCAGAGAAGAGGATGGGGACCGGTGTCGCTGAGCTCCAGAATACCGACCATCTGGCGAAGTACAGATCAGTGCATGATTCTCCATTCTGATTCTATATTTGGGCTGTCAACCGAACACGGTCAGAATCAAGAGGGGTCAGAAATAGCAACGATCGCTGGAGGCAAGTTTACATCTTCGGGAACAGCATCGGTTTGAAACTAAGGGCTGGGGGATTTTAGTTGTGAGATTAGGCCAGGGGAGGTCTGTTACAAGAATCACTGAGTCTATATGTAGACACTTAGTTCCAGAATTTTCACAGATGAGGAGTGCGACCTGGTCATCCGTTCTTTTCTGATTCTTAAAGAGTAATAGATGCCATATTGATTCGCAAAGATACCGTCTGCGTATATAATGTTTAATGTCCGACCCTCATTCAACGACAGCACTTCCTTGTCTAGGGTCGGTGGCGCAGCGGTAGCGCGTGGGATTGCAGATCCTAAGGTCACCGGTTCGAACCCGGTTCGGCCCTTCACTTTTGCTCCCTGGGAGCAAACAACCTTTGGCATTCTCTTACGGCGGTTGGGGTGTATCATGTGTGAACATGGATGAGTAAAAGAACATCATTTTTCTTTTGCATATTAACGAAACTGTTAATGTATGGAATTAGCCTAGGTTTTACGTACGTAGCACTCGTTCACTTGCACAGTGTGCTAGCGCTAAATCAGTCGCGTTTCCAAGCTATTTTTCAGTTGTCGCTGGTTCGGGCAAATTAAACTTGGAGGAACTAATCGGATTATTCCGGCTATCTCATCTTGTGCAGGATATTACTGCCAGGTATGTTCTCGAAAGACAAGTCGTGGCAGTGGACGCGAAAACCACAAGACCATTTATAGGGTAGGTAGACTGTGGCGGCGGGGTCGTGAACGCACGTACCTCATTATGAAGTGCTGAGCTATTACATGGCACTAAAGTAGAGAATTTGCATAACTTTCGTCGCATCCTGAAATACGGATAGCGCACCGACAAAAGCAATGAGTCCTGCTGTTAGCCATGATCACTTTCTGCTCTTTACTTAGCTAGGCCTCTTAGCGAGCCTGAAATGTGGCTGATCGTGAGGGACCACCACGTTCGCGGAGGGGAGTCACCTGACGTGGAACAATGACGTCGCCTGATCAAGGGACACCTCTTTGTGATACCTCAACATCACTTCTGAACTATAAATCCATTAGAGAACCCAAACAGCTTTCCCTCATTCAAACCGAAACCAATCAAACCACATCAGCTTACTCGTCATGGCGCCCGTAACTGTCTACACCGACAGCCCCATCACAGCTGCAAAGGCATCAGGGCCGACGCCTCAAACTGCCGACGCAGCACAGCAACAAGCCTCAAATCAGGACCGATACGCGCCGCCACCAACCACAACATCAGCATCAGAAGCCTCGCAAACAGGCTATCCCGCCCCGCAGCCTGCGGCAAGGCCATCACAGCCTGTCCCAACGGGCATGCCTCAGCTGCAGCCTACGCCAACACAGCAACTCTCTGAAGATGGACCTCCGGCTCCACAACCCGGGCCTGTGCCCGTAGCGACACCGACGAGCCATCTCCCACCGCCCCCCAAGGCAGGCGAGGCTATGTCCCATCCTCAGACAAGCAACCCTGTGACTGCGATGCCACCTCAGATGTCCTACCAGCCACCGACCTCATCATATGCTGCTGGCAGGTCTACGACCATGGGTCTGCCCCATTCATCGGGGCCTACGAGCTTGCCAGTGGGCGGCAATGATAACTTGTCCCACCCACCAGGGTATCAGCAAGACTCCTTTGCGTCAGAGTTCAATAGCGCTCAAAGAGCGGCGCACCATGACTCTGGGAGGACTGATATGAACACATTCGGCTCTGGTGAGGATGAGAGTGTATGGGACACTGCGAAGAAGTGGGCGAGTGCAGCAGGCAACAGCCTCGCTG
The DNA here is from genome assembly GCF_019669845.1 of Emericellopsis atlantica. Taxonomy (NCBI): domain Eukaryota; kingdom Fungi; phylum Ascomycota; class Sordariomycetes; order Hypocreales; family Bionectriaceae; genus Emericellopsis; species Emericellopsis atlantica. The sequence goes on along the minus strand of NW_025764707.1, from coordinate 848,779 downwards.
CAGCCGAAGGCGAAGTCTGGAAAAGGATTAACAAGGAGCAGTAATTATCAGGAGCGACCCCATTCACTGGTGGCGAGACGGCGTGGCGCTGAGTAGATGGCCTGATGGGTCGTTTTCCTACCGGAGACAATTGTTCCTACGTACGTGTGCAATTGCAACCCTACGAGGAGAAACATCAGAAAAGAACAGGCCGTGTACCCGGCGCTTTTTCGACGACATGCGACCACTTCACATGGACAGGCAACATTCCTCCAGTACTTGGTACGCCGTTCTGGCAGGGAACCCCCAGAGATGCCGTTGTTACATTAGGCGTGGTATAATACACGGTTCGGCAATTCTGCGACCCTGTGATCTCCACAAGTGCCTTGCTCTTACGGCTACGTAGTACCGCGCCCTAAAAAAAGGTCCCCGCGCGATGATCACAAGGCGGAAGGTGGAAATCGAAGAGGACAAGGATGTGGCATCATGGTCATAGAAACATACCTTATGCACCAGGCAGCCAATATCAGACACCAGATATACCCTCAGGACAAGCCCGTGGCCTGTGCCCCCGAGGTTAGTGAGAGGTACCGGATATGGCCGACGTTGAAGATCTGGAGCCGGGAAAGAAACTCATCATATCTCACAAAAAGGACTCGCGACGTCAGCGTGAATGTCATCGCGGATGAAGTGCAATCTCGTGCCGATAGAAAAACATTGATGACTACTTAGTTAGTACTGAGCAGCACGCGTCGTGGCGTGTGCTAACAGGCCTGAAGAACGCGCCCGTGTCAGTTAGTCGCCAGGTGTGCTGATGGCGGCCGAAAGGCGAGGCGATCGCGTCCCACTTTGACGGAAGCTTGAGCAAGAAAGAGTGAATAATAATTACCTGAAGCAACTTAGTATCTAACGTTAGGAAGAGCGCGACAGGCGATGATGATGGCGACCGTCGTGAGCCAGTGGGGTTGACGCCAATTTTGACTTGTTGGTCCAGTGGACTCCAGTCGTCAGGATAGTCCGTGGGCCATGGCTAATTATAACTATTGGCGTCTGGCAGATCCGCTGTTCAGACTTCAGAGCCCAGTCCATGTCCCTGGCCAAATGTCAATTAATTACAGGCTAACATTCGCAGCGACGCAGCCCACAGAGCCCTACACGTACAGTGACGCGGCAAGGCGATCTTTGAGGGCGACATGGATACTCTAGTCTAAGTCCATGTCGTTTCTCACAGCGGGCCGTGTTGCCTCGATCGGATGGCGTCCAATGCCAACACTACCAAGTAGTCTAGTAACAACACTGGTACCCTCACTGGCCTCACATGACTCGACCTGATAAGATTGGGCGAGAGACCAACAAACGACGACACCGCTACGTAGATGCCATCACTGCTGGACAAATCACGCACGCCCCCAATTGAACACAGCCACAGCGTTGGCAGCTGTCACTCATCCTCCAGTCTTCCTCGAAAGAGTCCAGTCGAGTCTGGGGTTGCGCCTTCCTTGCGAAACTGATCTGAGACAGGATCACGTCCTCCCAGCTCCCACTGGACCAATTACGGAGCTTCGTTAACTGGAGAATTTCCAGAAGAAGCATAGACCCTAGAAGAGCCCTAGATGAGGAAAGTGTCAAATCAGGCCACGAGTCCACGACGTCCAGTCGTGAAGTCAGTCGGCTGCAACCTCAAACAGACGGACAGACTTCTTCTTCATCCTTTCTGCATCCGCACAATCTTGCGAAATTACCTGCTTCCCATGGTGCAGCAACTTTTGTTTTGCGCAACCACTCAGGCGATTGTTTTACCAAGGTAACTAATCATCCGGGCCTTCGTCTGTTCTTCTTGTCGGAGGTCGCGATCTGCGCGCAATCCTCAGCCTAACCTTTCTTTCTTCCCTTCGCCATGCCTCCCAACTATTATCCTCTTGTCCAGACTCGAGCCCTGAAATCCGCGGCAAAGCGAAATATCGAGGGTCCCGCAGCATGTCCATCCGCCCACTAGACTTGCCGGCTGCTGGTGCACGTCCAAGAGGGGTTCGTGATGGATTGTCAGCACCTTTGATGACTGTGTTGCTTCTTTTGCGCAATTGCGACAAATCTGCTTCTGTCACTTATCACCTAATACTGACAATACGTTCCTTACAGCTGCTTCCACTTGTCCGTCTGTCTGTCTGCTCACGCCGGATAACAAAGTATCCGGCGAATCCCATTCTCAAACGCGACAACTGTCGCACAGGGCCAAAACGCGACCATGCTTACATTCGATGAATCTCTGACACTAGCACGGCCTGCCTGTCAACGATGAACCTCACTGTGGCCCCTCTAGATCCAGCGCCAGTATTTGCCGGTTGCTGCCGGTTTTCAGTGCACAAGAGAAAGACGCCATGATGCAAACCATGGCAATCACGCGCGCAACGGCTGACTCGCGCTCTGGATGACCGCACTGACCGCACTCCGTACTGGCCGACAAGTCTATAGGTATCACGGTAGAGACCCGAAGTCGAAAGACAATAAGGCTCACACAGGTCGTTCTAGTCAAAACGACGTCACCTGTGGGCAACAAAACACCTGACGTTCATACCTTAACCACCGGCATCCAGAGATTCCAGACGCTGCCCAGAATCAGCGACGTGTTGGATTGGGCACTCACACGACGCTAATACGGCTCTGTCCCGCATCAGAGATCTCAATGTGGATACGCCTTTGCGATTCCACGACTCATTCACTTTCCAGGGGGTTGAAAACGCTACTTGTACACAGGAAGCCTTCGAATTGTCGTCTGTTTCCCGCGCTGTCAGTCAGCGCCCTTGGCCATAGGATGCTCCAACTATAGGCTTTTGGCGATTGCTACTGCCCTGCATTGGTCTGTTTGAAGATTGACTGCTAGGCGTCTTCCCGGCTTGCCTGATCCCTGTTCGGCCAAGTGTTTCCATCTGCGCCAGGACCCTGACCCTTGACCCTGGCCCATCGGAACCCAAGCCACTCCCCATCCACATCGTTGACGACATGTAACACACCAGCCTTCGGCCCCTGTGTCCACCGGCGGGTCAGGCACAGCGTCGACCCTCCTGGACTCCTTCACTCACGGCTGGGATTCCTCACAATGTTCCAAGCTAGCTGCCAGCAGCATGGATGTTGCGTCTTGCCAGGCGGCCTTTGAAGCCCAGCAAAAACATCGTCTTATACACCGCAGTGTCCGACGCCGTTCTACGCCTTTCGCTAGTTTAAATCCTGTCATTCCACGATCTTCATTTCAGCTGTCATTCTTTTGCCCCGGAACCTGACCTGCCAGTCGCTCACTCCGTTCGCCCTGCTGTTTTCCCTATAATACCTCTCTTATAGGCACCTACAACTCTCATTCAGAGCCTATCACACTCCTTGTCGAGTCCAACCTCCCAACCCGTCTCTCCTTACCAAGCCTCTTGACTTGATTCGAGCAACGACGATCTGCCGAGCCATTCAACCTATGCAGCTATCCGCCCTCATTGCCTCTCATCCTCGATTCAACAAGTACACATAACCACTCTCATCGCACACTGCCTTCTCGGTCAGGAGAATTTCTCTTACACACGCACAATCTTGCGGTAAGTCATGCATAATTAGCCTGGCACTAACGCCAGCATGGCATCAACACTGCGCTGGCGAGCCTCACCAAGTGGTCCCCATGTCATACATAACAACTGATGCTGACCTGGATCCTTGAACCTAGATCTCGGGCACGGCTGCCGCTCCAGTTTCTGCGTGTACGAGGCTGCCTGCTCCCGTTGGTCTTTGCATAACTGCCATGGACTCGGCCCACAGGAGGCTGTAAGTCCTCACGCGATCTCCATGTCGGCCTGTCTATACTGATTCCTTTGGTTGCATAGTCGCTCCAAATTCCAGAATTCCCTCTTTCAGTCCGAATCAAGGTTTCGCAAGCAAGTGTCACCCAGTACACCTCACATCAGTACTATGGCCGAGGACGACGTTCACAGCGCAGCGGACGCGGTCACAGCCTGGCCAGCTTCGAGTGCACACCCTCAGTCGACGCCGACAGCAATGTCAGAGGAGCTCTCATATCACGTCCCGGTCGAGAGCTATTCGAGGCCGCCCACGGATCACTCGATGCCCATGCTTGCATCTTCCACAGGGACACCGTCAAGACCCATCTCAGCCCAGCAAGACCTCCAAACACCCATGTCAATGGACGGCAGTACGTTGCTACAGGAGCTCAATAACGCATGTATCGCTGACACTCCTCTAGACTATTACAAGAAGCCGTATGAGGACCAGTTCGCCTTCCATGCCATGACATCCGAGGCGCCCATTGGCCAGGCCTACACGACTGATGAGGCCATTCCCATCCTGGACTTGGACACAAGTGATCACCGGCAAGGCTACTACAACTATCAAATGATGTATGATGAGGCCGCATCACGGAGAATCTCGGGGTCATCTTTCTCCATCTCTACATCCGACATGGTTCATGATGACTTTACGACCGCCATGTCCGACGCTCCTTCATACTGCTCGGATTACCCCCCCACCTCTAACCGTGATTCCTGGATGTCTTCGACGCACCTCTCGCCTGTTGCATCGCCTCGCATATCGGCACAGGGCCGATCTGACCTGGTTCGAGCGCAGAGTCGCGGCCGGGCGTCTCCCTCGCCCCGGCTCAGTGTGCGGTCGGCACCCTACAGTATCGACGTCCCTAGGAACAACAAGAGATGGTCCACTGGCTCCTACGGAAACACGTCAAATCGACGACCCATGCACACGCCGCTCATGTACAATCCAGGCCCGGAGACTCACGCCGCGCATCATCGCATGTCTCGTGCCCTCGCCGACCCGCGCGGCAACGGCACGCTGAACTCTGCATCGACGACCACGCAACCGCACTACCTCATGCCCAGCCAGCCCGTGCTCCAGAGGAACAGCATGCTTCTGCCGACTCAGCTGCCTTCGCAGCTCGTATCTCAGCATACACATGGCGAGGGACGCCACTTCGATGCTGCCCCGCCGCCCCTGCTCTCCCATGGACTTCTTCGCATGCTGCAGAGCAACGTGGACTCCCACCCTCTCCGTCGCTATGCCGATTTGTCTGACCCTCCGGACCTGTTCAGCTGCCTGCACGAGGAGCAATTGTCGCCTCCCGAGGAAGACATGAACCCCTCAGATCCCGACATGATGCCTCGTGAACAAGATCTGCGATTTGAGGGCGATTTGTACACCCCGCGCTGGGTACGCGGGCACGGCAACAAGCGTGAAGGCTGGTGTGGTATCTGCAAGCCTGGGCGATGGCTCGTGTTGAAGAACTCTGCGTACTGGTACGACAAGTCCTTCTCCCATGGCATCAGCGCGGCGACGGGCAGTCCCTTCCAGGAGCCTCTGGATATGCGCCGCATGGACGGCAACCCTGACGTGTGGGAGGGCCTCTGCAGCAGCTGCAACGACTGGGTCGCGCTGGTGAGCAGCAAGAAGAAGGGGACGACCTGGTTCCGCCACGCCTACAAGTGCCACTCGCACCCCAAGGCCAAGGACTCTGCAAAGCGTCGACGGGAGAACGCCAGCGCGCGCAGCAACATGCCGGTGAAGGCGACCAAGACGGACACACTTTCCTCCCCTGCGCATCTCAACTCGTCAAACAATTTCAACAACAACAACAATGGCACCGGCCCGCCGCCCATGCCCACGCATCTCCCGCCCCCACCACCTCTCCTGTCCAAATCCTATCCCAACATGATCTGAAGATGATCAAGTGCAACCAAGCGCCGGTTCCGCTGGTGCTACGACCGAGCCTCCCAGGGTGATCTGCAGGCTGGCGCCTGGACCCCTGACGAACGACGAATTTGAACGAAGAGACACCATAACATGATCACGGAATGATATCCCACATATCTCCTTCCATTTATTTTAGACATCTCTCTCTAATTAGGCCCTTGCTGGCCGAACACGTTCCTCCACATCCGGGCTGCGCTCTGTGCGGGACAAGCTACTGCTTTACATCTGCTTTACACGCCTTATTTCTGCACGGCTTTTCACTTGATACCTCGTTTTTTTTCTTCTTCTTGGGGCAGTATGTATGGAGACCAGAGAAAGGAAGGACTATATAGATCTAGGCAGTCCGAGCGGAAAGGCCTGCTGGACAGCCACCATGTATAGGAACGAAAATACTTAGCCAAAGCAAATATGGAAGCTACTACGCTTCCTGACAACCACCAAGTCCCTTCTCCCCAACTCGTAAATCGCGCCCGAGGCTGACAAGTGACATGTAAAATCACACCGTCCGTCCTTCTGGTTGCACTGGATGGTATGGTATGCCAGACCGACCGCACAGCCGCCAGCGCAGACCTCCGCTGGGGACGACGCGTGGCGCCACAATTTCCAACTTTCATGCGTCCCGACCCGAATCGCCATCATCCCAGCTAGCTCCCTTACCCCGCCTAGATAATAGATGGCAGACGAAAATCTCGAAGAGGAAAAAAAGGGAATATCGTCGTCGCCGCGGCCCTGCGCGCTCATGTGATCGGGCAGCAGCTGCGCGCTAGCAGCCTTATCCCAAGGTACCCCTGCCCAGCGTTGGGTCTCACGCCACGAAGAAAAGGGTCCTCGGTGACCGAGGAATGAGAGTGTGACCCGAGAAGGTCTTGTCTCAGACTCTCAGTGGCGCTAGAAGGGAGAAGTATGCTGGAATGGGGGTTGACACATGTATGTCTCTCCTTGGTGGGTGGCGGTCACGGGAAGGGTGTAGCCAGTCAGTCAGTCAGGCACTCTCACGGCCAATGGGTGCTTTCCATCGATCTGGCTGATTGTTTACTACACAATTAACATGTCCGCACAGACTTTGACAGGTCTGTAGTTGCCAATGTGTAACGTGAGTGCAAGTAGATTGCACGCGAGTGGCAAGGCTTAGTTTGTCACATGAGGACCAAAGTTGACCCTGGCAGGTCAACTCGCAGTCCTGAGAAATGGTATGATTCGTTTGTGTCCTGGGAAAGACGTAGCCTTCGCGGCCCCTGTGATTGTAGAAACGGTGATCATGGACGATGTAATCAAGTTCTGCCTTTCGGCGTCGTCCTTGATGTGCTCTCCCATAGAGAGCGTAATGGGATCAGCTTTGACGCTGACTAGCCCTGCCTTCCTCATGATTCCAGGGGCGTCGTTGATGAGATGTACACCTATGTCCGCCTTGCCGAAGATGGATGTAAAGGCTCATATGAGTGCTTCGATGAGTGGGAATCGTGACTCCGGTGTAGGCGTCCGAGATGAAACCCCAAGACTTCTGCAGCTTGTTGCGCAAAATCTGCAGCGGCCATAGCCTGTCTCCTGTAAATATAAACCTAGTGTATGAATTGATGCTTTTGGCCTGAAAGATATCATCATAAGCTAAATCGATGTCCTAAGGGTGATGTTCGCCTTGCTCTCGTCTTGGACTCTCGTCGTCGAGGTTGGAATCTACCCGGTCGAGATGTAGACGCGTGGCTAGCGCCAATCCTTTGTCCTCATGATGATACTCTACTCTGCAGCAATCGTCGACGGAGACTATGCGAATGCGTAGATGATCCGTCGGTGAGTCGTCAAGGCGGCTAACCACTTGTTGCTGTGTTCCGCGAAGCTTGCTCCGGCGTGATGGATGAGCGGACATTGCGATGGGGCACGGACCAGCGGCCTGGGCGAGGTCCGACGAGACTGGAGTCCAGATGACGTCGTTCTTGGACTGCGGGGCTTTCTTCAGGTACATTGAGTGCAGATGGTCAAGAAAGGACACCGCGCACAATTCGAGTGTGTCCTCAACGAGAGACTGGATATCGCTTCGCTTGACTTGAAGAGCTATCCAAGACACGAAAAGTACGTATCGCATCGCAGCAAGGTACGGACTGTTACGGGGATTAATTAAGACGTCCACCGGTGGCTATCAGCGGGGCACGGCCGAGATCGAGATCTAACCATGACGGGCGCACAGTGGGGAAGCCTGTGCAATGCCCATCATGGCGAAGATGGGATTCTGGGCGACGGCACCAGCAACGTGGAGCCAGGTTGAGACCGACCCTGAGTCCCTGACTTGTGTCTGGCTGGCCGCAATTCAATTCGTTGCGATGGTTCCTCGCGCTGTGCTGTGTGCCTGCGTGATTACCACCTTTGCCTGTTTGGGACTATGCGAACAGGCGCAAACTCAAATCAGGGAACCGTCCTAAACAGGCGCATAACGATATTAGGTGGCGGATTGTGTAGTTGGGCAGGCAGCTGGATCGGCCTCGGCTTAGCATGGCAAATTGGCCGCTCGTCGGATCTGCTGTTGGGCCAACACGTCGGGAAGTTGAACTGGTCGTTGGCATTAGGTAGATGGACGGACGGTGGACGTTTGGAAAGGCTGCAGTTGCGCCGCCGTGGTTGGCCAGCCCATGCTGGTTGGTGCTATCGGCCCCTTACACTAACGGGTGGCCTGGAAAGCTAATAAGTAATCCAGGTATTGTATCCGTGCCGACAGGGCGGCATCGTATGTAGAATGTTGGTTCTGCCCCTCGATACGGCTTTCGCAAAGGGGCTAGAGAGCGTTTCTGTCCTGACTGGACCGTCTGATCATTCTTGAATAGACTCGCGAGATTGCCTGCGGAGCATCTTCTTAGCGCCCGTGTGCATCTGGAGTTGCACAGAGTCGGCTGGTCTCAGCTGTTATCGCCCAGTTGCTGCGTGTGCAGCTGTTGCGCGCGCGCATGCAAAGCCGTGACTAGCTGACTGGCTGTCCGACTTTGTGCTTGGGGTTGTCGAGAAGGCGTAGAATGTCCGTATAGGGTCAGAAAGAGAATAAGGTGAACTTGCAGCCGTCGTCTCGAGGTAGTGTCATTGTTGCCTGTATCGTACCTGCGCAAGGCCGCCCCGCTCGAGCTCAGGCGGCTGATTCTCTCGATTTCTTGATCCGATGTATTCTAACTTATACAGTTGGCTTGGACAATGCTGCTGTGGCTTCAGCTCAGGTCTGGGCTAATTAGCTTCCACATTCAGTCACCTGGCCTTTTGGTGCAGATCTCAAAGGCTCGCAAGGCCAGTCATAACCCACCATTGCTTGCTCGAGACTGGCAACTTTTGGCAAGTGCACTCCGAGTGCACTCACCCGCCCTAGACTAGGCTCGGTGGGGACCACCACCACCACCACCACCCCAAAATCCATCCATCTCCCTGCCCACTCCAATCCAGTCCCTCTTCTGCCTAATAAGTTCTTAGACGCAAGCTGAGACCACGCCAGCGGATTCATTGGCCTGGGCTCGACGTGAATCTGCACTGCTCCGTTCATGCAATCACCGCAGCGATTGTCAATTGCTGACCGAGGGCCAGCTTGATGGTCTGAGCTTCCTTCTTTTCTGTCTGCAGGTCGACGTCTTCCTGTTCCTCCTCACTCGCCTCGCCCACATAGCATACCTTATCACCCAAGCTCTGCGTTTGTGCTGTGCGGTTTCACATTGTAGACCCAGCCTGGTGAGTCCCTCGGATACCTTACCTCCATCTTACCCTTCAGCTCTTTCTTCCCCCTTGGACCACCAGCTGGTGACCCTTGACTGGCCGTCTGACGCTGACCGGTCCGATTGTCCATTCACAGGCACGAGACCAACAAACCGACCGACCCTTCACTCCAACCTGTTGACTATCTACGCCCGTCCTGCACTGTCCACTCGCCTAATGACTATTGCCCTCGACCACGACTCTTAATGATTTCGACGACGACGAATACTGTTTAATGATCGATACGAACGATTGACGACCTAGACATCAAAAACTCACGTTTACCCTACTTCGTCCCTGTCACCAATATCGTTTGGCGACTATTGTATTTCCAGCAGCATATGCCCCGATTTGTGCACCCACGACCCGAACCCCCGTCCGTGATCACAGGTTGATGTGGCAATAACCACCACAATCCACTACCGCTGCTCTCTCCTCGTACGGAGCTGCTATGAGTAGAGACCGTCCATCTTCTAGGTAAACTTGAACATGTCGTCTCGAATGCAATGTCTCAGCTAACCACATTCCCGCCAGCTTTGGAGATCCAGGCGCTCAACCCCCGACGCCAACCCAGACTCCGACTTCTGCAGTCTTCCCGAGCCCTGTGCTCGCTACACCTCGACTTGCGCAAGGCTCCCTGACCCCTCGATTCGCCGAGAACTACTCCGTCTTCAATTCTACGCCCGGCAATCTCGACGGCGGCCAGGCCAGGTTCGAGGGCTTCCCCCCCTTCACACCATCGAGTCACAGAGACGGCTTGGACCCAAAACAACAGCATCCTGCCAACCAGACAAGTCTGCAGCTTCCCGGTTCGGGCTCTTTGCCTAGCCAGACGACGACCCCGCCGCCGACTGCTCACAGACGCAACAAATTCAGCACCCTCGAGCCTCTCACGATGAATCAGGATGGCCAGGACTTCGGGCAACCTGACTTTTCCACGGCGCCGCAGCAGCCGACGGACTTCAACCCCTTGCTGGCAAGCCCAGGCGACATATTCTCCTATCCAATGTCCGCGCCAGTGACGGCGCCCGAAACCTTCTGGGACCCTGCCAGCTTCGCCATGTCCATGGATATGGATTTCAACACTTCCAACATCTTTCCCTCCGAGCATCCTACCACAGGACATCGGCATTCGGCTTCATTTGACTGGAATAACGAACCTCAGATGTTTCAGGACCCGCCTCAGCCTGCGCAAGCTCCTCCACCACGAGCAAACCTACCTGCCAAGGGCGCAGCCACCAAAAAGTCACGTCCACTGGCGCCCAAGCCCCCTGCGAGTCGAGCGCCGACAGCAGGCACTCTGACCGCGAGTCTGAGCATGGATAATGCCTTTGGCATCACAAGCCCAGGGGCCGGCATCGACCCGGGCAACGTCTTCGGCGGCTCTCGGCCTTCCGCGCCTTTCTCCAGTTTCCAGGCAACCAACGCTCAGGCATCACATCCCGTCGCCCCTGCAACGGCCATGCGAAGATCCAACAGCTCGCGGGATCTTGGCAGCAGCAAAGCTCCAGACCGGGCGTTTGCTAGTTCCCCAGTCAAGCCATCGATGCCCAGACCGGGGCTGTCGAGAAGTCAAAGCGAGAACAGGGGGAGGAGACCCAACGGCAAGGGGGCCATTGTCAGCCAGCCCATGGCGCCTCGCCCACTGCCTCCGAGCAGGAGCGTTCCGGGCTTGGACATGGGTCGGGCGATGAAGACGTCTGGGAGAGTGTCACCTCTCAAGAAACAGAACCGCATGTCGGGTCTAGCCTCCATCCCAGAGTCCGCCAGTCGGCCAAGCTCGCGGGCGTCGGTCAAGTTTTACATTGGAGCAGACGGACGGGCGCACGCGCAGGCTGCTCACTCCACTGTCGGTCCATCCGAGTCGTACACTGGGCCTGCTGCTCGATCATCGGGGCAATGGGACGATGGTTCAGAAGGTTCGTCATCGGAAGACGACGAGCCGATCATCATTCCCAGTCGGAACACTTCATTCAACGCGTCCTTCGCCCTGCCTGACCCGAGACGTCCCGTTGGTTCCATCTTCCACCCCGCGCGGAGGAGTATCAGCGATAAGAGCACGAGTACGTTCGCTGCGTCGGCGGATGGCGGAAACAATGACATGGAGAGCGAAGCGGAGACGATCATGAACGACACTCCTGAGCACAACGGAGGCGATGCTGCGAGCGAGCTGCTCCGTGTCAAGGAAAACAGACAGTTGATGGCGAACCAGTTCTCGAGCGCCAAAGCGCAACGTTATTTCGGCATGGGGCAGGGAACCAAGAGCACTTCGATTTCCCCCTGCCGGACTGACTCGGGGAACACGACCGACGAGCCAGGTGTCCGTTGTGTGTGCCACAACACCGAATTCATTGGATTCTTGGTGCAATGGTGAGTTTCGATGATGACCTCACGTCTTGTCGACCTGTGTGCTAACTAATGAATGAAGCGAATCATGCGAAATGTGGCAACACGGCACCTGCGTGAACCAAGCGGCGCAACCGCACGTCTACGTGTGTGCCTTTTGCGCGAACACGCCAAACATGAGGGGAGGCAGGCTTCGAGGCTCAGGTCGTGCCGGCATGGACTTTGGGGTAGCAACGTCGCCCCTGGCGAGCAAGTCGTTTAGAGCGTTCCGTTGAAGTCGCGCGTGGCTTCACCCAGCATACTAGGCGTTGGCTGTTTCGGTTAAGGATCATAGTTATGCAATTACGATAGACTTGTTACTTTATCTTATGGGCATCTGGGCGGCGATCAGGGGCTAGAGGCACACACGGTTGTACACATGATACCCTGGAATAAGTATATATCAACTGTACGGTAGCCGCGGGATCCCAATAAGGGGGGAACCCGCTGGGGCACGTACATATATGCAAATCTCGCAAACCCATACGTAGTAATTAGAAGCTCAAATCTTTTGCATTCATACCACAACCAGAAGTATACCTAAGAGAACCTCCCAGGCACGCAGTCATTGGAGCTAAACGTAGCTGCGAAAAAAGAAACCAGATGTTGCCGTCCGTCCGTCCGTCCATTTCATCCATGTCCGTTTCCGCCGCCACCACCTTATAGCACAGCGCAGCTCAGCTCCTTAGCAGCATACCGGAGCGACACACCCAGGTCAGCCTTGTCCATTTCCTCTTTTTTTTGGTGGTGATTGTCCCATTCTCATTTCTTTTTCTTTTTTTGTCAATATGTCCGTGTTGGTTCAAATTTGATCAGGTCAGATACGTGAGCAAATCATCTGCTTTTTCGTTTTCTTCCAAGCCTCGCTCACAGCAGTGGAGGGACAAAGAGGTCGGAAGAAAAGGGGACAGCATCGAGGGCATCGGCGTCCACATCGACCTCTCAGAAGATGATGTGTAGGCCACGTCGTTGATCGAGGCTGTCCGTGGTGGAAACATTCTATTTTCCACCGAGGCTAGGGAAGGCCGACTCGTCGCGGGTGTTGATGGGAGCAGGGCCCTCGCGGCCGCCACGTCCACCACGGAAGTTGCCGCGCGCGCCACGCTCACCACCACGGTCGGAACGGTCACCACGGCCGCCACGGCCGCCACGACCACCGCGTCCACCGCGGCGCTCGCCGCCGGCACCGCCGCCGGTGCGCTCGGGCTCGACGAAGCGGGGGTCAAAGTCGACGGTCTGCTTGACCTTTTGCTCGCGCTGGCGCTGCTTCTTGCCGCTGGTGGCGGCAAAGTAGTCCTCCTCGGTCTTCTCGAGAGCCTTGGCGTCAGCCCACTTCTTGTCGGCCTTGCTGCCCTCGTTGGCAGAGCGGAGGTTGAGTCCGAGACCAAGCTTCTTCTCGGCCTGCTGGGCGAGGTAGTCGGCGTAGGAGACGGACTTGTCCTCGGGCTCGGCGGGCTCTTCGGGAGCGGCGTCCTCAGCAATGGCCTCCTTCTGCTCGGTCTTAGCGATAGCCTCGCCGGCCTGCTCGTCCTTCAGCTCAGCCTCGCCCTCGGTGGCGCCCCACGAGGCAGCGGCCTGCTTCTCGGAACCGCTGAATACGTCAGTCAAGCCCTGCTACAACGGAAGCAAATGGTGAACATACCCCTGACCACCGTGCCTGGAGTGGCGGTCATCACGCTCACGGGGACGGCCAGAGCCACGGCCTAGGCTCTATTAGCTTGCTGACACGACCAAAGGATGCAGACACATTGTGAGCCACAGAGCTGGAAGACACTTACCACCACGGACACGGGCACCGGCACCGCCACGGCCACCACCACGGCCAGACTCCTCGGTGGAACGACCCTGGTTACGGCCGCTGCCAGCATCGCGGTCGCGGAACGCTGTAAACTGGGTTAGCCGACATGTTCGAACGCTCGAAGCCTCCAAAGCAAATTGGGGCTGGACAAGGACAACATACCACCGTCGTTGCCGCCGGCACCAGGGCGACGCGAAGCGGCTCCGGGGCCCTTGGCGGAAGGGTTCTCGGGCGTGCGCTTAGCAGGGCCCTTGACAGCCTTATCCACAGTCTTCACGGGGACAACGGGCTTCTCCTCGCCATCGTCGTCATTGCCTGCAATACGAAAAAAGCGTATGTTAGTCAAGGTGCTCTCTTTTTGGATGTGTATGGGTCGTCATCGCAACGGCTCTCTCGACCATTCTCCTCTTGATTGTTGCTCAGTGGAGTTGGGGAGGAATATGGGTTTTCGTACCGAGGTAGGCAAACAGGTTCTGCGAGGGCTTGCGTTAGTTACAATTTCTCGAGCCATAGATTGGTGACGAAGGCGGCGAAAGCTACTCGCGAAACTGCGACACAACTGCTGCAAACACGCAGGGTTCGCGGAAGCTGGCGTGTTCACGCTCGAGAACACAGCTTGACAGCAGCAGCAGGGCAAGCTCATTTCTCTCACGACGTCGAGCGGACGGGCTGGTTGGGCTGGCGGAGGAAGAAGAACGTACCTTAGAGGCGACTGACATGATGACCGCCTGGCTTGTCGCCTCTCGTCAGACGGGGGAAGAGATTAAGTGAGCAACAATGCGACGCTGGTGAGCGTGTGAGTTTGGTGTGCCGAAGAAATCTTCAATTGCGCATGACCCGACGACGGTAGAACTCGAGGATGGTGGGAGAGAGGTTTGTTGGCAAGCGTCGTGGTGGTCGGGAGTCGGATGATAGTGCGAGCAGCAGCCTGGGCAGAGCTCTTTAGACGCAGCGCCAGGCTGCCGTAGGGGACACGAACCGCTGTAGGCGGTGGGGCTACAGCGCTGTGGTGAGAGCTCATTAGGTGCGTTGGTGCCGTAGGCGAGGCCGGGCAAACGAAATTCACTCTCTCTACTTGTATTATGCCATTCTAGCTCCAAGGCTGTTTTGTTCTCTACATACAGGTCCTACGAATTGACCTTGATTGGTGTTCCAGTGGCACACAACAGCTTGATAAAGCTCATGATGGCCTGGGAATGGGCGTAGAGCTGCCACGGGATTTGGGGAATTTTGATAATTTTTGTGTGGTTGGCAAGCGGCTCGCGGTTAGGGCAGCAGACGTGGCTGGTGGTGGTTGTGGCTATTACCTCATCCTCCACCCCGCCGGCAATTATCCGCTCCGTTTGCGGACCAACCCCTCCTTTGCTGGAGCTCTGACACGACGTCACATGATTGACGGTATGACTTGGATACAGCCGCAATAGGCATGTTGTTTGTCAACAATCTGTTAGGGGTAAAAGCTGCTAGCTTTGCGCGACCAGGCACGACTATGTCGCAAGTCTTCTCACTAGGCAAGTTCTTGTCCACGCTTAGATCGCACATAGGCTAATTAAGTTCGTTGGTGAACAGCTCATCCACGTGTAGAGTAGTGCCTGTGAGGGCTTAATCACTATGAGAACGCCAAACTAGATAGCATGCAACCTTACGCCCTGTGCGTCCTTCCTGAACTCCTTTTTCCTGGGTTTGTCCTCGGGACAATAGCCTATGCGGCCAATATGAATCATCCAACAATGTCGGGACTGCAAATACAAACTCCTCCATCGCCACCAAGCAGGCGAACAAAAATACCACGTCAAATCTACCAAACACCATCAGGCGTGCTCTCCTCTGCCGCTTGATGTGCCATTACCTCCACTAGGTCCGGTTTTTGGGGCGCGCCAGCATGTTGAGACGGCTCAGGCTGAGGCCACCCTTCTTGATTGGGCTCACGGAACCAGGTGTCTTGCTCGGGGTACGGCTTGGCGGCAGCTTCTTGGCACTGGCAAGAGGGGTTGAGACAATGCGACGAGCCGGACCAGTCTTGCTGTCTGGAGCCGCAGCCTTGCGCCTTTTCCCAGCGCGCTCATCAGCCTCTTTCTCGGTATCATCGTCATCGGAGACGGCACGGTGACGCTTCTTGTTGACGATTCCATGCGGAATGGTCTTTCTCATCGCAGTTGGTGCCTTGTTCTCCTTATTTGTGTCGGCGCTGGGCGAGAATGGCTCCGGGAAGCTTCCCGGTAGGGCCTTGGACGCTGAGGACGCACCGACCTGGCGGATGCTGGCCTGCCCATGTCGAGCGCCGAAGCCAGCGGGTGAAGTCGCGCCAAAGTCAATTGTATGGTCAGCACGGAAAGTGAAGGTACCGGGGGCGGAAGGTTTGGGGCTCTTCTGCTCCGAGGCGCCTGCTTCCACAATGTCCTTAAACGCCGATAGGTCGGGATAGACAACCGTATCTGTGGACTTGGATCCGGCGAGGACGCTGTCCATGGAGCTGTAGTGCCCCGACCGCGCTGTGGTGGACTGGCCAAATTTCTGAGGCGAGGGACGGTTCGGAGTCTCCGCAGCATACTTGGTGTCCGGTGTGAAGGCAACGTGCTTCACAAGCCTACGACGAGGCGTGGTGAGAGGTACTGGCGGCAGCTCCTTGTCTGTCGTTCGGGTCGGAACAGGTGTCCTAGACACTGGCGTAGAGGGCTTGGGCAGGGCGGTGCGCGCCTCCCTAGCAACCGACTTTTGGCCACGCAGAATGGACTTGACGTTCTCGAAGCGAACGGGGCTGATAACCCTACGGCGGATTTCGTTCGCCTTCAATAGGGGGGTGCCAAGGTTGGTTGTGCTTCTCGGCTTCGGCAGGGTGGTTGCTTCGCTCTCTGGGGATGTGTTTACCAGGGAGATGGTAGACTTCTTTGATTGCAGAGAGTGCCCGAGAGATGCCTTGGTCGGACTTGTCAAACGGGAGATAGTTGATGTTGTCCTGCTAGGCGTGTCCCCACCGGAGGGCGTACCAGAGGACGGGCCCTTGGAAGGTGTCCCCCTAGAAGTTGGGCGAGGAATTGTGCTTCCATCTCGGGACATGGGTCGGGACTTGGAAGTATCGTCATCGCGGAGCTTCTTGACTCTTTTGGCGAAGGTACTCTTGGGTTCATCCATGGGAGTGTTACGCTGCAATGCGCCAGCAGAACGTTGTGAATCACCATCATCCAGCTGAGCGTGCGAAGACGTGCGCTTGAGGCTCGACTTGACTTGTGCCTGGGGGGTACCAAGCAAGCTGGTCTTGGACAGCGTACGCTTCAAGCTGGGCTTGGTGGTCGGTGTGGTCGGTGTGCCCTCCGTGTTCGACTTGGCCGGGCTGCTAACCTTGACGGGGGTGGTACGCTGAGCGCGCCAGGCCGAGGCATGGTTCTCAATGGAGTCCATCTTCTTGAACTCGCGCATGTGCGCCGCGCTGAAGCGACTAGACTTGCCCTTGGGTTGGGCAATCTTCCTCTCCTGGTTGAGCTCTGTCTCCGCCTCTCGCTGCGCCCTCAGGTCGGCCTTGATCTTATTCGCTTGCTCACGGAGCTCTTTCATGAGACGCTGTGCGTTCTCGCTCAGTGGCATCTGAGGGCCTTCCTTGGCGAAACGAAAGGTGAAGTCTGTGGCCGGCACGTTTCGCAGGCGTGTGGGCGTTGCCTGCGCTACGCCTGGGATGTCCATGTTACCAGGTCGAATCTCTGAAAAACCCAGCCGCAGATCGGAGGAAGGCTCTGGCATGGTCGACTTGTGGTATTGACTGGGGTGCATGTCTTCGTGAGAAGGTGCGGGTCGAGGAGCCGTCTTGGGAGTTCTAGGCGTGTCGCGCCCTGGGTCTGCATTGTTCTTGTTGGGCTTGGGTGACTTGAAGGCGGGTTTCTGAACACTATCATCGGTCTCCGCGACGGAAGGTAGCTCAGGAGTGGCCCTTGTCTTAAAGGCAAGCCGTCAGCATGAGCGAGCTCTAGGTGTTTGGAGAGAAGACTTACCTTAACAGCAGAGCCAACAGCTGCCAGCCGAGATGACCGGCGGCGGGGAGGCGACATCGTGGTCAGCGATGAAATGGAGATACGCAGTAAATATCACAATGCGATATCAGCAAGGGTGCTCGACAGAATCTAATGCGAAGTTGCGATGCTTGGAATGGAGAATGATGTCAAAGTAGGCCCGGAGCTGCGAGCGCGTCAACAACTGGTGGGGGGCGGCTTTGTTTACTTTCTGGCACAGATGGTCCAAGCGGCAAAACAATCACAGTGCGTGGACAGTGTCACCAGGTTTTCACACGGTGCCCCAACGTCAAGAGGTTAGCCTCAGGCAACACAGGGGAATTAGGATTCATGTTCAATTCATAGAGCATCGCTGTATTAGGTACTGGCTGGTATAATATCTCACGCTTGTTTTTTTCCATCTATTAGATATACTCAATGATTTTCCAAGTTGAAGACCCAAAATGAAGAACTTTTGTTAACAGAACGCTCAGATGATCATCAACCCTCTTCTCCGCTAGTAAACCTTTTTTCCGCTATATAGTGAGCCCAGTACGCCAATCCGTCCATAACCTGCGGCGTCCCGTGCCAGTCCCATGCGAATCGTGATAATTATACCTGCAGCCTCGAAAAGCGTGCCGTCATGAGGATATCCCCATGGTTTTGAATATGTGTTGAGCCGAAAGTGGCAAGATCAGAACAAGAAGCAGCAAAACTCCAGCGAACCCAAGTGTACAATTACTGCGCCTCCCAAAATATGTGATGGGGCGCCCATTCAGGACGTACAAGGCGTAGCCGAGAACCTGCTCGAGCTTGGATGGCTTTTTTCTTTCGCTCGCGCATAGGTTCGGCGTGCCATGTCATCTCAGCGAACGCTGGGATCCACCTGGTACGATTGTGAAGGGAACGCCATGCTGGCACTCAGGCCGAAGGGATCCCAGTCCATGTTCTGATGATCGAGCAGCGAGGTCATGGATGGGTAGGTCTGGCCGCCGTTCATCGAGGACGGTTGGTGCTCGTGGTGCTGGTGTGGAACGTGTCCTGGACCATTCGACGCAGGGGACAGCAACTGGGGACCTTCGTTGGCAAAGTTGCCTGCCGCATAGGGACCAGGGCCGCTCGGTGTCTCAATGTCAGACTCCTCGGCCACGTCTGGTGGTGCATCGTACTCTTGTTCTGCGGCCACGTTAATCACTGCAGTACACCACAATTGTTCTCATCAGACTTACCCAGCTGCTCCAAGTGGGTCTGGAACCCTGGCGTAGGATAATATGCTGCACCGTTCCCTACCGATGGCGTCTGGCGCATAGCTGGCCGTCGTGGTGGCGGCTGGGAACGGTGGGTTTGCTGCGGCTGATGATGCTGTTGCGGCTGAGAAACAGGCATCCCATGGATATGTGGCCGTGGCAGTCCAGGGGCCGCTCCCCTTACCGAGAGATTGTCGGAGGCGGCTGGAGAGAAGCCAGATACCGGGTTGGTGGGAGAATTGGAGTGTGAGGACGGGGTTGGTCGCGTTTTGGGCGAGGCAGAGGTAATGTGTCCTTGCCCGATGCCATGGGCAGGGTCACTCTTCGGTGCAATACCCGAGTTCGAGCGCCGTGAATGGTGGTGGCGGTTGATCAGCGCCCTCTGAATTGGAGGCGGCTGGACCAGGTTCTGGGGCATGTGAGTAGCCCCAAGATCTGAGCCACCAGTCTTTGCGTTCAGCTCGGACTGGACGTCAATGCCCTTCTCGAGCAGGATACGCTCGAGGAGTGAGTTCTTGTAGCGTAGCATCAGGCACTCGTCCGCCGCATTACGGTGGGCCGTCTGCAGACTGTGGAGGTTGGTCTCGTGGACTCGAATGGTCTCCTCCAGCTGCTTGATGTACTCGGTTCGACGTTCTCGGAAGGCCGCCTGAGCCTGCCTGTTCCTCTGCTTGCGTTCCTCCGATGTGGCGTAGATCTAGAGCACATGGGTTAGTACCTCCACTGACACACAGAGTCTTGTCACGGGGAGCACTTACAGGCTTGCGACCACCTTTCCGCTTGGGCTGCTGGCCGTCCTGAGAGGTGGCGTTGTTGGCAGCCCCAGCGGAAGGGGGATGACTGCCTGGGGGCGCATGAGCCATGTCATCGCCGTCCCCCATGGGGGACGAGCTGATAGAGTCGTCGTCCTCCTCCAGAAGGTGGTGGTCGTTGGGATGATGATGCTGCTGCGGTGGCGGGACAGGCTTGGTGTCGATGGACATCTTGTCGGCCATGCCTCCAGTCGAGGCCGTGTGCCACGATCAACGGGCGACGGCGCCGCGTGCGACGCACGGCGACAGCGGGCAAGGGACCCCGGGGCACCGGGCGGCGGACGGATTGCAGATCGCCAGCGTGAATCGGCACGGCGCCGGGTGAAGCAGACGGGCGTGCAAGTGACGTCCGGGTCGCGATTGTGGAACGTGCTCTCCGTGTCAAAGGCCGGAGGTGGTCTTGGTGCGCCCGTTGAAGATGCTGGATTGCGGGCGTTGCGGGCGCAGATGACAGATGGGTACGACGTACTGGAGTCGTCGGGCGTCTGACGTGCCTATCAGAGAGCGAGGGCACACGTAAGGGAAAACAGGCTGGGAAGCGCGCGTCCGTCTGAGACCAGAGGTGGTGGTATCTGATAAGGCGAGACGAGGATGCCTGCAATTTGGTTTGCTAACGTTTTGCTTGCGTGCGGGCGCTGGCAGAGATGGGGGGAGATAACAGTGACAGAGAGAAATTGAGGGACAGCAGTTTATGTAAGGTAATGAGAATGGAAGGCCGGGCGGGGGGGAAATCTCTGGCCCAATTAGCTCCTCAGCTGACCTCCATTTTTTCACTGCACGCCTCCAGTCCGACCTCGCTCCAGCACTGAGCAGCCTCCAGGACCAGTCCATGTCTCCATGTTTAACTCAATCTCTGGACTCTAATAATTAATGAGCCCCCAGGGCCCCGAATCTGGGGAAGTTGGCGTGCAAGAGACTGAGCCCAATTACTACGTACCCTCGCTTGGTGCCAGCGATTCATCATTTGGCTTTCCCTCTGTCGCTGGATCGCCATGCCGTCAGGTCTTGCCGTGCCTTGCCTTGCCTTGCACCTTCCTTGCCCTGAGCGGCTGAGCCAAACGCACTGAAGATCAAGAGGAACCCCCACACACCCCTTCTCGCTAGAGACACCCTGCCTGATAAGGCCCTCCCTCAGCCTTCTTGATCATCAGTCAATCCGGTTGACAACAGCAACATCCTCGTCCATCTCTTTATAATGCCGGGCAGCATCGCCGCCAGCTTCACTCGTTTCACTTGTGAACCGTCACCTATGTCTTGTGCTGGCCTCCCCGCCGCCGATGGCCAGACCTACCTCACCTACTCCACGGGACGCTGCTGCGATTGGTCCCAGGCGGACAGATGCCTCCAAGTCTGTGCCCACCACGTACGCATCATTCATGCCCGCTTCCCCCTTTGTGGCCTGAGCTGAGGCATTTGGCCCGCTTTCACCGTTGTCGGGGTCCAGTGGCAGTGCTCCATCACACACGAGTCTTCTTCCCCTCTCTTCCTCATCGTCACGTGTATCTGGCTGAGCTAGGCTTCGTACAGCGAACAAGCTTCAATCCGTGCATCAAGTGTACGTAGGTCAGGTACCTTATGTTTGAGGCCACTCGCTCTGCAGATCAGCTGGAGATGTGGTCATGATGATAAGCTTTTTTCCCGTTTCCATGGCAGATCTCCCACGTTGCATGTCCGAGGGGTCCGGCTGTCGGATCCTTCTTCGGGCCCCGCGACAAACCGAGACGTGCATCTCCGCGGTGACGTCTGTCAAACAATTGTGTGTCCGTGTCGTGCGTAAGGTATCCGTACTTGTCCGTAGTACGCTCATGAGTTCAGAGTTCAAAAGCAATGAACAGTTGAGTGCCAGGTTCCATCTGACGACAGGCGCCAAACCCTGAGCCCCGAACTTGCTGCTGATAATGTATATCCGAATGGTCAAATCGCTGCGTGTCTGCAGCTTCTTCATGGTGTAACGCTCATGCATTAGCAAGTTATGCCGTCTGTCCCTCACGTACCTAGTGACAATGTGCTTTTCAACCCCTTTTTCTTCCAGATAACCCCCACGCCCACTACGCCTTCAAGGTACGCTCGAGCTCTTTCACCTCGACAGCCTTGGCCTCCTCTGGGAGATTGAGAGAGTAGCGCAGCATCATGACGACCGAGAGAATGGTGCCGATGGGGTTGACGATGCCCTGGCCCGAAATGTCCGGGGCCGATCCTGCGACTCTGGTCAGCTGCGCGCCACCACTGCGCTCATGAGAGGCAACCACTCTCCTTACCGTGGATGGGCTCGTAGATGCCGTTGCACTTGCCCTTGCCGTCGGGGATGCCGCTCAGACTCGCGCTGGGCAGTAGTCCAATGCTCCCGGGGATGACGCTGGTCTCGTCGGAGATGATGTCGCCAAACAGGTTGCTTGTCACCACAACGCCGTTCAGGCCTGTGGGGTTCTTCACCATGATCATGGCTGTCAATGAGCTGATACTCAACCTTTGAGATCGGTGAACTCCTTCTCAAAGGTCTCGGTCAAGACCTTGCGCCACAGACGGCTCGTGGTCAGGACGTTGGCCCCGTCGGAGACCAGACCTTCTTGTCACCTCGACCACGGGCCAGGAAACCAGCCAGTCGGGAAACGCGCTCAATATCGGCGCACGAGTACGGATACTGGGTATTTCATGGCACAGAAAGCACAAGGAATCAATAAGATGCCGAGCCAGCTGTAACAGTGGCCAATGTGTGCACTGCGTAGGGTAGGTGAGGACACTAACAAACACGTAGTACTTAGTCTGCCTTCCCCTAGTGCCACATCCTAAGGGCCCAATCCGTGCACGTGTTAGACCTGAGCACACGTACAAATTTATGTCTATGAGTCAATGAAGGCAGTTGAGCTTCTGCCCGATAATATACCTTCTGGGGGAGTTCTGGGGAGGGATCGAGGCGTTTGTGGCACTTGCAAGCGTATATTCATCAAATTAGTATCACCAAGCCAAGACTATCAAGGCCACGGCGGCAAAAGACACAGCCCATGTTGCGCCGACCCAACCTGCCATGCGGGGTGCGCCGTTGTCCCACAAGAGCATGACCTCGCCCGCCTCGGCACTGTCGTCGATACTGCACACTGCCGCGCAGCCCTCGTCGTCATCGTCCCGAACGGACAAAGCCGACCTCTTCCTGCTGGCCTCCACATCATCCGTCGTATTGTAGATCATCTCGATCCACTGTATTTGGAGATAGGCCTCGTCGTGCACGGACATGTTCCCGCTCCAGCTGCCACCGTTTCCCCAGGCGTTGAAGATGACGCGGCACGGATCCGTTGGTGTCTGGAATTCAATTTTGGCTGTCTCCGCCCCGTCGACATACCATAGCACCATGTCGGGCGTCCAGTCCATGCGGTGGACCATCCACTCGGACCACGGGCGGTTCCCGGGCGTTGATGCGTTCCTCGTCGCCTCGGGAAAATCGTCACCATCGTCAGAGTAAGAGGGCTGGTTGGTGTACTGAATCTTGTTCCGGGGCCCTTCGGTCAGGATCTCTATGTCTGACTCTTGCACATTGGCAAGCTCCTTGGCGTCTCTGTAGGTGAACATGGCGGTGACAGCGCCTGGAGCCCCGATGGTGCGGGCGAGCATGCGGAGTGACACGTAAAAGTAGTCGCTATTGCTTCTTATCTCGGCGGCCGACTGAAATTTGGGGAAGCGCTTCGTACGCATGGTGAGGAAGGTGTCTGAAGTAGCGTCGTCGTCTTCGTCGTCGTCTTTGGCCTCAATGTACACATTGCTGGGCGAGTAGACCATTGTGATCGTGCGGCCGACCTGCCGGCTCCATCCTTGGAGGTCCCACACGTCTAGGAAATCCTCGCTCTCGAAGTAGTCGCTTGATGCCGAAGCGTTTGAATTGGCCGCCACGCTATCTAGCGGATCTGGCACGTTGACACTGGCCTCCAGGTCGCGAAAGTCAAAGAACATGCGTTGGGCGTAGTATGTAGGCACCGAGCCGTTGATGAGGTAGCAGCCGCAGTCGCTCTGATTGAACGGTTGAGGTTCATCTTTTGCGCCCACGATAGTGAGCATGATCGCAGCAAGGGCGAGCCTAGTCGCCATGATGCTGGCTAGTATGCTGAAGGACACAAAGGTGAGAGAACCGGAGCCAACCCGGACTCAGAAAAGCCCAGCTCGACGTTAGCATTTCATTCAAGTATATATTGCTTTTCATCTGAGGCATCGTGCCAATGCGACCTTACCACTTACGCAGATGGAGCCTGGCGAAGGAATGCGCCCACTTGGGCGCTGGGCGCAGCACCTGATTGTGCGGAACTCGGCGACGATAATACGTTATTAGCACATTGGCATCTGCGAGTTTGACACAGAAAAATGATCGCTAGATGTCAGCTCAAGGGTCCAAGACTTCAAGGACCGCCGTCCAGACTCCAGGCCTTGGTGACAGGGGTACGGAGTAGACGGTCGGGCCTTTGAATGAGCCACCGCCGTAGGCATCGTGGCACCTGGAGGATGCATAGGTAATGTAGGCCAAGGAATGGCAATGGCAGGATAAAGCCCAGCCTTCAACCGGTCAAGGCAGACTTTGTTCAACAGTGCGAACTGCGTCGGGCCATGGGCACTTTTCTTGAGTACGATAGATGGCATTTGAAAGGGATGAGTGAAGCTAACAGAATTTGGCTTGATATTGCCTGGCGGTAGACAGATGGCTGTCACGGGTGCGAGGAAATTCCGGAGCCGTCCCACGGTGTGAATTGCTCGGACTTGACCGCCTACCTAACAATACTGCCCGCTAAGCGATGCGATGCGATGCGCCTCCCGCTTCCCTCCATCAACAATCTTTCGTCATCCACCAGCGAAAAGCGCTGGCTGACTTGCAGCCATATCACATCTTGATCTATCACTGCTAAACCACAGGTGCACACCTAAGTATCATGACGTATAGTATACCTTCAGGAGACTCACAACTGCAGATGACAGATTTCACGTGAGAGCATTTCTTGAGCCGCCATGTCGTCGCCAGATTCGCCCAATACCCCTGCGCAGGAGGCATCGCCCGCGCGCGCCCAAGACCAGGCCCAGGGGCATACGCCGGAGACATCCGCAGCGGACCAAACCGACGCGAGTGCGCCAGCTGCGAAGGATGCGCCAGAGCCAAAGCCAGACAGCGAGGCGCCGCCCCTGCCCAGCGAACCCGTCCCCGATGGTCCTCCTCTACCGAACGAGCCCACACCGCAGCCAAAGCAAGAGGACGATGGATGGGACTTCCAATGGGACCCCAGCTCCAGTTCGTACTTCTTCTACAACCGCTTCACGGGCCAGTCGCAGTGGGAGAATCCTCGCGTAGCCACCAGTGCGGCGACGGACGCCACTCCAGCTGCAGCTGCGCCCGCCGCCGCCGCTGCTGGGCCCCAACCACCCGCGTCCGAGAAGCCGGCGGCCGGCGGCTACAATCCCGCGATCCACGGTGACTATGACCCGAACGCCTGGTACGCGCAGGGCGACGAGGCGGACCCGGCCGAGGGCGAGCAGACAATAGGCGGCGCGGCTGTCCCTGGCGTGCCCGGCGATCCATACACCACCACGGCGCGGTTCAACCGCTTCACGGGCCAGTTCCAGACAGACGAGGACGGCCCTGGGCGGCACACGGACGAGGCCAAGTCGAAGCGGCAGATGAATGCCTTCTTCGACGTGGATGCCGCGGCCAACTCGCACGACGGACGGAGTCTCAAAGCGGAGCGGTCGAATAAGAAACCCTCGAAGCAGGAGCTCAAAGCGTTCAAGGAGAAGAGGCGGGCGAGGAAGGAGGAGAAGCGGCGCGCGTGGCTGCGGGACTGAGGATGCACAGGGTGGGAGTTTGGACCTGGGTGTTAGGAGTTTGTTTGGGCGGATGCCGTGCGTTCAGGGTCATTGGATTCATTCAAAAAAGCTTTAGTATAATAGAGGGTATACATCTAGATCGTTTCTGCCATTTTGTTTTTCGTAAGAATGCGCCGAGCTACTCGTCATCACTATCGTCATCAAGGTCGATTTGTAGATGTGCGCTCTCGCCGCTGTCGCTGTCCTCGTCGACCGCCATCGTGGATGCTCCAGCTTGGGGCTGCGCAAGATTCGGAGCTGGCGTCTCCAGTTCTTGACGCTTTGGCGATGTGACCTCTGCACCTTCATGCTTGCGCTTGGGCGGCGAGCTTTCTCTAGGACGAACGTTTTCGAATCCGCCATAGACCGTCGTCGTCTCGGCTTCGTTCACCTCGAATGGGTTGTTCGGCTTCGGCAGATCAACCTGGGGGGCGGCAGGCAAGGTCCCAGGTTGCAGTGGTGCGGCTGCCTGGGTCTCTGCGTCGCCCATCTCGTGGTCTTCTCTCTCCTCGTCCGCCGCCTCGTCCTCGCTCTCGTCCTCCTCTTCCTGTTCATCTTCATCCATTTCTTGATCCTCTTCAACCCCTGAGGCTCGACCTGCCTCAGGGCGCAGATTGGTCCTGAGTATCTCGAGCGTCTGGTCCTGGGGGAACTGCTGCGTCAAATGAGGCAGTATGCTGGGATATTTCCTCCCGCGCGTGTCGACATATGGGTTCAACACGCTGGCGATCATGGCTTCCCGATTGGACGTCAAGATGGCCGTCTGATCGAGAAGACTTCGGTGACTTGGCTTGAGGTGCTTTTGCGGTAGGCGAGTGAGCAAATTAGTGAGCAATGTCGAAGCAGCGACCTTGTGACCGGCCTCCAGGGGCACCGCCTTCTGTTCGGCTGTCGCCTCTGGCTTCTGGAGGAAGAGGTCGGCGTTGGCGGCCAGGCCGTTCTTCTTGCCGTCACCCGCACTGGCTGTATTCTTGGGCTGCTTGAGATACCCAGCGTCCTCTTGCAGATCGCGGCAAGTCGCTCCAATGACGGGCTGTAGCATATCGACAGTGGTCTTGGGCAGCGCTGGCCCTGCAAGTACCAAGAGATCGTGAAGCGTTGAGTAGCTTGTCGAGCGGATGGCGGGTATGCTGATGGCCGAGTTGAAGACGCGCAGAATCGTGTCGGATAGGTCTGATACGTAGGGAGTCATGTCATCTCCCAGCCGCTGGAAGAGTGCCTGTACGAGACGCAACGCAGCCATGTGCACGTCCGGTATGACGCTCCAGAGGTCTTCCTTTTCGTCTCTCCCGATTGCCGCCTTGGTCTGCAAGGCCTGGTCCCAGCTTGACTTGGGAGACAGCCGGGCGACCAAGCACACACGCGTAACTGTATCTGTGAGCTTTGTCAATGGCACAGCAACGGCGCCCTTGGTGGAGTGGCGCAAGCAGGTTGAGAGGAAGTCAAAGAGCCCCACGAGCCGCTGCGCGCCTGCGTGTACTCCTGACCATGTAGGATAGTCGTCTGCCTTGGCGCCGTCACTAGCCATTGGCCCGTCAATGGGCACCTTGGGGCGAGGGTTTCCTACCGCCGGTTCCCAGGACTCGTCCACAGCGCGCAGGACATGGTCGGCCGTGTCATGGATATTACTGACGATCCCATCCAGCAGCTTGGCCCACTCTTCACTCCCGCCCGACTTGGCGGCCACATGGTGCTGAGTGGCAGCCAGGCGCCTGGTAGACTCTTGAAGGGACTGCGGCACGCTAAAGTCGTCGGTCTCTGTCGGCGCAAGGAATGGCCGGATGGCAGTCAATGTCTGGTTGCTGGACGGTCGGAACGTGGCTGGATACAGAGGAATAAGGGTTGAGAATGCGTCGCAGATAGTCTCGACGACACTGAGTGGAGTGGACGTCACCGCGCCCGTCGCAGGTGCCTTGATGAGCTGCACACAGGCTGTAGCGAAGGCTGGAATGGTGGGCGTCGCAATCTCCCGGACGAGTGTCTGGTAGGGCTGCAGAAGCGCATAAATCCTCGTGAGCGTGACAATGGCCAGTTCCTTGGACGCAACAGGATCGCCCTTTTGGACGATGGACAGGAGACCGCGCACCCATGGCTCACAGCCGCGCAGGACCTCCCATCCACCCACATCGACGGCGGATTTGATGAGGGCAATGGCAGCGAAGCGAGCCTCGCGGGTGCGACTGTTGACGAGTGTCGTGATGCTGGTCTTGAGCTTGTTGACCAGCTGTGCGCTTTCCGCAGCCTCGCCCTTGGCCTTGCCATCTGCAGGCGTCGACAATGCATGCCTGCATCGGACTACATGGCTGACGAGGGAGGGCAGCGCGTGAGGCAGCTGTTGCGGAGGGACTGAGGTGAGTTTCCGACAGAGCACACGCAGATCCGGAGGAAGTAGAGTCGATGACATGACGACTGGGCCGGCTGCCTTGGATCAATGGGGAGGGATTGAGGGCAGCAAAACGCTGGGCGTGCAGAATGAGTCTGATAATATTAACTGAGTATCTTCAACTTTTTTTTTTCCCTCGGTCCCGTCGAATCTGCTGAATTGGACCGGGGACCCTGAGCTGGGGCCGCCTTGAACATGTGGGGTCCAAGGCAGCCTCGTCATTGGCTGCTCAGCTGGGTAGTGCGTGGAAGCTTTCCTCTCCTCGGTCATCGCTCCATGTCTGCTTTCTCGTCTCGTCTCGCTTGCTTGCTTGGCCATCATCAGCTGCTCGCTGTTGCTGTTTGATTCATGACAGGACTGCAACCTGTCAAGCATTGTCATTTCGTGTCTGCCACATTCTTTCGCAAAGCGTGCTTGTCTGCTCTATCCTCTGCCCGTGTGCACCCATCGACTCTCCTCTCGTTGCATATCTCGTCATGCTCACAGACCTATCTGCGCTCCTAGTCGACTTCCCCTGACCTAGGCGCACCATGTCTGTAAGTCAGAGACAACACGAGGCACACGGCCTGCACTCGTCAACCTGCTAATGAGACTCGCCTCCCCCAGAGCAAGGCAGCCAACTACCTCCATCAGCTCGATCGCGCCCGCTGCGATGGCAATTGGTCTGCGGTCCCCGAGCTCGTACGCAAAGTCCGCAAGCATGCACCTGAACGAGCTTGTGCGCCACCTTCCCTCTCGACATCACATCACAACCACTGACCCGACCCCTTGCAGGTCTCGCACTGACTGCGGAAACCGAATGCGCCATAGCAA
This sequence comes from Emericellopsis atlantica, assembly GCF_019669845.1. NCBI lineage: Eukaryota > Fungi > Ascomycota > Sordariomycetes > Hypocreales > Bionectriaceae > Emericellopsis > Emericellopsis atlantica. The sequence continues at coordinate 820,079 of NW_025764707.1, read as the reverse complement.
ACGCGACCCTTCCCTCGTCGCAACCCAACCGACCCTCGACCGACGAACCAGCCTCCAACCAAGCGACCTCGAGGCATGCCGACTTCTCAACCAGACTACCAGCACTCCTCGAGTCAATCGAGAAGGAGACGCACTATGTCGAGGACAGGTTTCAGGCCCGCGTCTGCGTGGGATGGCTTCATTGGACTGTGGCGGAATACACCCAAGCCGCGGGCCAGCTGCCCAAGGGTCTCAACCAAGAAGATTCGCAATTGGACGGGGCCGAGTCGCTATCAGAGTGGACGGCGGTGTGCGCACTCAAGTCCGCTTTCCTCAGAGCCGACTGTCTGAACCGGGACTACTCCAGGCACGAGGCTCTTGATGCTTTCAAGTCGGGCTTGCCGGCACTTGCTAAGGCCTGGTCAGGACAAGGGGCTGGGAAGCAGCTAAAGGAATGGTCCGAGATGTACTTGACTGAGTACTGCATGCTGTCGAGCGAGGCTCTCCATGAAGGTGATGTGTCTCTGGAGGATCACAACGCGCTCGCATGCTACAGATCCTGGGCCAGATACTGGGAGGTTCATTCATCTGCAGGGGGCTACGCGTCCAAGGGATCCACGCCCCGTCGTCGTGTGTGGAAAGAATACTACATTGCCCTCTCTCGAATCGTTGAGCAGGACCTGCCTTTCCCTACGGGGTACCTCAGCAAGATCACCAACGAAATGTCGGCGCGCACGCAGTTGCGAGACGAACTCAAAACGACCGAGGCGGCATACCAGAACCTGCTTTTCTCGGAGACGAGCTTCCCTCGCGCTGATGAAGAGCGAGCCGAGGTAGAAGAGCTCGTCACATTGGCAGTCAAAAATTGGTCCATCCTTTGTGGCAGGGGCTGGCGCGAGAGCGATCTCGGACCAGGTGGCCGGAACAGTGCAAGTCATCGAGTGCTTGACCTTCTCTACAAAGCCGCCACCAAGACGTTCCACTCAACGTCTGTGCTGCGAAGCCTCTTCCTCGTCCACATGGCCGTTGGCGAGTTCGACCTTGCATTCAAGGCATTCGACTCATATATCGACATTGTCAAAAAGGTCAAGGCGAGGGTCGACAAGACGGGCCAGTACGAGCCCAGCTTAGATACAGATGGCGTTGTGCTTCAGACCATGGCACAAGCTGTCATCACGCTCTGTCAGTACGGCGGTGCCCAATCTGCAGAAAAGGCGCGTCACCTGGCATCGGAGCTGGAGGATCTCCTGGCCACGCTGCCTCAGCTCAAAACTGCAGAGAATGGCGATGGTACGGCACCCGGCGCCCAGCATGGAGACAAAGCCGGACTGCTCCATCCACCTGTGGCGCCGCATATTGTCGCATTGTCGTGGCAGGCCATTGGGTTATCTCACGCAAACTGGTCCAGAATCACCAGGGAGGCTGCGTCGCGTACCGAAATACAGGGCAGAGCCATTCGCTGCTTGCGTAGATCTTTAGCCGCGGAATACGGCAGGTCAAAGGACATTAGGAGCTACTTTAGCCTCGGCCTTCTCCTGGCGGAGAGACGAGAAATCACAGCAGCCATCGAGGTGGTGAAGACGGCCCTGGTGTCGAGCAAAGGCAAGGAAGGACAGTACCACCTCCATTTCGGACAGTACTGGCAGGAAAGGTCGCTGGTTCCCATGTGGCATCTTCTCTCGCTGTTACTGAGCGCGAGGCAAGATTTCGCAATGGCTTCGAGAGCATGCGAGGGGGCACTGGAGCAGTTTAAGGATCCGACGGTGCTGTTTGGCAAGGAAACATCTAATTTCAGGAGCGAGCACCTGAACGACGTCGAGGAGAAGGTTCCGGCCCACGATCCACCCAAGGGACTCGTGGATGAAATGGACGACATGGAAAAGGAGGCCATTTTGGAAGTGAAGATGACCCAGCTTTCTCTTGTAGAGCTGCTGGAGGGGCCGGACGTCGCAGTCAATGCCAGCTCAGAGCTGCTCGTTCTTTTCGCAAGACTTTTTGGCAACTTTGCCACTCCAGCGCAAACGCTCAAGCCTCCCAAGCCCGCCGAGCCACCGAAAACGTCAGGTACCCTTCGCAGTATCAGGGGCAGCATCTTTGGTGGGCGTGACCGCTCACGGCCACCTACCAGGCAGACGAGTGCTGCGACCACTCTTGCGACCCCGACGGCGCCTCCTACAGTCAGCGAGGAGCCATCAGAGTCTACAGCTTCAGACGCGAGGCCCCCGACCGCCAAGACCGTCAACAGCGCCATGCCATCCATACAGGTGACTGGTGATGGTGAGGGGAAGCCTGCGCGCAGCGAGAGCACAAACCGGGCCCGCAGGAGTGACTCACGTAGGCGGAACAGCTTGAGAAAGAAAGACAGAAGCGCCAGCCGCCGCAGGACGTCAAATGCCACTGCGCCCTCGCAACCCGAGCTCGTCGATGGGGAGCCATTCTTCACCCCTGCCGCCGCCGCCGAGAGAGACCAGTCTGATTTCTTTACATATGCCGGCAAGCGGCAGCCTTCGTCCATGTCATCATTCTCCCGCGGCCCGACGCTACCTACGCTGAATTCGTATCTGTCAACAGTGTCGAAAACGTCTGACCGCGGCGAACTCATTGCCGACGACACACATCCGCCCACAGATATTCTACCACTGGTGCAATTGTCCAAAGACAAGGCGAGGTTCCGCAGAACGAGCATACTGGTCAGGGTCTGGCTGATGATCGCGGGTTTCTACCGCCGGGCCGATCTGTACGACCAATGCAAGGCAGCCGTGGCTGAGGCACAGAAGCTCGTGCAAGGACTAGAAGCCGATGCGCGACAGGAGCCGTCGACTTCTCCTCCCATTCGAGGCGAGGGCTGGGCTGAGAGGAAGAGCGTCGTGGACTTGAGAGGTGACGTGTATTCTGAGGTGAGTGGGCATCCATGCTATCTATCAACCACCAGGCAAGACTTACTTACCCCTTTTTAGCTCGGATACCTTGCACTCGCAGAAGGCAACCCCTACCAGGCGCGCAGCGAGTTCGAGTCGGCGTTGATGCACGCGCCAGACCACCCCTCCGCGACCGTCGGGCTGTCCGATATCCTCCTCGACCTCTACGCCGAAGTCCTACGACCCACGCCACCAACCCCAGCGCCAGCTGCGGGCTCAACAGCCATGTGCTCCCACAAGGCCGCCGAGGACACGCCCAAGACACTGCCTACCCACCCCCTCGGACTCCGCTCCACCCCGGTGCCACACACGCAACCGCAAAGGACGTCCCAGACCTCCATCAGCGACGACCTGCCCGCGCCCTACAAGGCCACCTGCCTCCCGCTGTCTGATCGTCTGGCCGCGCGCGACCGCGCCTACACTCTCCTCTCGGGTCTCACGCGACTCGGAACGGGGTGGAACTACTCGGATGCCTGGTTCTCTCTGGCCAGAGCGTACGAGGAGAGCGGCCAGGAGGAAAAGGCCAAGGAGGTCCTCTGGTGGTGTGTCGAGCTCGAAGAGGGACGGGGCGTGCGTGAGTGGGACTGCCTCGGCGGGGGCGGCTATATTCTTTAAGGGGAAAGGTCCGTCCAGGTAATTAATATACGCAACACGCGCAGCGCTGGGTTAGACAAGGGGGATTCCCCTTTATTTATAGACATCATGCTGAATATACGCTTCACAGGTAGCTAGGCTTGCATAATGCATGCGAGAAGTTTTGTGTGTGTTATACTACTAATCCAACAAACGTAGAAGCGTTGGGTTCTTTATTGGGGTTTTGCTGCTCTATGGGAATCAAATCCATCATCAATCAACCTCCCTCCCCGGTTTCAAATCGCTGCCGATTTCCTGTCCAACTCCAAGACACGATAAATATGTATGATAAGCGCTTTTTTTGTTCTTCTGTGCAAAGGGAACCAATGTATATCCCAACGCGAGACAACCCTCGGGTTACGAAAGCCTCTTTTCCACCCCCGCTGTCTCTTCATGTCGTCAAACAGTGCCATAACATCCCCACCCTTTCCCGTTCTACTGCTGCCAGCTCTTGAGAAGCTCGAGGAGATAGTTGGAGAACCCCTTCTTGTCCGTGTTGGTGGTCAGAGCGCGCAGAAAATCATCGCCGTTGACGCCGATGCTTGGGAAGAGCTCGTTCTGCAGCTGCTGGATAAAGACGTCGCCCGTCTTGGTGTAGATCATCTGCTCGAGGCCGGCAATCTCGACGACGAGCTGCTTCGACTGCGCATCACGAGTCTTGAGGTTCGGGTTCCGGAGAACGTCCCAGCAGATGGCGTGGAACCGACTGATCATAAAGTGATCGAATCCGGGAATCGCAGGCGTGGGAGGGCCTGTGGGCGCGGTCGGGTTCTGGGCAATCGTCGCCACGTCTGGGCCGCCCCATACGGCAGAGATGCGGGTCATGACTGTAAAGGCGAGACGGCTGGGGCCGAGATGGGCTTCGAGGTCACGGGCAATGTCGATGATGGTCGCGACAACCTTTTCAAACGAGCCTTGGTTGGCTTCGCTGATGAGGACGCCATCGAGGTTGTTGTTGAGGATGATCTGAATGAAGGACAGGTACTCCCTCCTGAGCTCGCCCTGCTGGACCTCGTCGTCGGTGCCAACGGGGGGCTCGGACAGGCCCGTAAAGATCCTTTCCAGCAGTGGCGTCAGAAGCATGTTGAGCACGTCAAAGATCTCCGACTTGAAGCCAAAGACGATTTGGTCCAGCAGCCGGAGAAACATGGCAATCTCATCCTTGGACGAGTTCTGCGACAGGAGACCTTCGATCCACTGTGGTAGTTGGGGAAGCACCGCTGAGCCGAGGACACCCAAAAGTCGTGAGAAGGCTGATCGACAGGCGAGCCTGATGTCTGACGAAGAGCTCAGTTCTTTGAGTGCGTACAGAATAGCTTCGGCCGCGCGACTGAACTCTGCTGAGACGGCCTCGTCCGGACGAGCGTGCTGTTGGGAGGAGGCGGTTGAGCCAGGCGTCCAGTCCGAGAAGCCGTGCGCAAGAACGCCAAGAGCCATGATGATGTGGTGGATCTGGAGAGTTGCCTGCGCATCGCCTGCCTTTGCGCGGGGCAGGTGCACCTCCATGTCGCTGAACAAGGGGTCTATCACCGATCGTGCGTACATGGCTTGCTTCTCGGCGGGCGTGCCGGAAGTGGAGGCCATGCAGCCAATGGCTTCGAAAAGGTAGAGCTGGCTGGTGAAGAGTGCGTCCGCAGAGTGGTCAGACTCGTCCGAGGACATGTCGTCGTCGGCATCCTCGCCTGGGACCTCGGCCTTGATGGGCAGGAGGTCGCCGATGGACTGGATGACGGTCTCGGCGACGGTGCCGACCTGGGCACGGAGATGCTTGATGAAGCGGTGGAACAGATACCACGACCGTGTCTTGATACGGACGTGATCGTGATGCACCAAGCGTACAAAGCTTTCTAGCACGGCAGGGATGTAGTCCTGGTGGTTTTCGAAGACGACACAGTAGCGCACGCAAATCTCCATGTACTGGAGGAGAATGGCAGGATGCTCCAAGTTTGCCACGCCTGTATCCATGTTAGCCAGTGTTCCTGCAGTCGCGACCACAGTCATCACGTACCTGATTCAACCATCTTCCTGATCATCACCACCAGGCGTTCCGAAGCCTCGCCCGAGGGCTGGTTCTTGGTGTGCAGGCCGTGGTTCGGCAGCGCCAGCTCGCCAAAGACGTACATCTCGTACAGAGCAAGATCGAGGTCTCGCCAGTCCATCTGGGAGCCTTGCTGCTCCAGAGTCTGGAATGTCGTGGACATGAGGTTGCTGAGCGTCTCCATGTACAATGACTGGTCTATAGCCGCAATTGTCTTTTGGAGATTTTGCAGCTTGCGACGCAATTCTTGGAACTCGGCCTCGTCGGTCTGCTCGTCCTCGTTCCCCCAGTTTGCGTCCTCATCGTAGCGCATTTTCCGGATGATGGCGTCCAGGATTGGCGACAGCATTTGCGAGTATTCTTGCGGGAGCTGCCCAAGCTTGCGCAAGAAGGTCAGAAGATCAGTGAGCGCGGGAATCACGCTGGAGCATATCTCGTCGTAGTCGTCGGTGAAGAAGCGGAGTAGGAATGGCAAGAAGGCGTTCAGGTGCTGGTTGGCAGCGTTTCTTGTGTCGCTGGTAATTGAGCTGTCTTCGAGGGCCCGGACGATATCTGCGATGACAACGTTCACCAAGCTAGCCACAGCTTCACCAAGGTCCGTGTCATAGTTGGAGGTGCCCTTGTACTCGCCCAGGGCCGGACTGGCGATAAGCTGACTGACAATCTCCCGCAAGTTGAGGAAAGAAATCATTTCCACCTTGTCCTGTGGCCGCATCTTCTTTCCAACAATTTGGGTGAGGGTCTCAATGGCTGAGTCCCGAACCTTGTCCTCACCGCTGCCTTGGCTCGGCCGACCAACGAGAGGAATCAGCAAGCTGAGCATGTCCTGGCTGACGACCAGAGAAATATCCATCCAGCTGACCCACTTGGCGATGACCTTTAGGACCAGTTCGACAACAGCGTCGTTGTTGTTATATTTGACAAGGAGCTGCTTCCAAGAATCTGCTACTTTGTAGACATCCTGCGCGCGCAGCTGGTCCTTCAGTTCCGTATTGCGCTTGGCCTCGCCATTCTGCCGTGCCAAAAGCATGTCGGCAATCTCGTCATGGATCGAGCTGAGGATGCGAAGGTAGAAGATGACGCCGTTCACATTGTCCTTGTTGCTGGGCAAGCCCGAGATATCCAAGAAATCGTCAAGAAAGCTCTGCCAGCCGTTTTGGTAGAGGAAGACAAAGAGATATGTCAGGGTCTGTGCCACCTTGTTCTGGAGCGACGGAGGGTCGGGTGCTCGCTGAGGCTCTGGGCCATATACTTGTCGCACGTAGTCCAGGAGCAGGTCCTTGAGGTAGGTCAGGCTTGCCTGGTCGAGGCTCTGTGTGTGGACCGCGTAGTTGACGGCTTCTAGACAGAAAAGCCGCAGCACCTCGTCGCTCCCGGCATTTCGCACAAAGAGATTGATACAGGTCTGCCAGGCAGAGGGGTCGGCTCGCAGCTGGTGCAGGTAGTCGTGGGCTTGTTGTTTCAGCGACTGGTCGGAGTAGGGATTACCGAGGATCCCCACGGCGTTCTCGATCTGTGTGAAGAGCTTGTTAGCGATCCGGACTGCAGATTTGGCCTTGGTGGCCAGCAATGGCATGGACTGTCGAGGGGCAGAGCTTCAACATGGCGGGGCAGGCAGCCGGGATGCGGGTTGGATTGACTCACCTGAGCTTCCATTGTCGGTCGCGGCGATGCCCTTGTTGACAAGAGGCCCGGCAGTTGGACGGGAGTGATGGTGATCGCTACCTATTTGTCTGGCAGCCTATGTCCCGCAGCATCCGGCATTATCGTATCGACCGCGAGGTTTATTGAGAGGACATGCCGACTCACGAGGGCGAAGCGAGGGGCAGTCAAATTGAGCAGGCTGGTGAGCAGGGGTCTGGATGAAATACTACAGCAGCAGATAAGGTGCGGCCGTTTCGATAAGATGGTCCGTGGGTGGTCTGGGGAGACGTTCGATGGATAGGTAGCCTACGTGTCGATATGGGAGCAGCTGGTGAAGCAAGATGGTAGGGGAGGTGCGTTCTTTCTCGTCTGGTGATGCTGCCCAAATGTCGGTGCGTGCGTGCGTGCGCTACGTCGTGGTTTTGTCAATGTGGGGTTCGCAGACTGCTCACAGAAGACGGATGCTTGAAATTGGTGAAGGGCCCCAAGATGTGTGTGACTGGCCAAGACAGCAGCTTTGGTGGATCCACGGAATATTCTCGGCCTCGTCTTCAGTCTTCACCTGTCCAGTCCTTTGGCAGCCTGATCCTAACAGTAGCTCGTCACGACTTCACTCGTTGCCTGATGGAGCTGGATCTATGTCTGGCTACAAGACCTATACGGAGTACTACGGCGCAGTACGCATTTGTGCGAGGGGCATAGGGCCCACGGCAAGACCTGGACAGCTCAACGCATGGTTCGATGCCACGACTCTTTCCCCATCGCCACCAAGTCCATGGCGGCCCATCATGCTGCTATGAAGCATCAAATCGCCGTGTCATCGTCAAGGCCGATAGTGGAGTGAAACCTGGCTCTGGCGGGAGAGGAAGTCCTTTCATGTCGCATAAGCACAACGAGCTGCTGGAGTAAAGGCGTGACTGAACAGGCCGTAGCACCAGAATGGTCACGCGCCCAGGATCCTTTCGACAGACGTAGAGAACAGGAGGCTTACCATCCCAGGCAGCGTATAAATGGCGATGATCGGGATCTCCTGGAGAAGGGCGCGCGTGCCATTTAAAGCAATTGACTACTGTAGGGCCAAGTGACGTACAGCAGCGGGGTGCATGATGATGACCTGCTAAGTAGGTTACGTACTTGATTGGAACAACAATCCAGCGAATGAGTTCTTCGTCTTCTGAGGCATTCGTGCCCGTCAAGTTGGGCGCAGGTGGCCCCTTCTCGGACAATGCTGGATATGGCCAGCAAGTCAGTTCGTCGAGCTCTTGATGCAGTGACTGTGCTTGTGTAGAAGTTATAGCTGCAACCCAAGGCCTGTCATCCTACACGTTGGTGATGATGACGTCCTGCGTGCGAGGCGTGAGATTGTCCGGTCCGGTCCAAAGCCAAAGTCATCCTGAGCAACGCGCAACCTGAGATCGACAGGCCGATGATCTCATATACGTATCCATACGTACTGTGAAGGGAGTATTGAATGACGCGATTTTGCGGCTGTGACTCCAACACCAGCTCCTCTGATCATCACTCAGAGTTGCAGTTCCGGTCTGGTGCGACAAGCCGCGTAAGGATTTGCTGTTGGAAGCGCCATCGCAAGTGCAGCGAGATTGCAGAAGCAGTGGACGTGGGGCGGGGCCAGCAGATCGGCATGGCTCGTGTTCCTAGTGACTGCCGGCGTTTTAAACAGGCTTGTTTCATGTCGGGAGTGAACGAATAAAGGAAGAGCGGACGGTGAGTGCAGTGCTTGGGTCGGATGGATGAGGCTGTTCAGTAAGGTGTAAGTTGATAAGAAATCGCCTCGAGGATGTGTGAACGAACTTTGATCAATGCGGCAAGTGAGGCTCAATATTGACAAGAGCGCGCCTGCCGTTTCTGCTGGACTACCTAGTAAGACGGTGTGCATTGCTGAAACACGACTGCCCTCTTCATGTTTCGATTCGCTGGCGGAAAGGCCCAATCGAGGCCCATAGAGTCCATTTTTCTTTCTGTAGGCTGTCTGTGCCCCCGAAGCTGTCATTGCGACTTTCAAACAGCTCCAGTTTTCATGACACTTGCTTATTCGGGTTGGACGGGTTGGACGGGTTGGAGTCGGAGAAACACCATCGTGGCAGCGAAAGCAATTGGCCGTGGGCGTTTCGTCCCATCTCTGCGCAGAGTCAGCAACAACTTGCAAGTACTACGTACGAAGTGAGGGCACAAGCCTCGTCGCCAGCCTTGCTTAGGACACTGGTGCATCGGACGGGAGCAAGATCCCGCTACGAAAGTGCCTTGGCAATCTCGAGCCCTCGACTCCCTGGGTATTTTATCGACCAGTGGAAACGCGGGGGCGGGAGACAGTTGCCTGTGCGAAGAGTCCAGACTGCAAGCAATTTGCCGCCCTGGCGCCAGCAAAAACCATCGCCATGGTCTGGTGGTTGCAATCGCGGTTCCAATCGCGCTGGTTGTATCCGTAATTCCGGCTGAAATCGCCTGCTCGTGTGCCTCATGCAGCACGACCAGCTTCTGGAAGAGGAAGATAACAGTTGATTCTTCCTGTTGCTTGCGTGGTCGGTGGATGCGGAGAACGATTGGCGATTGTTCCTGCATTAGCGCGCTGAGCCATCGAGGCCAAAGGGGGTTAACTCACAAATGCTCGGTTTTGTGCTCACCTACCTACCTTACATCTCGACAACAGACAGCACCGCGACTCACTGCCCTGAATGCACCTGGAGGCATTGCGGCATCGACGACAGCCCTTGAGACTGGCACAAGTAACTCTAATTAATCAGCCTCCCTTGCCAGGCAGTACTGTACATCAAGATCTACCGTATACCAGCAGCTCATTGCCGGAAGCGCACGGCACTAACAAGAGACACGGGTAGCAGGAGGTACTGGAGATGATGAGACAGATACGAGTGAAACCTTTCGGCCACTGCCGTGGACGACGGCTTCCCGCATACCTGCGAAGCATGGTTCAATACAAGGCCAGCCAAATTGCAAGCTGCTTCCAACGTGCGCCGAGTCCGCAAGTCATCATCGTCTCGGATTCAAGTTCATACTATTGTCATCGTTCGCAAGAAGAGATCTCAGCGCCATCGAGGTGACGGGCCGTTCACCGACTGTCTAATTACAATGGACAGTAGGGTCCAACATTACAATACGAGGTGAGTGTCATTTGCACAAAATGAACAGTGGCCAGTGTCCTGCAGACTAGTGGTGCTTTATTTTTGTCCGTTTCGGGGGTAAGTCGTGCATCGGTTGTCCAGTCCAGTCCAGTCCAGTCCTCCTTGAGGCTCGCTGCCGATGAGCTGCCCTGGCGTCTCTCCTCCTCACCCGCTCAGCCTCATGTTTATTGTAGATCAAACACTGATCAGTAGCACAGCCCTGATTATTGTTCGCGAGGCGAGGGAAACTGGCCCGACTGGTTGATCAAGTATCAGCGACAGGCAGTGACTGATGGATGGATGGCCACTGGCCAGCCAGCAGCAGCGCAGCGTACCCGTACGTGTATTAATTACGGCCGATCGAGCCAGCAATAGCCGCCGACAGAAGTGCAGCCGACAGCCAATTGCACAGACAGCACAGGATGGACAATTTGGATCCCTGCTGGTGGGGCTTCTTCAAGGATCACTAGGTGCTGCAGCAGTGCAGCGTGCTTGGTCCACCCCAATTTGACTGGGGCGAATGGGCCTCTCCACTGAGGCGCGTTCCCCTGGATTAGCGTTCATGGACGTCGAACGGCTTGTGTGCAATTTCCCGGGGCCCATCGCCCTCCCCCCTTGACGAGACTGGAGGAGAGGCCTGGTAAGGGGGATGCAGAGAAGAGAGGTTCACTCGGTATTAAAGTGCTCATATCCTCCAGTCCGGTCCAGGTCTTCTTTCTTCCTTTCCTCTTCAGCCCAAACAGCCAACCACTTTAGCAACGCTCCAACTCTCTGACTTCGGTCGTCCATTCTTTCAAACCCACAAACAAGCTTAACAGCTCCTACATTCGTTCTTATAACACCTCACCGTTCACCCGAACAACCCAACAACAACCATCAAGATGCGTTTCACCGTCGCTGCTTCTCTCTTCGCCGTTGGCGCCATGGCCGCCGAGACCCCCATCTCGACCGAGTACGCCACCAGCCTGGTCACCATCACCAGCTGCGCCCCTGAGGTCACCAACTGCCCTGCTGACTCGACCGTGGTCACCACCGCCACCGTGCCCATGACCACCTCGACCGTCTACACCACCAACGTGCACACCATCACCAGCTGTGCCCCTGAGGTCACCAACTGCCCTGCTCACAGCACCATCATCACCACCGAGACCATCCCCGTCTCCACCACCGTCTGCCCCGTCGCCACCGAGACCGCTGAGGTCCCTGAGCAGCCTGAGACCCCCGAGACCTCGGAGGTCCCTGAGATGCCCGAGCACCCTACCTGGACTTACCCTGGCAGCAACGCCACCTCCACCCACGTCCCTGAGATGCCCACTGCTCCCGTTGAGCAGCCCACCGAGTGCGTGCCCAGCCACTCCACCACTGCCATCACCAAGAGCTACACCACCGTCCTCACCTCGGTCGAGTACTCCACCATTGAGATCCCCTGCGAGACTGAGGCTCCCACCACCATGCCCGTTGTCACCTACACCCAGCCCCCCACCGGTGGCAACACCACCGTCCCTGAGGTCCCTGCCCCTGGTGCCGCTGGCAGCCTTGCTGGCTCTGCCTTCCTCGCCGGTGTTGCCGGTGTTGCCGCCTTTGTCCTTGCTTAAATTTTCACATTCGACTTGTCTATAGTTGAGGCCTGAGAGGGTTACGGCACATTTACGACCACATTCTTGGAGTATCTACTTGGCATTGGGGAGACGACGCGGTTGCGGGCCTGGGATTCTTCGGGGTCTCTGGCTAGTCTGTGCGGGCGGGTAATGTTTATACGTTGTCGGTGGTGTATAGGCTAGGCAAGAGTTTAATCTTTGCGCGGGACTCGTCTCTTTTCGCTTCGAGGAAAATACTACAGGCATTTTATAACGGCATACATCGTCTTTTCACGCGCAGGAGCATCTATTACTTTATTTAAATGTGTATTCAGGTAATCTTCTAATTCACACTCGGCAGGCGTTCGGGGCTCAGCTGTTGCTGACCTGGAATGGCTGAATTATAACGATACTTTCTTTTGACCTCGCTTCATCACCAGTGACACACCACTGCAAGCCAAGAAGGCATCTGAAGAACAAGACCAGAAAAACGTGGGGGAGAGGCAGATGGTGGGAGGCGTCAACTCCCCCATCTCCATGTCGTCCTCGTCCGCCCCTGGCTAATCCATCTTAGGACTGGCCAGGGAGATCGGAGACGGCGTGACCCCCCTGTCGCTCCTGGGAAATTACACTGCACGAGGGCTGACTGTTGATTGGCGCGCCCTGTGCGTCCATCCCAGTGCCGCTGGACTTTTGTCTGCTCCTCCTTGCACAGCTGTTATGCAAACAGCGCGTGATTTATCCTGTGGATGCACGTAGGAAGGATGGAAATTGGGATTGGCCTGGCAACGTGACAGTGACGAAGCGAGGCGCTTGCTGAAATGAGATGACAGGCAGGACGCGCGTATCGATTATTATCGGATCGCGGTCGGAATCGGGGATATCGTATGAGGTTTTGCGATCTTGAACGCGAAAGGTGGTTGAATTGGCGTGGGCATGTTGAGGACTGACTGCCTTATATCCGCCGAGACATGACGTTGCGGGTACTGATCGTGAGGATTCTGGTGACACATGGCATCTGCATTCCAGCGCAGGGGGCAACGACGGAATGTCCACACGTACGGCAGCCAGCGGGTACGCCCTCGTGAGAAAGCTTGGTATTGCCCTTGGAGATGGAACACATTGCTTGACTCTTGACTTGAGCTTGGATGAATTGACTTGCGTAGGTGTGAGTCTGATTTATATTGGGAGTAATCACCTCCTGACACAAACCTACATCCGCAATGCGTGCGTCTCAGCACGACTACACAAGCGTGACGAGTCTGGGCTCCAAATCACCATCATGACAGAACGATGTTGAAACTTGACAGCAGATCAGTGCATTGTATATATATATATAAATATGTGCCATGTAAAGGCTGGAAAATGGCATGTTGTCTTAGCGTGAAGACCTGGTGTAGGGTAGTCAGGCCATTGAATCCCGTGCAAACTGCGAAGCCCGAAGTCCGGGCCGGAGTACGGTCCAAAATCCTCCCAACGGGCAGATATACGTACCAGATCCATGAAACAACAAGAGCACAGCCCCCAAGACGCTGCCATGCGGCATCGAGAATACAGGCAATGCGCCTCATAATGAAATCAAACGGTGCGGTGGCCGTAGCGAGGCGGTTCATGTTCAAGGTGTCTGGCATTCGACTTACACCTGCTCAGTGACTAAGTACATAGACGACATGCGGTGCTGAAAATCGAATGGCATCACGGCAGCGCGACGGAGAGATCATAATAGGGGACGGCGAAGATGAACATAAAAAATGGCTAAGAAGCAGAGAAATAGAATTGCAGACATTGTGTGTGTCAGTCTGCTAGATCCGTGAGGGGAGCCAGCCCATTGTCAACCCATAGACTCACCGGTGAAGGGCAATATGCTGCATGCACATCCAGTCCGAACCTCCCGAGCCTTGGAATAACGACGTCTGAAGCCATTAGAGTTGAATGGGACGAGCCGCACATACGTCTGTGGATATCTGTCAGCGTGGCTGAGCGAATCGTCCCAGCATGGGTTGGATCTTGTTGGATGCCACGCAGTCCCAGGGGCTGAGCTACAGGGAGATGGAGTGAGCATGATGAGTCCAATCCGCTTTGCTTACGAGTCACGTCCAATTATAGAGTAAAGTGTAGTCGACGATCCGGCTTGGGAGTCCGCGGATCACCGTGTTAAGATTTTAAGGTAGGAGTTAATTAGATAGAAGTGCGTCCGGCTCTCGCCCAGTCGCATTCGGACTCGGAGTCCGGAGTCTAGGCGTCACTAACAGCGCTGAATCAGCAGATGGGACACGATGACTGGCTGCCTCGCATATGCACGCACACGCGGCTCTGCTCGGAGGATCAACGACTGCCAACAGGCGCCAGATGGCAGAATCTGCTATCTCGGTATCTACGTATTCAGGAACCCACGACTCCTCCTTGGCCAAATTGAAGCGACTGATGCGGCTGCGAATGCGACGGCGCGCCTTTGAACATGAAGATCTGGCGCAGCTCGAATCAATTGCCTGCCTGTCCACACGTCCGTCAGCACTAGACGGTTAGATAGGGCTGTCAGCCTGTCACGATGCGCACCCGCCCGGGCCCACGACCCCCCCGGCCTGTGCCACGTCCGTGCCGCTCCATGTCCAACCTGATCCGAGTCGAGTCCGAAGCATGCCAATCGCGACGGGAGGCACAGCCTGCTTGCTGGACTGGACAGACGGTCAATGACGAGGCCTCTGTACGTGGCCGTCCGTAGCTGTAGATTGATAACACTGGAACGGCACGAAAGATAAAGTATATAGTCCCGAGCTCATCCCACTCAACATTGCTTCATCACCATCGTCATCATCACCACCACCACCAGCAGCGGCCGCCGTACCCACCGAACCACCCCTTCTTGAGCCCCATTGTCGCTCCACAGTATTACGAAGCAATCAATTATCAGGCTCAGCCTTCTAGAGTTCTTTCGACTTTCCTTGCCTAGAAACGCATGCTCGGAGCAACCTAGCAGTCCGCCACTACGATTTGCTCCACCATTGTCTCAAAAAATATCCGATTCACTACTACCTTGCTATTTGATAGCTAACACTCCCACCTCTGTCCGCTTACCTGGCTTCCATATCACCATCAACATTAGCAGAACGTTCCATCTCGTCGACCTGTTCTCGAGATGACGTCCCAGGACTATAGCGACTGGCAAGGCCCGCCTCCCCCCGGCCTGGTGACCTTTGGCGCCGACTCGCCCTGCACCTACGACACCTGCCCGATCCAGTGGAGTATCTACCGCTACCGTCCCGACCTGGGTGCCAACATCTTCTTCGCCGCGGCCTTTGCCGTCGTCGGCCTCGTCCATGTCTACCTGGGCGTCCGCTGGAAGAGCTGGGGCTTCATGGCGGGTATGCTCCTCGGCTGCGCCAGCTCCATCATTGGCTATGTCGGCCGCATCCTGCTGTGGGACAACCCCTTCTCCTTTAACGCCTTTATGATCCAGATCGGTATGTCCTGTCCTTCATAAGCTACAACTGGTCAGCCAGTCAGTCAGTGAAGTCTAACAACCCCAGTCTGCCTCACCATCGCGCCCGTCTTCTTCACGGCATCCATCTACGTCACCCTCTCCAAGACCATCATCTTCTTCGCCCCCGAGCTGTCTCGCTTCAAGCCCCAGCTCTTCTACTGGATCTTCATCCCAGCCGACATTGTCTGCCTCGTCCTCCAGGCGGCCGGCGGCGCCCTGTCCGTGCAGACCGAAGGGGGCGACACGGGCGTCGACATCTCCATGGCCGGCCTCATCCTCCAGGTCATTGTCATCCTGATCTTTGTCGCCGTCTTTGCCGACTACATGATCCGCTACTGGCGCACCGGGCGCATGAGCGCCTTTGGCTGGCGGCTCAAGGCCTTCTTCGCCGGTCTGGCCGCCGCCATTATCCTCATTCTGACCCGCTGCGCCTACCGTGTCGCCGAGCTCAAGGACGGGTACAGCGGCGACCTCATCCGGCATGAGATCCCCTTTATCATCCTCGAGGGCGTCATGATCGTGCTGGCGTCCATGGCCCTCATGTGGGGGCACCCTGGTCTGGCCATCAAGAACCGCGCTGGTAGGCCTGTGAGCAAGTACACGGACTGCAACAGCGTCGAGAGCAGGCAGGAAATTCCAATGCAGAACGTCTAAGGGGGCATTTTGGGTGCGGCAATCAGATGGCAAAGCGCACGCTTGCTTGCTGATTGTTCAGGATTGATTTCGAGCTGGCGTTCTACAGTTGCTTTCCTTTCCTTTGTCTTGGGAGCATTTGGTAGATACCTTGGGATATAGAATACGGATATAGACGGCTGATATAGACAGCTGATATAGAACAGTCCGTGTAGAGGGTCGATACATACACTGGCCGACATGAATAAAGTGTCTCTTGAAGATCTGTTATGAGCACTGCGCAGAGGTGGCGTCTTGTCTCGTCACCCACCGCGTGATGAATGTTACTGACTTATAAATAAACGTACCAAAGCAGTAAAGATCGATCATCTGCAAGTTATCAGATGTGTCCAGGGGTCACTGATCCCAGTCCGTTGCCGTGCCAAGGCCTTTGAGGCTTGAGGCTTCAGCCGCCGCCACGTGGAGCCTCCCTCCTTCCTCCTCCAGTCCTCGGCTTCCCCCTCCAGGCTTCCGCTCGATGTCCCGTCCAGTTCTTCCCCGCCATTTTGCCTGGACAGACGTCGTGAACCCTTCTCTTGGCCCCTCCATGATTCCATCTCCTTGCTTCTCACCGGCTCGCATCATCTCCAGAGCATCCATTGTCTCCCTCCGTCTCTCGAGACTCCCCGCGGCATCCTTCTCCACCTCGACCGCCATCATGGCTCCCAACCCGACCGCGCTCGACTTTGTCGACTTTGTCAATGCGTCGCCCACTCGTACGCAGTCCCATGGCGCCCCCCGATCACCATTGCTCACCAGCTGACTGACTCCTGACCTGCAGCCTTCCACGCCGTCCAGTCGGCCGCCAAGCGCTTCGAAAAGGCCGGCTTCCAGCTGATCCGCGAACGCGACTCCTGGGCGTCGACACTCCGCCCCGGCGGCAAATACTACCTCACACGCAACGGCTCCTCCATCGTCGCCTTCACCATCGGCCGCAAGTGGCGCCCCGGCAACGCCGTCGCCATTGTCGGCGCCCACACCGACTCGCCCTGCCTGCGCGTCAAGCCCGTCTCCAAGAAGAACAGCTCCGGCTTCCTCCAGATCGGCGTCGAGACCTATGGCGGCGGCATCTGGCACTCCTGGTTCGACCGCGACCTCAGTCTGGCCGGCCGTGTCCTCGTCCGCGACGGCGACAACTTTGTGCAGAAGCTGGTCAAGGTCGACAAGCCTCTGCTGCGCATCCCCACATTGGCCATCCACCTCCACAGACAGTCCAACTTTGACCCGAACAAGGAGAAGGAGCTGTTCCCCATCGCAGGTCTGGCCGCCAAGGAGCTCAACAAGGGCGCCGGAAACTCGGGGAATAAGGCGGCAGATGAGGAGAAGGAAAAGAAGGAGGACGAGGAGGAGGACCCCGAGTTCACGCCCTTGTCCGACATGAAGGAGCGCCACCACCCCCAGGTGCTGGACACGATTGCCTCCGAGCTCGACATTGACGTGTCCGCCATTGTCGACTTTGAGCTCGTGCTGTACGACGTCCAGAAATCCTGCATCGGTGGCTTCAACGACGAGTTCGTCTTTTCTCCCCGCCTCGACAACCTCGGCATGACCTACTGCTCCGTCGAGGGCCTCATCACCTCCGTCAAGGACGACGCGGCCCTCGACAACGATACGACGATCCGCCTGACCGTCTGCTTCGACCACGAGGAGATTGGCTCGCAGTCCGCCCAGGGCGCGCACTCCAACCTCATGCCCGCCGTCATCCGCCGCCTCTCCGTGCTGCCCGGCAACCGCGACGCCAACAGCGACCAGAGCTACGAGAACGTCGGCCACGAGGGCGACGACGCCACCGCCTACGAGCAGACGTGCTCCCGCTCATTCCTCGTCTCCGCCGACATGGCCCACTCCGTCCACCCCAACTACGCCGAGAAGTACGAGCCCTCGCACAGCCCGGCCATGAACGCCGGCACCGTCATCAAGATCAACGCCAACCAGCGCTACGCTACCAACTCCCCCGGCATCGTCCTACTCCAGGAGTGCGCCCGCTCGGCCGGCGTGCCCCTCCAGCTCTTCGTCGTCCGCAACGACTCGCCCTGCGGCAGCACCATTGGGCCCGGCCTCGCCGCCGCGCTCGGCATGCGCACCCTGGATCTCGGCAACCCGCAGCTCAGTATGCACAGTATCCGCGAGACCGGCGGCACAGAGGACGTCGGCTATGCGGTGCGCCTCTTTGCCGATTTCTTCCAGAACTACGGCATCCTCGAGCCCCGGATCTTGGTTGACTGAGCGGGCTTTATGAGTGGGTGGCCTGTGTATACCAACATTATGTGTTTCAAAGGGGACAGCGAGGCGTGAGGATGTGGCATGATTGTGGTTGGACAGGTATCAAGAGAAATAAAAAAGAATCAATGTAACAACGACGACTGATACCGCCTTTTTCTTGACTCTCAAAATAACGCCCATTGTAGTATAGCTTCCCATGATGTGTTTACGTTCCCGCCCTTCTAGACAACGATGATCCAAACGCCAACCATGTGTCCCCTCTGCCGTCCTCTATTGCGCCATGACGAGGAAAAGCAAACCAAAAATGAGTCAATCAGTTATCAGAACCCGAGCGGGCAAGGCTCAGAAGCCCATTCATTGCCTCGCCCTGTAACCGCCTCCTCCTTGCATCCTCGTCGCCGATCACGGGTACCACATCCTCCAGGACCTCTGGCAGGGGCGGCAGCACGGCTTGCTGCTCCTCCTCCTCGTCATCATGCTGTTCGTCATTCTCTTTTGTGTCTTCTTGGGCCGTCTCCTCGTCTGGTACGGCGTTTTTGGGCAGTGGCTTCTGCACGAGGTCCTCCAGCGGAACGTTCGTCTGTCCCGTCCGCACCTTGTAGCTGGCCAATCCAAGGCGTAATCGCAGAATCTCCGCTCTCTAAAAGGAAAAGGTACTGTTAGCCAAATTATTCTGCTTGTCCACTACATGCAAGGACAGCAGAAAACATACCTCGCGCGCCTGCTCACGGGTCAAGGTCCTGGCGGGGCTGGTCCCCGGCGTCGTGCTGCTGACCCACGTCACCCCCTCGTCAAAGAGACTGCTCTCGTCGGGCGTGCCCGTCCTCGACCGAGTCGTCGTGTCATTCTGTGCCATGTCAGCGTTGTCTCTTCTCCAGTAGCAGGCTTTCTCTTCAATGGACGGACGTACCTCTACGCGTGCCCTCTTGGGGCTGCTGTCCACGGCGACAGTGGCAACGCTCCTCTTCAGAGGACTCTTGGCTTTGACAGGCGACGCGGTCGTCGGGGAGGGAAATATCGACTTGGAGAGAGGACTCGGTCGAGGGGAGAGATTCGCGTTGGGGTTGAGAGCGCCGAGGACGCGACGTTTGGCGGGCTGATGGTCCATCGGGGTAGTAGTGTTGGGAGGGTTTCCCTGCTCAGTGTATGCAATGCGATATACGTAACACAAAGGTAGAGATCGAGGAGAGCGAGGTGATGAAGAAACTAGACGCGTTGTGGTTTTAAAGAGGTTGGAAGGTGTATGGTACGTATGTCCAGTCGTGGTCCCCACGTCCGCACGACAGAGACGCAGGTAAGTACCTCGTGGGCCGATGGACAGACGCGACACACCACCCATGCCAGAGGCGCTGTACCCCGGCGACGTGCATATTGACTTATTACCGCTTCGGGACTAGTCCTAAAAAGCAGACGCGACCGTGGAGACGTGTCGACGGGTACGCTAGACTGATAAGGTCCTAGCGCCCGCGCGCGTCGGTGCGTGCTGTATGGATGGGCGCCGGATATGTGGGGTTGTGATCCTCTATCACCAGCACGAGAACCGACTCTGTCACACGAGCGACAAGTGACCGATCTACCGTGTCATTGTCTGTCAGTCGCATAATCACATGGAAGAACGCGCGGCATGGCAATGTTTAGAAAGTAGAGGGACATGTCATTTCATTAACCTGACGCTTCTTGGTCAGACCCTTGGGTATCAACACGCGCGCCACCACCATCTCGACAATATACTACTACCAAACCACGACTGACGGAAAACCAACGCTCGAGAGACATAACGCCGTATGCAGAAAGAATAGAGGTCGTCCGCCATCATCGTCCTCTCCGTTGTCCAACCGAATGCCCGTGTCGTGTTGCCGGAGCACAAAACAGCCCGTACGCCTTGCGAAAACCATGATTATCCTTTTCCGTTGTCCCCTCCTTTTTTTCCCATATTATCCATGTATGCTCCATTCTCCCTACTGTGCTGCCCTTAATCTCTATCACCATTGAGAAACGTACACGTTGTCTCCAAGTCACACCGATCTAACTCGCGGCCCCGACGAAATCAGGAAACGAGTACTGCGAGGTGTCCCACTGAAAGGGCTTCGAAAAGTCATTGTCCCAGTCCACCACGTCCATGGATGGTGCATTATCGAGCAACGTCGGGTCCAGGCTGAGGCCCGCTTCACCCGAGCCGACTTCGGCTGACAATGCCGCGCTGAAATCGTCCTCGCCCTCGAGCAAATTGTTCGCATCCACTTCGTCGAAACTGAACCACTTGACATCAGGACCGTCGTAGTCGACCTTGACGTCGAGCGCATCCGAGCTGGGTTCACTGCACCCCTTAATCGAGTCGGGGCTCTCCTTTGGCGTCACCAGGTATCGCATGTAAGCCACGTTCTTAAAGACACTGCTGATGCCTTCGGGTATGCCGAGCCGGGTCAAGACACCATGGTTGTCGTAGCACGCCTTCGTCCACGCTTCGGGTGATGCAGGCGCTGACCGAGCGGCGGGGCCGAGCGGTTTCATGTCCACCTTGCTCTGAGAACTCGCCGACCGTTTCATGGCACTGCCATCCATCGACTTGGGCGTCCCAAGATATGCCGGCGTTGCTGCTTGTTTCGACCCCGTCCGGCTCATCGCCGCCATCGCCGACGGCTGCTTCGCATCCTTTTTGCTTGCGCCCGTAGGGTCCAGGCCCAGGGCCAACGCCAAGTTCTCGGAGAAGAACTTGAGAGGATCTTGGCGTGGCTTGAGATGCTCGTCCTCGATGTGTTGCTGCAGGGTCTGCTCACTGTCGAACGTGGCAAGCGAACCCTGGCACTCATCGTCTTTGCATGTGAGGACAGGGCGAGGAGGTTGCTGGGGTATCACCGGCTGAGGAACAGGGGGCGTCCTCGTCGTCGTCTTGGGTGACGGCGTCGCTCCCTGCGCTCCTTGGCCAGCCACTTTGTCGATCTTGGCCTTTTTCCTCGCGGGTGGCAGCTGCAGATTGAGGTCCTTGGGCTTGCCAATGTAGCTAGGGTTGCCGTGCGGAGAAGATGAATGCAGCGAGAATGGAGGCTGCGCAGTCGTGGGTGCCGTAGGAGGCTTGTCGTTCTTACTGGCCGCCTTCTGGCTCTTGAGCGCTTGCGCATTCTTCTCCAAGTTGGCAGCGTTGAGCGGGACTGGAGGAGCTTGCTGTTCTGCTGGCGGCTGCGACGCCTGAGCTGTTTGCTGCGCCTCCTGGGCCTTTTGCGCCATCAACAGGCGCTGTGCGTTCACGCCATCCTGAGCCTGGTACCCGGGCTGCTGACCTTGCTGGGTCTTGGCCTTCTGTTGCACATGTCTGGTAATGTCTCTGGCCATGATTTCAAGTGTGGAGCGGAACTGGTCAACCTCGGCCTGCGTGATACTGAAAACTGGCCGCGGTTGCGTCGCAGCTGGACCATCAACAAATTGCTTCAAAACGCGATTTCGCTAGGTACGTGTTAGCTTAGTGCTGCTCGGAAGCACATGCGGACGCATCTTACCGATCGGAAAAAAAGCCTCGCAAGACGGTCCCGGTCATTCGGATCAGCAAGACCGTACCACTTGGCCAGTCCCTGTCCAATCTTGTTCATATCGAATGATATGCGGCGAAGCTTGTTCAGGGTTTGCTCATACTCTTCGGGGCTCATAGGGACTGGGTCGGCAGTGCTTTGCTTGTCGTTGCGCTGCTCCTCCGCACCGATGCTCTTGAGGCGAAGGAAGCTAGCAGTCTGGGCTTGCTGGGCCTGACTTGGTTCAGATCTTGCCTGACCCTGCGCTGCCTGCGCCGGGTCTTCGCTCGTTGGCATGGCCGCATTTTGACCCTTGAGACCTTGCGATTGGGAGCTCTTGCGCTGTTGCTGGCCTGCCACATTGGCCACGTCGACATCTCCGCCCATGTCTGCCACGGAGCGCTTCAGATTCTTGCCACCTTGTGCGGGAGACGGCGTGGCTTGGTTCTGCTGTTTCTTGGATCGATTATTGGCTGGCGGAGGCTTCTGCTCTTGCACTTGGGGCTGCTGCTGGCCCATTGTCTGCGGCCCTTGGGAACCAGGCACATTGGGTCGCTGCATACCTTGCTGCTGCTGCTGCTGCTGCTGCTGCTGCTGCCCATTTACCTGCGGCAGCGCCTGGATCTGGTTCGCGGTTTGGGGTTGCCCACCAGGCGTCGTCCTCCCGCTTGGCTGAGAAAAACCACCCATTTGTCCCATTTTCTGACGTGCAGCTGCCTGTGCCTGGAGTTGTAGCTGCTGTTGCTTCTGCCAATTGTCGAACTTAACGCGCAGTATGAACTGCCTCAGCTGCTGGTCGGTAGCATTCGCGGCTTGTGGCCTCGATTCCCTGACTTGTCGGATCTCCTGATCAGTGACCTGTTGGATTTGCGGTGGGACCTGCAGCTGAGGGTTTTGCTGTTGCAGTGGTCCGCCAAAGCCCGGCATGCCAGCCACTGGAGGGGTTTGCGCCACCTGCTGCATCTGCTGTTGTTGCCGCTGCTGAAGGCCAGGCTGTGGTTGCATCTGGGCAGCAGGCTGCTGGGGCTGTTGAGGTGCCTGCACCTGTGCCTGCGCCTGCTGCTGTGCCCGCATTTCCCGCTGCTTCTGCATGAGAGCGGAAAACTGCTTATGCTGCCAACTTCCCAAGTTTTCGCGGACATTCGGCGGGAGCTGGTTATTCCGCCCGAGCCAGACTTTGAGATCCTTCCACTTCTTGACCTCGGGTGGCAAACCGGGCATGTGGCTGATCACATTAGGTGGCATATCCATATTATCCATCATCTGCTGCGCCTGCGGATGCATATTATTGTTGCCCGGTGTTCGCGTCATGGGGTTGTTCCCAACGCCTTGCCCCATGGATTGTGCAGCCGGATTCTGCTGCTGTTGCTGCTGCGGCGGCGGGCCGGCCATATTGACGTTGTTCTGGGCCATCCCTGGCGCCCGGTTGGCCATCTGTTGGCCTTGTGCTTGTCGAGTTGCGAACCATCGGCTCATCAGGTTCTGCCTCTCTTGCTGAGGCATGGCCTGCACTCTCGGCCTCTCGTGGGCAGGAATGTTAGCCAGGAACATATTCACCATCTGCTGGTTGGTCCCTTGGAAGCCAGGCGCGTTGAACCTTTGGTCCCCGAAAGGGGATGTTGAGGGCTGGGCTGACATATTGGCGGGACGCGCGACTGGCGTGTTCAAGGTACCCATAGGTGGGCTTTGTTGGGCGCCCTGCATCATGTTCTGCTGACCTTGCATCTGCTTCAATTGCTGCGCTTGCAATTGGGCCTGAGACTGTTGCACAGTACTCATCTGATGAGTGTTCGCATTGGCGTGCCCTTGAGGCGTCGGCTGCGTGGGGGGTTGCCTGGGAGTCCTATTGGGATTCTGATTCTGATTTTGGCTCGACATACTCTGTGCCATGGGCTGAGAAGTGGCTGTGTTCGGTCGACCACTAGCAGGAACAACCATCTGCCCGGCATTTTCGGCCATCAATCCGTTCAGCTGCTGGTTGTGGATACTTTGGAGGTTGTTCGGGAATTGCGAAAAGTCATTGGTGTCCTGGGACCCCATGCCCGCCAAGTTCTGCCTTTGTTGCTGTTGCTGGAGTTGCTGGGCATTCTGTTGGCTGCGCTGTTGCTGCATCATCGCGGCTTGGGGATTCGGCGTTGGCTGCTGCTGTCCGCCTGGTCCAGGGAAGCCCTGCTGCTGGATGGGGGGTTGCTGCTGTTGTTGCTGTTGCTGCTGCTGCTGCTGCTGCTGACTGCGAGCAGCGTTTGCCTTCAGGTGGAAGAAAGCCTGCTGCTGGAAGAAATATGTGGCAGGGTCCCGACCTTGGTTTTGAAGGTCTTGCAACTGAGCGGGGTTCAGAATTTGTCGTATTTGATTTCTCGCATGTGCCTTCTGCTCTTCTGATGCGTTCTTGAAGAGGTTCGCGGCAACCTGGCTCACTTTGTGCTTGTCGGTGTTGCCCAATTTCTGGATTTCCGCAAGAGCGCTCATGTTCAACGAACCCTGGGGCTGCCGCAGGGCTTGGTTCATCATCGGCTGATTCTGGGCCATTCCTCGTCCAGCCTGGTTCCCTGCATTCATGGCCATTTGTTGGGCATGCAATTGCTGCTGCTGTTGTGCATGAAACTGCTGCTGCTGCTGCTGTGAAAATTGTGGCTGTTGCTGCGGCCGAAATTGCTGCTGCTGCTGTTGTGGTGGCATGTTCGGCATCTGCATCTGTCGTTGCATTTGCTGCAGTCCCTGCTGGCTCATGCCGCGCCCCATTTGTTGCGGGTGCATATTCATCATAGCCTGGGCCTGCTGCTGTTGCGCCTGTGCTGCTGCTTGGTTGTTGAGGTGATTTTGGAGGTTGGGCGCATTGGCTTGCCGCCGGGCAAGAAGATCTGCGAGTTTTGTATCAAACTGGCTCATGTAATGTTCCTTTTGCCCTGCTGTTAGCCAGATATTCGTTCAAAGATTATGTAAGTTGATGTGACTCACCTTTGATTGGGAACCATTATACAATGAACGCTCAAACGCAAGTGATTGTTCGACGATGCGCTGTGTTCCCTGCATGTTTCCTCCACCTGCCATGTTGAGTTGTGTGACACCGCTCAAGTCAGTTTCTGTGAGTGGGGATGGGGGAAGCAAGGAAGACCTACAGCTGCAGTAACTTATTGACGCGCTCCTGATGCATAAGAGTACTCTGCCAGGTGATCCCGTTTGGGGGGATCGGTGTGTTCTTGACATGGTTGACGAGATACGCCGCGAGTTGTGGGTTTGCTCCCTGCGGCATGCCTTGATGCTGAGGCATCATCTGGCCCTGGCCGCCGCCCATTTGGGCCATATTGGCAGCCATGATATTAGCGTCGAGTCGTGTGCAGCTTCCGTATTAAATCCCAGGTCCCGTGAAATGAGGCTTGGAGATACTGAACTGCTCTTGGCGGCTCTCCATGTAAAGCCAAAATGAGGGTGGCGCAATGGCAGAGACCGAAGGGGTCAGTGAGACGAGCGATTGGAATCGTCCACTTGGCAGCGCGATAGCGACTATGACACGGGTGCCACTATCGCCCATCAGACAGCACCAAACGGTGCAGCGTTGCCGGATTCTAAGGGCGTGGCTGACAGGCTGCTTGGTCGGTCGGTCGGTCCGGTCGAAACAATGTAGAAAAGTCGTGTTCGCGCGCGCCAAAGGACTGACGCCGGTCGCTTGGGTTGACGTAAGTCAACGCAATGAAGCGGGCGAGGGAGGATTCGGTGTAGAAATTCCGTAGCGTCACAAATCGGGGATCGTGATGGCCACTCGGGTGTGGTGTCGAGAGGGTGCCAGCAACGTCAAGAATCGTGTCCCGACCCAGAGAGGCTCCGAGCAGCGATGGATAGCTTTGAGCAAGAAGATCCCTTTGTTCGGATGACCCAAGGCGCAATGAGAAGTAGTGGTTGTTTGTCGAAGGGCCGAGCAGACTCGATGGCGGTGATCTGGAAATTGGAGGAGTTGGGCGGTAGGTGGAGTGGGCACGGCGGGCGTCCTCTGGCGGAGGACAGTAGTGAATAATACGCGTCGCAAAAGCAAATGAATTGAGCGTTGAGAAGGGAACACCAAGACTTTAGTATAGTGTCGTGGTCAGGCCGTCACCGTAGCCAGATATGTGTCGTTTGTCAAGACTGGCCCAAAAAAACCAAACGACGTTCATCAAACAACGTCCACGATGGGCGGGAGCTGAGGAAGAGAGGGAGAGGGAAGAATGGCGGAGCAGCCAGCTGGGCAGGCAGCGAGACGACTGGAGTTGGCTGGGCCTGGCCTGGATTGGCTAATAAACTCAGAATGCGCTGAGACGGACAGGGATCAGCCACAGGCTGCGCACTGTGGTCAAGCCACACAGCTGCCACCTTGACACCCGATGCTACAGCGGCCACCACGCTAAGCAAGGCAGCATGCCGCTACTGGTCGGCGCTACAGGTGCCGCCGCCGCCACAACCCCTGCCATGCCAATTGACTGAACGTGTTTGGGCGGTACTTCAGTCAAACAGTGCGTCGGCGCCCTCTAATAATGGCACCGCGTAAAGCTACTACGTACTTCAACCTCCCGTCACCGAAAGAAGCGAAGCCGAACCGAAGGCCAGGTGTGCTTGTCGGAGGGAACACAGGCGGTCACAAGGAAACCATGGCCGATTTCCTACGCTCATGATGCGCTAGCAACTC
Organism: Emericellopsis atlantica; assembly: GCF_019669845.1. Classification (NCBI taxonomy): domain Eukaryota; kingdom Fungi; phylum Ascomycota; class Sordariomycetes; order Hypocreales; family Bionectriaceae; genus Emericellopsis; species Emericellopsis atlantica. The sequence goes on along the minus strand of NW_025764707.1, from coordinate 793,614 downwards.
AGTTTAGCTGGGACCAAGCAGCCATCACCGGTAATGACCCTGGACTGCCTTACCTGGTACTCAGAAGGGGTCCACGGGTCCTACGGCACCCTAGCCCAAAAGCTACTTGTACGTACTTACAATCTAGAAACAACACGAGTGACTTATACGACCTCAATTCGCATGCATGAGAGCTATGCAGAGATTGAACTCGAACGGCCATTCGAAAGGACTGTCGCAAATAGTTCCTAGGCGCAACCTCGAGGGGAAAGAAAGGCGACTTGGAGGCAGGAGCAATATTAAATAAAGCAGCAAGGGATAGTAACGAGCAATGCGGGTAGCATGATGATGTTGCGGGTGTGGGGCAGCGGGATTGCCATCTGCACCGCAGGGATGTCATTTTACCACAGTCCATTTTCGAGAAGATGTCGCTGACGGTTAGTCACGTAAGGAATATTAAGGAACATATCCCACAACAAAATGCGGTTCTCAATGTGCGTGCCTCGCTTTCTGTCAAATGTCTAGTCAACACTTAGTTAATCAGGGTCCCTATTTGCCCTTCAGCAGCGCCCAGCTGGTGCACCTCAATAATTTGCAAGGCGCATTCAGATTGCCGTTATCAGAACACTCGGCGCAATGGCCATGAACAAGTGGGTCGCTGAAAATTACACCTCTTACTGACGGCGAGCCCTCTGTTTCTTTGTTGTCCCCTCGCATCTGCGGACTAGACTTGTCCTACCTTTCGACGGATCGCAAAGTCAGAATGAAGCCAAGTACATGTAGCGCGTGGTCGAGAGGCACGGGTCGGTGGTTGTGAGCTAAATTCGGTACGTACTGGGTGGGCTGTGGCTGGTGATGTGGTGTCAGCCGGTGGCCCCGTCGATCAACCTACGGCCCGTGAACACCCAAAACTGTGCAGCTGATGAGCAGGCGTGCCTATCCTGTGTTTCGTGGAGAGGAACACTGGGGTTGCCTGTCGGTTTGCGCAAAGCAGCAATTCCGCGGGCTCCCCTAGACAGTTCACCACACTTCGACTCGAGGGCCACGATTCAAAGGGACTGAAGTCTGGAGTTGACGTTGTTTCAACAGCTGCCCTGCGCGACGTTAGCGCTCTGGCAGTGGCATCCCTGTCTGATGTCACCGCTGCGGGAGACCCCGTTTCTGCGCCCACAAAACGCAGGCCTCACGTGCGCTGATCGCCCTCAACCGTACGGAGCACTGCCGGTAGTGTGCCTCACCTCCAGAATCCAGACGTTGTTCCAGTTGTCGCAATCACGACAATAGCCTCGCCAATCGTTTCTCGCCTGGTGGACACGGACAATAGACGCGATACTCGCCAATTGTTATCGTCTACGACATTAGCACTCATTTCTCCTTGATTGTTCACAAGCGCCAAGTTGCCGCAGCTGTCCCCTCATTCGGTGTGTGTGCAACGCAAGCTCCGCCCTGACGCGCCTGGTCAAGAGGGCCGACTGGAGTTTGGCCCAAGTTAGGTACGTATTACCGAGTGGTGTTTGTTGCTTCTCATGCCCGACTGAAGAAAGACCAGCACACTGATTTCTTGCCTTGCCATTGGCAACCGCCCATTCACCGGTTTAGCCAAACTAGTACCTACGTAACCTGACTGACCTCACGGTTTGCGTATGGTCACCCTACACTAGCATCCATTGTCCCAAATGACTGGAGCCTTGTCAATGGCCACCATATTGTAGTCTAGTAATGGGGCTACCTTTATTATCTGGTGCTGTGGCCGCCTTCGAGTCACGCCGCTCGGCTGGCTCGTCGTTTTGATTTGACAACCCGCAGAGCGTCAACAGAGGGCATGACCACCCGGGATGACAGGTTGACAAGGCATGGGCTTGGTATATACCAGGTACATTGTTTACTTCGTGGCTTGACGCTACCATACAGTCCAGTAGCGATTACTCATCCCTTCGTGCGCACTCCAAGGCGCTCAGCTCCAGCGCCGAACCACAGGGAGAATTACGTAGGACAACCCATGTTGTGAATTTTGTCTCCTCAGCTGATATGTTCGTATTTCGGCATCTTCTACGCTCTGTAAACTAGTAGCCACGCTGGCCCATTGATAACTTTCCATCTCCATTGCGCCCCGACCCGGCATAGGCCCATGCATCCCATTGATTAACAATACAAGGTGAATATATAACACTTTGGCGGTACGCTTCTCCAATGGCAAGACGCGCAGTCTCAGCGATTGCTCGCAGAAACAATCGTCTCGCACCGTCAATCCTTGATCTCGGTGGCTCACGCGCCGGTACTGTGACGGGGGCGCTTGCGACCGCTGCCGGTCGAAGGGTGCATCTTGTCGCTGCGCTCCCGCTTGAGCTTGTCGTCGAGCACGCGCGCTGTAGCTTGTGAGCATGTCGTGCCCCACGCGAGGCGCAAATCTGGACGAACTGAGAACATCGTAACCGAACTCGGGGAACTCCAAGCACAATGCCTTGAACTCGGCCTCGGCCTCGGACCGCAGAGTGTGCGACCTTGTCGCCCAGAAACTCGCAATCGGCGCGCGCACCGTCGTGTCGTCCTTGGGGGTGTACTGGTACACGTAGCGAGCATAGGCAATCTCGCCCCTGGCAGTCGAGTTGACGCAGTGGATCTTGGAGCTCGCGAGCGTCTTGAGGCCGTTCACACTATACTTCTCGGCGAGTGTGTAGATGCGGGCGTGCTTGAGCAGCTGGTCGCCCGTGTCATCGACGCTCGGGGCAGCAGGATCGGTCTCGAGGTTGCGCGTGCCGGGTACCTTCTTGGGGAAGTATTCGCCCGTGTATAGGAATTCGAGGAAGCTGCCGACAGCCTCAATGTGCTCGTCCGGAAGCTCGATTTGACGGGGCTACTGAGGGTCAATTCTTCCGATCTGCACAGCTGACAAAAGAAGGGACTATGATACGTACGCTGCCATCGTCCACAAAGCTCTTGCACACCTCGGCGAAGTAAGGGCTCTGTGTCAGGAGCGCCTGATGAGCTGTCAAGCTGGATAAGGAGTCCGAAGGGCCAACGACAAGCCTGATCACCGGGCTCATCAAATAGCTGATAAAGGTTGTCCGAGGGTCTGCGATGGTCTCCTCTCCAGCAAAGGGGAGCTCCGTGTCATCGCCAGTGGCCTCCACCTCAGCAACATCAGCGGTCGCATCCGCTGCTTCGGCGCCCTCCCCCATGTCGACATCGTCAGTCTGGGGCGTCTCCTCGGGCACAGCGACACCTGTCTCCTCGTTTCGGGGCATCGCGCTCGCTGTCGGTCGGGTACTGATCAATTGAAGGGTTCATGTGATGCGAAATGGGTGAAGTTGGCGTAAGATATCGATCTTGACCCGCGCGAGGCTACGGTGGCAGGCACTGCGATCGAATTGACGCTATTATATGAGGTAGATGCCGTGGCTGGTAACGGCAGAGTTTCGCTGGGATCTCGTCGCAAACGGGCACCGCAGTTTCCGCGAGTTGGCTCAATCAATTCAAGTTGATGCAATGGTGGAGACCTTGCTGCGCTCGTCCGTCGATTGGGCAACCGGACGGTACCTGCAGCTGGACGCTGCATGGCTGTCTCGTCAACGAGGCACCAATAAACTGAGCTTCCTCAATCCTCGTTTCTACCAACCCTGCACAAGCGAAACTGAGAGTGTCGACAACCTATGAACTGTTCTCGCCGAGCCAGTTTCCAGCAATGATGGATAGATGCATGCAAGCTCTTTTCATGTTTGAGATGAGAAGCTGAGCATGAGCTAGCCCGTGAGACTGAGCGCATCGACTGGCGGAACGACTACCGATCATGAAGGTGCAATGGGAGGAATCAACTCCTATACACAATCGAAATCCAAGTGCTGGCATAATGAGCGCTGAACTCTTCGATTTGGAAATGCGAGGACCTCAGAGTCATCTTACAGCAGGATCACGTGGAAGTCAACCGTGAACGACTTAACCGACAGTGATTGATTGCTGGCAACTCCCTTTTATCCCAGTGAGTTCGGCTGGCCGCTGTGTCCTGAGGCAAAACTCAACATCAGGCAGCTTCGTGCGGCTTTTCCTGTCGAGATGGCACATGACGGGTTGGAGGCGATCAAGGTTCATGGTTGCCCGGTGAAGCGATCGATCTGGCCTCTGTACTCGACCCATCACGTCAACAACAGTCGACAAAGAGCTCTCTGCCCGGAACACAAGAGCTATTGCGCACTGCCAGGGGAAACTCTGGAGTATATCGCCTTACGTCGGAAGCCTGTGTCGGGAATGCTACCACATGGCGCACGGCTGCTTTGAGACGGCACGACTGCCAAGTTCACAGCACGTGTGAGACCAGCTTGTCGGACATGTGTCGTAACTTTTGGCATTTGCAGTAGGACGAAACCATATGTTATAGTGCAAGCGTTATGCATGATGCCGCGCATCTTGTTGCTTGTGCTGAGAGGCCAACGCGCGCGTGGAGGAGCTTTAGCATGGGCACGCCCATCCTGTCCAGAAAGGGTGGCGAAATACTCCTGTTCGCTCTTCGTCAATGCTCATCCGGGCCTATGGCGCATGGAGAAAAGCGTGCGCAGTGTTACATGGCGACTTCGTTAATTGAGTCACCTTGTTCAGGATCTTCAAGCAGCACCCATTGGGTCGTTGTCAGTGGTCAAGTGTCCAGCGTTGCAAGTATCGCCATACCGGGCTGGCACGAAGTCAGCGTATCGACAGGCCATAAAGTTGGATTCAAGCTAGTCAATCTTCAATCCTTTGCTGTGCAGCTCGAAGCATAGGTGGCGTCAAAGTCTTGCCTCGAAGTCTTGCGGAGCAGAATGTTACTTCTGCGATGTCGGACTCGCCGCGATGCCTCGCACGCGTGAAGGATGGCAGCTTCATCTTGCCCTTGCGTATAGTTTCCCTCCCCAGCCGCCCTGTCGATCAGAAGGAGCAAACTTTCCTTGAGAAGATGGGAACAGGGTTTCTTGGCGTGGCAAGACGCGCAATACTGTCCGTGTCCTCTTGTTGGGCACTCACTCAGACCTGCACCAAGACAGTCGCTTCGTGCGTTGTCCCATTCGTCAAACTGAGCAGTGACAGCGGCAGCGGCATATTGACGGGGCAAAAGAATGAGTTATGGCGGAGGGTCATGGAGGGTTCCCAGCAGCGCTGTCGCATCTGCTCTGCTTGTTGACCGTTACGTAGCACTCAGCTGCCAACTCATACCTAAGTTATTAGTACTGGATAATGGCGAATCCAAACGGCCGAGTTCGCCCTTGCCGCTCAAGACCATCCGTCACAAGCCCCGCTCACAGCCGCTCGCGACTCGGGACCGTGCTCGTGTGTGCCGCTCCGGATGTCGAGGTCGAGGTCAGGTCGATGGCGGATGGCGTCTGTCGACGCGTCAAGCCCCAGGAACGCCTCCACGTTGTTCTCCAACGCAACGCTCTACTTGTACAGCCTCTGCTAGTCCAACTTATTAGTTCACGGTAGCAGTCGTTGACCCCTGGTACCTGAGTGGACACTGGACATCCAATAGCTTCGGCACTTGATCACTCCGTGCTGTCCTACTAAATGGACTAGCTTTTCTTGTGTCGAATCCGAAAAGCATCGCTCGACCCTCGGGGCCTTGTTGCAGCTGCTTGGTGCAAATTGTGCTATTCAATCACCGGGGTTGATGAGGATCGGCGCTCAGCCAACGCCAGGACGGCGATGCAAGGGTCGGGGCGGCCGGGGACAGGCCAAGATGTGGCTTACTCGACGCCGTCTCTCATTTTAGGCGCGGAAGCTAAGAGGTGACAGCATGCCTTCGCAACGGTCATACTCCGTACACAATTGGACTTGCTTCTTGTTCGCGGTGATGTGAAGTTCCTTGGGCGAGTCTCTTGAGCTGTCTTTGATGCTAAGCGGAGTCAAGCTGCTGTCTGGTTATTGCCAGCCGTTTAGGAGAAGGATGTCATGGCGTTCTGTGGTGGCTGCTGGATGGACGTCTGCGCAATGCACGCTCAGGCCTCGACGGGAGGCTGCCACGCCTCGTCCCCAGTCGCTTCTGAGACAGGCTGCGTCGTTCATGTGTGAAATGAGAGCGAGGCGGGGATAGTATTGCGAGGTGAACCGTGAGCTGTGCACTTTCTCTCGTCATCACATTCCTCCACCACCACCCGCGATGCATCACCACTAACGCCGAGCGAGCGGGAGGCAGCGCAAGGCAGCCTCTTTTCCCTGTCCATGGCCCCTCATCGTCCGATGTGATGGCGAAAACAATTGACCAACAAGCCAACCATTCATGGGGTTCTCTGCCTTATCCGTCCCGCGCGACGGTTGGGCCCCCAGTACCCAGCACCGATTTGTGACCAGATCTGTCGCGAGATATCACTTTGATTGATCGATCGACACGAGCCGTCCTGGTGGGTATCGGGAAAGCGTCGCCTGGAGGGTAGCATCGCGGTGTATTGCTTGCAAGGTACATCTGATATCTGCTGTGATCTGCCTGCCCCCCAGTCCCAAGTTCATGTTGCATGTGAGATGCAAAATGAGGAGTCGACTTGTTGAGTCTTGAGTCTTGACCTGACCACAGCTTGCGAGCCAAGCTTGCGTAGCCGCAGCAGCCAAGCGATCTTTGCTGGGGCTCCTGGCGTGCCGCGCGAGTGACCTCTGGCCCACCAGATGCAGGGCGATGGAGTCCCTGTACGCAACTACAAGTTGCCGGTATTGATTATCCTTCGGGCCGCGCTGGGATCATGCGATTGGGCATTCTCAGCCATTGCGGCCGATGTTCTCCTCTGACAGGCACCGTGAATCAGCAAAGCAAAGACAGATAAGCTTCATGTTGTGAGGTTAGGTAAGACTCGAGGTGTCAAACCTGTCAGTGAACCCACAACGGACCGACTTGCGTCTTCACTCTGCTCGCGTGTCTGACAAGATTTTGCTGCCATCTTGAGACATGTTTCTCCAGATAATTAGGGGCGTAGCGCAGCCAGTGGGAGCGATTTGCCCCCGTTGGCAATGACTACCCACTGGGTTTGTTGAAGCTCACCGGATCAGTGCTGCGCTCAAAGCAAATGCTCAAGCATGACCTACTAGTACTATCAGCAGACAATGTTTCCCTGCTTGACCTGGCTGCATGAGCAGCGGCAGAAGGGCGACAGATCTCGTGCTTAGTGCTTGTTATGTACCTGGCGCCATGACCCATTGGATGCCGCATGACGGTCATGGCCGGAAACAACAGGTGTTGACCTGGGGGTTCAGATTTTGCAAAGACTTGCGAGATTGCTGCCCATCACGTCGAAAAGCTCACCACCACAAATACCCACCTTGGAATCAGCAGAGAGTGTCGTCAAGGATCAGAGTGGGACAGTTCGCGCTCGTAGGCCACCAACTCAAGTGCGGCATGGGGACGGGTGGGCTCCCGAATTGCTTCTGCCGGCTTGGCTTGGTTGACCTTGCTTGGTTGGGATGGGTGGTTCCTTTTAGCTCAACGCAAGGACGGCGACTTTGAAGATCAGCATGGGCCGCACCTCCTGTATCACCGGCTCGTTGGCTCTCTGGCAATGAATTAGTCCAGAGATCATCTCGCAAGCGTCAGGGTCTGAGTACGTACGTACGCAACTTGCTGCCCACGTCGTGCCGTGCTCATATTTAACCCCAGCCGGTCTGAGATCCAAGATTTCGGGATGTGATTCTGTCTCCCCATCTGCCATTTCAGTGGCCGTGTCACTCATATAAGGTTCCTCTTGTTCTAGTTCCTCATCTTGCTGGTCCACATCCTGCCACACACCTCTCATTATCTCAACACGCTCTTTTCTCCTCTCCTTTCTTCTGCCACCCTGGATATATATAAGGTCGAGTGACCCTAGCCTCGCTCCGGCTCTGGTCCAACTGCAACTCTTCCTTTGTGATCGCGAGGGACCAAGGCACACCGACAGCAATCATGCATTCGACACGCGAGAGCCAGGATGGGGAGCTCCCCACGAGCGTGTCAGTCGATGGGCTCGGCACCTTCTACATCTGCTTCTCCGTCTTCTGGACGCTGGTCCTCATCGGAGGCATGCTCTTCCTCCACCTCAACCGGCGCATGCCGATGCTGCGTATCCGTGGCCTGTCTCTTTCCTTTGGTGCCGTTATCCTCCTCCACATGTACTGGATTGCCGTCCAGCTGGGATACATCTATGGACCCTTGATGGCACCGGGCGTCGAATTCTGGATCATGGGTATCTGGCTCCCCTTCGGCATCGCCCTCTTCCACGCCTCCAACTCCCGCTTCCTCTACGTCGCCGAGATGCAAAAGCGCTTCATCGGGGACGACATGATCTCCGACCGCCGACCCAGCAGCAAGAACAAGTCTCTCATCCAGAAGTGGCGCTCGCTCGACTACACCACCAAGATGCTAGCGCTCGTATGTGGTGGCATGGGTTTCCAGGTATGTTCTTGCTGTGATGCACCCAAATTTGCTCTTGACTTTGCTGACGCGGGATGCAGCTGTTCCTCACTCTCTTCATGTTCGTCGTTTCACGCAAGTTCCACGAATCATTCGGCATCCCTGGCACCGAAGTTCACGGTACCCCAGTCGAGAAGAAGGCCGCCGCAAGCATTGGATGGGAATGGTGGCCCTCGGTCTTTTGGCAATGCTTCTGGGCTTGGATCGTTGCCCCCATCATCCTCTGGCGTGCTCGTGGTCTTCATGATACACTCGGATGGAGGGTCCAGACTATTGGCTGCTGTCTTGCTGGGTATGTTGACCTGTATGCGTTGTTGTACCGACCTTGTTATTGACCCTTTCTAGTCTCCACGCCACACCCATGTGGCTGATCGGCTTATACGTTCCTGGCATGGCAGCCGTCAACAAGTACTGGATCCCTCCTCAGTGGATCGCTGTATCGATCATGTTGCTGGAGATCTTTACCATTTTCCTGCCCTGCTGGGAGGTGATCAAGCACCAGAGCCTGCGTCAGGAGACCCTCGAGTCCATTGCTCGCTGGGAGGCCCGTAATAAGGGCAACCCCGACGGTTCGATCTCGACGGACCGCAGCTCGTCCTATGTGTCGTGGAAGAAGCCTCGCAGGAAGCAAGGCACTTCCATTTCCAGCTCGTCCAATAACTCGGTGCTCACAATGGACGCGCTGGAGCACACCCTCATCCAAAACCCAGGCCCTCTGCAGATGTTCTCTGCGCTCAAGGACTTTTCCGGCGAGAACATTGCTTTCCTGCGCCGTATTGCCGAGTGGAGGCTCAAGTTTTACGCCGTCAAGGGCATTGATCGCAAGATGTCGGTCATGTCAGAGAAGAATGTGCCTACCAGCCCGACCCAGCAAGTCGACATCCGTGCCTCCTTTGAGGAGGCGCTGCGCATTTACATTGACTTTGTCAGCTCTCGGGGGGCCGAGTTTCAGGTCAATCTGTCTTCCACAGACTGCAAGAAGCTGGCTGGCATCTTCGAGCATGCCGCGCGGATTGTGTACGGCGATGTGCAGACACCGGACCCCGCGACGCCCTTTGAGACGCCAGGTTGGAGGGCTGATGACAAGTCCAACAGCTCGCAAACAGCTATCAATACGCCCGACGCCGTCGTGTCCGAGACCAGCCCTGTCGCCAGTGTCCGCTATTGGGGCGAGATTCCTGAGGAGTTCAACGGGGACGTCTTTGATGATGCCGAGATGAGCATCAAGTACCTTGTGCTGACCAACACATGGCCCAAGTACGTCAAGGCCAGGCGGTCGATGGACTCGGTCGAGAGTCTTGAGGCCAATTCGACTTCAGTATAAAAAGCCGAGTCGTGTGCAGGATCGTACCACCGCGTCCCGCAACGCTGTACATAATGCCGCTCGGTACTTAACTTATGACACCTAATTTTGTTGATTGAGGAGCCTAATATTCTCGAGTTTTCCCTAGCGCAGACATCTCAGAGTCGTCTGGTATGGAGCTGGCCGTTTTCTCTTTGGGGGCGAGGGGGATAGAAGATCTTTTTTTTTGGTAGACGCACGCAGTGATCGAGGGAATGGTCCACGTAATTAGCGATCACAAAACATCATTTTCACATGAAATGTGTGAATAAGTGAGACATTTAGCTGACAACTGTGCACTGTTGCCTCGACGTGGCTTAAGAAAGGTTCGTGATCTCATCTCGTAAGGAGGCAAGCGAGACGAGAGCAGAGAGCGCGACTTCCCCAAAATTGTTGCGTGGCAACACGTGACTCGGCGTATTGTCACCTATGGGTACGGACCAACGGCCAACGTCCCTTTGGCATCAGCCACACCCGCCGTAACTCATATTACCCTCCAAGACATGTCGGCAGTACCGTGTCGGCAAAATCAGTCCCACGCTTTTCCAGGACGAGGCTGCGTTCAGCCCGTTGCACCAGCAATCGCCCCGATTGACCGAGACACGACAGAGCGCCGGGCCTTGGGTAGCACCACCGTTTGAACAACCTCCCGCGATATGCGCACGCGTATCTGAGTGGTGAAGTGATCAGCAAACCCGGGCTACCCAGTTCATTCGTATCCCACCAGAAGCGAAAAGACGAACCACCTCGGTGCCAGTCGAGTTGGGGGCAGCTGGAATGTTCAAGCGAACAAGTACCCATGATGGCGGACGGCAGTAGCCCTGTTGGACCTTAAGGGTGCGATAAGGTTGACACTGTTGATTCCAGAAGCAATGCTCAAATTCACTCGAGTGCACGGGGTTACAACCATACGCACGCGTTGCCCTGCGGAAGGGAGACTTGGCATTTTCCGCTCAAGGGGCCTCGAGTGTCGACATTGACCACGTCGCCCTCCGCCCTCCGCTGTCTTGGTGCCGCTGACTAGCTGCTGTCTTTAGCTGTGTGGCCTGTCTGTCAGCCTTGCGTTGAGAGACACTCTACAGTATCTCGTGTCGAGACTTGCTTCCCTTGGGGGCAGCTCCAGCAGTTTCTGCATTGCCACCAAGCCTCCCATGGTAGAGATGATGATGTAACTCCGTCTCCGACTTTCGACAGTGCAACAAAGCCCACAGCACTCGTTTGACACCTGGCGTCAGGGGGTCACTCGACGTCGATAGTTCGAGGCGATCGCTTGCGCAGGGTCCACTGCGCCCTTCAACTGCCGGAGAATTTGGCTGGCCCAAAGTGAGATGCAGGCACTGTGAGCCTTGCCCGCGGATGAATCCGCTTCGTCAGGATCACAGTGGTGAGAATTAAGATGTAACCCTTTGACGGTCACTGGTATGCATGGCCTTTGGGGGCCAACCTCACTGAAGCAAGACCTAGCGCACGAGGGATCCGAGACAAGACAAGAATGCACTGGATTGGGTCCGAGGTTCACATGCATTCCCAGAACCATGGGACGCCAGGCACAGATGACCTACCGCTGAAGAATCTGCGGAACCCAGGCTTCCCTTGGACCTCCTCGGTGGCCGATCGGCGGAAACAACTACACAGAAATCCCACTTCACCACTCAACCTCCCTCTCGCGTGGCGTGGGGTGGAGCACCCTGGCCCTCCGCGGTAGCTGAGCTTTGATGACATTGTCGCACAGCCAGGCGCCCAGACGCTCCTCCTGTTCCTGTGGTCTGACCACCATCTATTGGCAATTACTGCTTTTATCAAAGATGACCAGCAGCGGCATTCCTGTGGACCCCCATCGGCTGTCGAGGAGACTCAACCCTACCCATGTCTCGTCAATTACCATCGAGATACCGCCGGTCAACCATCTCAAAGCGAGCACAAGCTCCCTGGCAACCAGCATCACGCTCGGTCACAATCCACGGCATGTCTTGCTGTAGGCATGAATGGCTCGTATAGGAGGAGTTGATCAAGGGAAGAAAGGGGACGTCTTGATGGGTGCAGATCATGGAAAGGGCCCTGAGGGCAAGCTTGGCGAGCGCCTCTCGAGTTTATAAAAACCTGCCTCGTCTTGCCCCGACAAGAGGCATGCGGACAAGTGCCACCCGACAGAGATCCTCATTCTTCACGCTTCCTGTTGTTGTTTATATCGCTTCCGCTCCGCAACACCATGCCTTCGAAGCACGAGCTGTCCCTCGTCCGCTCCTACGAGCAGGGCGAGGTGACGAGCTGTCCATTCCCTACAGTCACTGCCTCATTCTACCACCATGCTCTCGGCTTCCCCGACGCAATTGCCGTCAGGGACCTCTCGAGCCAGCCGCCGCGGGAGCTCACATATCGCCAACTTCGAATTCATGCACAGAGTCTGGCGAGAAAGCTCCGAGGCCTCGGTGTAGGCCGAGGACAACGCGTCCCACTACTCGTGAAGCGGGGCCAAGAGATGATTGTCGGTATCTGGGCCATCCTGTCCTGTGGAGCGCAGTACGTTCCTCTGGACGGGGGAGTTGTGCCAGAGTCCACCATCCGAACCGTCATTGAGCAATCGAGCTGCTCGGTCGTTCTCTGCATCTCCTCGACGGAGCAACGACTCAAGGACTTACACCAAGATGGACCGCTGACGCCCGTCCTGATCGACGAACACTGCCGTTCTGACAGTGAGACATACTCGAATCAAGAGGTGCTTGACCTGGCAACAGCCGACGACGGATGCTACGTCATTTACACATCTGGTATGATTGCATTACCTGGTTCCTGGGTTTTCTCAAGCGGCTGACTGACACCCAATCAGGGACCACCGGCAAGCCAAAAGGAGTAGACGTCACCCACCGGAATGTAGCGAACTTGGTGTGCCAGAGCCCCGGCAACCTGGATGTACGGCCCGGGACGTGTGTCGGCAGCATTCTGAACATAAGCTTTGACATGGGTGAGTGCACTTTGGTACAGCAAGACACAGTCAAGAACGTACTGACTCGGGATTCATAGCTGCCTGGGAGATTTTCACCTGTCTATGCAACGGCGGCACCCTCGTCGTTCGCGGCTCTCAATGGGAACCGGCACTGGAGCAGGTCAGTATCATCTCTTCGCGCGGGACTACTGAACGGCGAGCTAACTGTTCCAGATCAACGTCTTGATTTGCACACCTACTATCCTCTCCAAGTACCACCCCACAAAATTCCCCAAGATCCGGGCGGTTGCTACTGCGGGCGAGGCATCGTCCCAAAAGTGAGTGCTGGAGTCATTTGGCCGCCGGAATGTCGCTGACGCAGCTTAGTCTTGCCGACCTCTGGGCAACGCACACGACGTACTGGAACTGCTGTGGGCCTACCGAGACGACAATTGTGAACACAATGTCCAGGCACGTTGTTGGGCAGAAGCTGTCCATTGGCAAGCCGACACCGAACAACAAAGTGTACATCCTTGACGGAGACCTTGAGCGCGTTGCTCTTGGTGCTTCTGGAGCCATGTGGGCCGGCGGCCATGGCGTGTCCAGGGGCTATGTCGGCCTCGAGGCCAAGACCAAGGAGGCGTACCTACCCGACAAGTTTGCCAACGACGGCTCGTTCATGTACAAGACTGGTGATCTCGGGTCATGGATGGAAGGGGGCGCCATTGACATCCTCGGGCGTGCCGATGACCAGGTCAAGGTCAAGGGCTTCCGCGTGGAGCTCGATGGCATCTCTGCCACTCTGGCCTCGTTCCCGGGCGTCACACGAGCCACTGCTCTGCTCATCGACGGTCAGATCCATGGCTTCGTGTCACCGGACCATCTCGACACCGTCTCCATCCTCGACCACACCAAGAAGTCCCAGCCATACTATGCCGTGCCTTCCAAGATCATCCTTCTCTCGCATCTGCCATCGACGGCGAACGGCAAGATTGATAAGAAGGCCTTGATGACGATGCACGTGGCGGAGGAGCCCGTCCAACGACCTGAGGTAGAGCCCAAGCCTGCGGTGGTGTCTGAGAAGGTTGTGGATCTCGAAGCCGCTGTCGAGACTCGTTCCATCTCGGGTACATCCGTCTCTGCCACGTCGTTGACCACCACGACAACATCGACGACCGTGGACAAGAAGGATCTCTCTGCCGACATCCCCGACAAGCGCAGAGGCCGTCCCTGGCGAGGTCTTCGTCACCGCGTCTTTATCATCTACCGCCAGCTCTTTAGCCTCATGTGGCTGCTCAACACTGGATTCCTTGTTGCGCTTCTCGTAACCGATGGCGGGTATTCCTGGCTTAACCTTTTGGTGGCCGGCAACCTGGTGGTATGCATCCTGATCCGCCAGGAGCTCGTCATCAACGCTCTCTACACCATTTTCTGCTCCGTACCCAAGGGATGTCCTCTCTGGATCCGATCGCGATGCGCGGAGATTTACCATCTGGGTGGTGTTCACTCTGGTGCTGGCATATGTGCTACGGCCTGGCTACTCATCTCAACCGTGCGCGCCACTTGGGATCGCGTTGCCGACGGGACCCTCAACCAATTGAACCCGAATGCTCTAGCCGTCCTGGTGCTTTCGTGGATCTTGTGCATCCTCTGCGTCTGCATGGTCGGCTTCGCCTGTCCTGGCTTCCGCAAGCGCTACCACAACCAATTCGAGCGCATCCACCGCTTCGTGGGATGGACGACACTCGTCATCTTCTGGGTTCGCGCTGTTCTGTCCGTGGATGGCGAGCGAGGCCGTGCCCAGGAGCTCGGTCATGCTCTGGCCAAGAGCCCCATCTTCTGGATCCTCATTGTGGCCACCCTGAGCGTCGCGTCCTCGTGGTTCTTCCTCCGCAAGGTGCGCGTCGAGACAGAAGTCCTGTCCAACCACGCTGTCCGTCTTCACTTTGACTATACCACACCTGTCAACGGCAGCTTCACACGCCTGTCCGAAAGGCCTCTTCTGGAATGGCACTCTTTCGCCACGATCCCCAAGCCCAAGGCCTCGGGCAAGGGATACTCCCTGCTCGTATCCAACGCTGGGGACTGGACGTGCCGGTGCATTGAGAACCCCCCGACCCAGATGTGGGTGCGTGGCCTGCCCACATGCGGCGTCATGCGCATTGCGACCTTGTTCAACCGCGTGGTCATCATCGCCACGGGCTCGGGCATCGGGCCTGTCCTCGGGCACATTGGGCAGCCGAGCTGCCCTACGCAGCTCATCTGGTCGACCAAGGACCCTGAATCGACCTTTGGCGAGAACGTCAGCCGCACGATCCGGCGGAACATTCCCGACGCGGTCATCCACGACACCAAGGTCAACGGACGTCCTGATCTGGTGCGGATGGGATTCAACATGGCGACCAATTTCGGGGCGGAGGCTGTCATCATCATCGCCAACGAGAAGATCACCAAGAAGGTGGTGTATGGTCTTCAGACGCGTGGCGTGCCAGCTTACGGCGCCATCTGGGACAGCTGAGTGTCTATGAACTTGCTGTCCCGTCCATTCATGGATATATCTCCTTTTATTGTCCATTTCTCTTTTCTCATTGGGAGGCTCAGCTCGTTTCTTTTTTTCACATGGCGCGTTTCTGGATCTATTTTCATGGCATAGCCTGTCTGGCTGTTTTCTCTTGTCTTTTCATACCATAATACCATTTCACTTACTCTTCTCCAATTGAATCTGTTTTCACACGCTTGGAGTGTCATGTCCATTGGTGTTTCCACTGTTCATCCCTGTAAGGCGTTGTTCCCCCATTCAGGTTCGTGTTCGACATGGCCCACGACTACAAGGTCATTGTTCTGTCCAGTCATGGACCAGCATGAGAGTCACCATTGCGCCTCTTGGGGACGCGGACTAGTATGTCTGCAATTCGGCCATGCGTCGTACCAACTTACCTTCTCCTCAAAGCAACTACGAAGCACAGCGTTGTTTGCCCAAGGTAGAGAACGATGCTGTTCCCCGACGACATCTTTAAGACGGCCTACTTCCCGCCCATCCGCGTTGCCGTGGCCGCGGATCACCGAAACATTGAGCGCATCACTCCACGATGCGAAATATGTCTGGGTTCCATGCACATCTGTGACACGCCCACGAAGGAGGACCCGGACATGTGTGTCGGCCCGGCTGGCCTGCTCGCGTGCGGGCACTTTTTCGGAGAGAAGTGTATAGACGACTGGCTCGACTCGGGGGCCACGAGCTGTCCCATGTGCCGCACCTCCCTCGTTCTCCCTGGGACGGACTATGTGAACCCGCCTTGTCCCATCTCCAGCCCGAGGGATCTCCTCGACACGTACATCCCCTCGACTCTACCGGAACGCGGCCAACTGTCCGCGGACCCAGCTGAGCTGTACAACGCGCATATCCGGCGCGTCGCCCAGATGGTCGCGCGGGAGATCAGCCCCCCGCTGCTCCAGAAGCTGGGCAGCGCCATCGCCATCAGCCTCCACTTGCCCTGGGGCGGGCAGTGCTATGACTTTGGGGTGCGCTTCCACGCCGACCGGGCGTATCCGCGCGACCCGATGCTGATGGACGTGCACAAGCTCGAGGACGCGTGGGGTCTGCGCCCCTGGTTCCTCCCGGACGATCTTAGCTTGCTCGAGCTCGAGGACCGCATCCTTATGCACACGGCACGGCAAGCCTGGGATAAGGGGCGTTGGGGGCCGTGCGAGATACACATGTACGTTGGCTTTGTGCATGTACCGACGGACGAGCAGCAGGCGCAGATCATGTGGGATCTGCGGACGCTGGATCCGGACGGGGTGACGAGCGAACAGGAGCGCGTCGCGTAGGCCGCGGCGGCGCGAAGGGGTGTTCGTCCGCCGGATGATGTTGTTGACGAGCTGCTGTTTGATGGATTGGGCCCAGGGGGTTGGGTTTGAGTTTATGGGGGCGTTGCCTTGTCTTGCTTTCTTGTCCAAGGTGCGTGTATGGGTTCTCTTTGGCATTGTCGCTCAGATCTAGTCATCACCATTTCTTGTTTGTCACAATCGTCAATATTACTAGCCTCATCTTCAATGACTTACAGTAACTTGGAGGCCAGCCGATATCGGGCTGACGGGTGGTGAGAACGTCCGGACTCTGTGATTTATAATAAACCCCGCCTCCGGTCGTCAGCAGGAACTGAAGACGTTGGAAAGACATAAATACCCTATTTGGGACGGTTTGACTGTGATATGGTCTCAGACCAACTTTCAACTGTCGTAACAGCTAGTTATAATTCATCTCACTAGTAGACCATGCCGCACCCACCCACCAAGTACGCCGTGGCGCTGTACCCCGGATTCCAGGCGCTGGATGTCTTTGGGCCCCTGGACGTCCTCAACATCATGGCCGAGTCGATGCCGGCCCTCGAGCTGTCCGTGCTGGGACCGACCCTAGACCCCGTCTCCACGCTCTGTAAGGCATCGACCGGTCGGGTCGGGCAGAGCATTGTGCCAACTCACACGTACAATGACGCGCCGTCGGACATTGAGGTGCTCATCGTGCCAGGCGGTCATGGCGCACGAAGCGTGGAGGATACCCACGTTGTGATGGAGTACATTCAGCGTGCGTACCCGACGCTGCGATATTTCCTGACGGTGTGCACGGGAAGCGCCATTGCCGCGCGGGCGGGCGTGCTAGACGGCAAGAGGGCGACGTCGAACAAGACGGCCTTTCAATGGGTGAGTCAGATGTGTTGTGTGCATATGGACAAGTCTGACACAGTCAGGTGGTCACGCAAGGCCCTAGCGTGGAATGGGTCAAGGAGGCACGTTGGGTCGTGGATGGCAACGTGTGGACGTCCTCGGGCATATCGGCTGGCATGGACATGATGTACGCCTTTGTGGAGGAGCAATACGGGTCCGATGTCGCCGAGGATGTCTCTCGTGGAGCGGAATACGTTCGTAGCCGGGATCCTCTGGTGGATCCGTTTGCGCAGTACGCAGGGTAGGCTGGCCAAGGCAGGGTGGTGATGCCAGTACTATGTGGCGCGCTCATGTTGCTTGCGAGAGTTTCCTCGGATGCTGAACGCATTCAACAGATCTCTGAGTGAAATAATTGACTCTATGTCCATTCCTTGCATCTAGCCTCTAGACCCTTGGACCCTAGACAGACCCCAGCACAGTGTTTACGCCGGTGCGGGAAGACCCGCTGGTGCCGGGGCTGGCTGGCTGGCGTTAATCTTATCAATCAGCGGCGATGATCAGCTGCTGCAGCAGCTGCTGCTACCGTGACTGGCTACTATTTGTACTGGGCCACCGCCATCACGCATCAATCACGTTATTTCTCTTCACCACTCGCATGTCCACTTTTCCCATCCCGTCTTCTGACTCTTCTCTCTCATCTGCCCATTTACTGACATGGCGGTTTCTGGCTGCCCTCTGCGTCCGCCCTCACCACCTCCTCACCTCCTCACCTCGCTATTCGAGCGTCGTCTTTTAAGTTAATCACGCAACCGGCTTGATCCGATCGCAGACCTGCTGGCTGGCTGGCAGGCAGTCAGGCAAACTCATATCAGCACCACCATGTCTTCACGCTCGTCAGTTTCTGTGTCTTCATCGGACAGAACCCCTCTTTTAGGGCACCACCAAGACATCGACAAGGCTGTGCACGACCACCGTCGACAGACCACGCACATCTACAATGTCGACAGCGACAGCGACAGCGACAGCGAGGCGAGCCGCCACAACGACACGACCCCCCTCTCCGCTGGCGTCGCCCGCATGGCCGCCGTCTCGTCGACGCTGACAGCCTCGCAGCGCGCCGTCCTCCTGCTCAGCATCTTCCTCGTCGGCTACGCCTACGGCCTCGAGTCGCAGGTCCGCTCGACCTACCAGCCGTACGCGACGGCCAGCTTCCACCTGCACTCGTACCTGGCCACTATCAACGTTTTCCGCAGCGTGGTCGCCGTCGCGGCGCAGCCCACCGCCGCCAAGGTCGCCGACGTCCTGGGCCGCTTCGAGGTGGTCGTCTTTGCCACGGTCCTCTACACGGCGGGCATCGCCATCGAGTCGACTGCGGGCTCCGTCGAGGTCTTTTGCGCCGGCTCCCTCGTCTACCAGGTCGGCTACACGTGCATCGTCCTGCTCATGGAGGTCCTCATTGCCGACTTTTCGTCCCTAAGGGCCCGCGTCTTCTCCAGCTACATCCCGGCCCTGCCCTTTGTCGTCAACACCTGGATCAGCGGCAACGTGACGTCGGCCGTGCTCTGTGTGACAACGTGGCGGTGGGGGCTCGGCATGTGGGCGATCATCTACCCCGTGGCGTCTCTGCCGCTGCTCTGGTCGCTGTACACCATGGAGCGCAGGGCGCGCAAGAGCATGGCATCTCTGGCCGACGTGGGTGCGAACAAGGAGAGGGGCGCGCGAGAGGTCGCCCGCACGTTGTATCATCAGCTCGACATCGTGGGGCTCGTGCTGGTCATCTCCTCGTTCTCGCTGGTCCTCGCGCCGCTGACCATCACGGGCCAGAAGGTGGGCCACTGGCAGGACCCTCACATTGTCGTGCCCCTGACGATTGGCCTCGTGCTGGCCGCGGTCTTTGTCGTCTGGGAGCAAAAGGGCGCCAGCGTGCCTCTGGTGCCTCTCGCCCTCCTCGCGGACCGGGGCGTCTGGGCTGCGCTCGCGGTGCGCAGCCTGCTCAACTTTGCGTGGTACACGCAGGGCAACTATCTGTACACTGTGCTCGTTGTGGCATTTGACTTTCCCATTGCAACCGCCACGCGCATCCTGTCCTTCTTCTCCTTCTTTGGCGTCCTGAGCGGCGTCGTCACGGGTGTCATCATCTACAGGGTGCGGCGTCTCAAGTACATCATTGTGCTCGGGACGTGCATTTTCATGCTGGCCTTTGCGGTGCTGATCCGGTTCAACGGCGGGGCGTCGCTGGCATCGCAGAGGGGCCTCATTGCCGGGCAGGTCATCATGGGCATGGCGGGCGGTCTATTTGCGTACCCGACCCAGGCGTCCATCCAGGCGTCGGCGTCCAAGGAGCACGTGGCCATCCTGACGGGGTTGTACCTGTCCTTCTACAATGTCGGGAGTGCCTTTGGCACGAGTCTGTCCGGGGCCATCTGGACGCAGACGCTGCCCACCATGCTGCGGTCGAACCTGGCCTTTCAGCCGAATGTGACGCTGGCCGACGATATCTACAAGTCGCCGTTTGCCATTGTCGCGCAGTATCCCGTGGGGACAGAGATCCGGTCTGCGATCATCGAGAGCTATGCGGGCACGCACCGTCTGTTGTGCACGGCGGGCATGGTCATTTGCGTGCCCATGATTGTGTTTGCGCTGGCGCTGCGGAATCCAAGGCTGTCGGAGGAGCCGGTGCAGCCAGATGCGGAACGGGACTTGGAGATTGATGAGCAGCGCTTGCTTGGATAGAATGCGAGCAGGCAGAGCGTCCGACGTCGTACAGTGTCACGCATTGTGCATGTCGGTGCTTACCTACGGTCGTTCCAGCGTTCTAGAGCTGCATGCAATGGCACAATTAACCGAGGTCTCTCTCGTGATGCTATAGTTCTGCTGTTCCGTTCTGTACGTACGTAGCTGATGATGTGGATCAAGAGTGGCTAATTCTGGACGCATGACGGCGAACACGAACAATGAACTTATGAAGGGATGATGATGATGACATCAAGTAATTAATGTCTAGCTCCGCAGTACTTGGCCTCGTCCAGCGCATCATCATTCGTATTCTCAACACCAATCTCAGCCAGTGCGGCGGACGCACGCAGGGAATGGGCGGCAGTCGACGGCAAATCCCACGTCTGCCAAGCATTTGTCCACGGCATTGCATTGACGCTCTTGGCTCTTGGCTCCGTATTCATTTGCTCGCGCGGAGCAAGGGACGCGGCCGCAGCTGGACCCCGATTTTGTGAGTTGTGATCGGCATCTCCTGTTTCTGTCCAATGTCTCTTGGACTCACTCGACTTCTGTGTGAACATGAATAATGGCCGTCATGAGTGCAAAAATCAATTCGCCTAAGCCAGCCAAGCGCAAACTCAGAGCACGTGGCGTCAGGCCTGGGACAGATTTTACTTTTTGCCTTTGCGCGGTTTGGACAACGACTAGGAGACTCCCAGGCCCAGCCCCCAGGGCACGACGCCTCCACCGCCATGACGACGGCCCAGACCTGGAAAACAGTGGACTCGCCGAGATTGAGGCTGTGAATACTCGTAGCACCACCATTTTTAGCACCATTTTTACTATCTGCTTGAACACCTCGGCCCGCTTGCATAGTCGCGGGGATTTCGACCTCATTACTCGTGACCGTTTGGGCCATGCCATGTCCGAGTTGCGGAGGCGGAGCCCGGCACTCTCTCTATACGAGGTGATCATCCTGGTGCGCCAAGCGAGCAAGCGAGCGAGCGTCATTCCTGTGGCCTTCTGATCCAGACCCAGAGACTAGTTAGACGGACTGGTTTGTCGCGGGGCGACCGGTAGCGCAGGAAATACTATAATAGAGGGACCTCGACGTCCGCTCTTTACATCTATCATCATCAACCACACTCACACTCAAAAACTCACCACGCGCATCTACCACATCACTCAACATCTCCAACTCACACTACCGCCATCATGAAGTTCACCGCCCTCACCACCCTCTTCGCCGCTGGCCTCACCTCCGCCGCCCCCGCGCCCACCCCCTCAGCCACTCCCTCCACCAACGTCAAGGCCTTCAACCTCATGACCCTCCGCTCCGCCAGCCCCATCCACTTTGGCCAGGTCAGCGCCAGCAAGAGCAACATCTTTGTCAACCTGCCCGAGGACGCGCAGGATGCCACCTGCGACGCCAAGGTCACCAACGGCGCCACCTTCTCCCTGCGCGACGGCGCCCTCTTCCTCTACAACGAGGACACCGACGAGGAGCAGCAGGTCTGGGTCGACCGCTCCGGCATGGGCCAGGGCAACGTCGGCTACATCTCGGGCGGCCAGAACCCTCCCCGCAACGCCGAGCTGACCGGCTGGACATCGACGGTCAACGGCGACTTTAGCTACCTCAACTTCAACGGCGCCGGCCTCATCGCCTGCCCCGCCGTCCCCGAGGGCTCGTGGTCCGTATGGGTCAACGCCGGCGTCACCAACCCCGGTGGCAGCGAGGGCTGCCTTGGCTTCAACGCCATGGTCCAGCCCACCGAGGAGCCCGTCAGCTGCACTTACTCTTAAATGACAAAGGGCAGCGACAGAGGGCATGATTTGGAGCATTGCAGCGTGTTTTGCATTTGCATTTGGCGGTCATAGTCACTAGACAGTAGTACAAGTATTGTAATACCTACCCTATACACTACAGTCACCTTGCCAGGGTCGGTGATCGGTCCTTCCTTCCACTTCTGCTCAAGGAGCAGGCTCCTAATTGATGTTCCACAATGAGGCAGACAACTTGTACTCACCTGGGGCGCCTACCTCGGTCGCCAAAGACTTCTTTTCATTTTCCCCCGCTTGTTAAGACTCAACTTCCTCACACGTTGGCACAGCCGACGAACAGGCTTGAGGTCGATGTACTTCCAGGACACGCCATATGCACAATCTCCCATCATCAATCGCGGCGAACTTACCAGAGGCGGACGACCAACCGTGACAAGGCGGAACATCGGCTCACCCACATGGGTCATAGCGCCAGTTCGGTCATTCCTTGGACAATGGATCTGCTTGGCTTGCTGTCCTGGCTTGGGCCCTGGCAGGGCATGACATTCACCACAATGCACATGCACGCGCCTTCAACACTCTCGCTTACTTCCGGGCATCCAGACCAACGTTGTGCATGCTTCCGGCCGCAACCCCTGACAGTCGACCACCCTCCATCTCCATCGCCTCCCCGCTTCCCCGCGTTCAACTTTGCTTGGCCTGCTGCCATGCCCTGGCAGCCAGCGAATGAGGTATCGTTGGATCTCAACGCAGAGTGGAGGGCGCCCACCACCATGATCCTCACTGCATGGTGGCTGGCCCGTTCCTGAAGACGCCTTGCGAACTGTCTGTCACATTATATCTAGCTTAACTCGCTGTCGGGATCACATGTCCAGTCGAACCAACGACAAGAGCAATATTGAGTCACAGCATGATCCCCTGCAACATATGGGCTCGTTGCATTGCATCGCGCGGCTGGTCATCTCGGTTTGCATGGCCCAACACGAGCCACACTTTCAAATGGACTGTCGGCTGCGCAGAGAAACGAAACATCGCCAGCCGCGTCCGCTTACCATGGACATGGCAGTATTCGACAACGAGGGAATCTCTCCAACAAGATGACAGCCTCGTTCAACAGCTTGCTCAGCAGTCAGCAGCACACTTCTCAAGAACCTTCACTCGAAGATCAACTTGCAGGGCACCGTCGACCACCCGTGGTTGCACTCGACAACACACCAGCCAGGTCCATACCCTCCGACTTGGAAATCAAGGCCAGGTCAAAAGTGCAGGGGTTCCCCAGCCCACTCGGACCGCAGTGTGCAGCCGCTGTAGCCTGTTGGTAGCATCGTGCTGTCCAGACTGCCATCGAGCATCGAAACGTAATCCTAATCTCCCCGAACCTTGTCAGTATATGCTGCAAGGCTCGTGAAAGTCGGAAAGTCGGATCAGATGTCAAGCAGCTCCCGCGCCGAGGCTGGAAGGGGGTCCCTTTTGCACGCATATATCAGGCGTTCTCCTTGCCAACAGGACCAATTCTGGCGCCCCTCTCTCGCGGGTTCATAACAGTGTCAGCTCAAGCTTTCTCCACGCCTCAAGACACTTTCTAGCAAAGTGAAGTTCTCGCAACCAACATGCGACGACCTGCACCTACCTTGGGCCTGCTGGCTCTGGTGCAACTGGTGGCTGCCCAGGAAGAATGCCTCAGCCTGACGAGCAACTTTCCAGAGTGTGCCGTGAGTCTTCCATCAGCCAGCGTGGACCTGCCTCTGACACAAGCCAGTTCTCGTGCATTACCTCGGCCGGGTCGGCCGTGGGATGTACTGTCTCAACTGACCTTGCCTGTGAGTCCTCCCCTGCCTCGTCGACAATGCCGCTGACGCATGCTGAACAACAGGCCGCTGCACGCCCGAGTCATCGCAGGCCATTGTCCAGGCGGCCCTTACATGCGTCGTTTCTGGCTGCCCACCAAGCGAGGTGAACAATGTCATCGCTGCTGGAAACTCTGTATGCGCCTGCGTAGCCACCGCCACGCCGGAGCCTCCAGAGACCACCCCAACAGACATCTCCATGACCACGGCCACATCTACTCCTGAAGAAACTCCCACATCTACGACTGGGGATGACACCACCGTGGAGCCGCCCCCCACCACGAGCACCGGAGAGCAGTCGGTCACCACGACGCCTCCCCCCGAGGTCACCTGCGGTCCAGACTCCCCTTGCCAAGAGAGCGCCGACGCCGTGCCTGACTGTGCCAAATCATGCATCAACTCGGCCGCGGTCACCGAGGCTGGCTGTCGCGAGGGCGACTACGGGTGCTCGTGCGCGTCCCAGTCCGTCATCCAGCCCGCCGCCCAGGGTTGTGTGATTGACGGGTGCGGGCTTTCCGGTGCCATCGAGGTCGTGTCATCCGTGGCTGCCTTGTGCGACTGCGTCGAGGCCAGCCCGACTGAACCGTGCGATGGGAACGAACCGACAGCGACGTCGACATCGACATCTAGTGGAGGTGGTGATGAAGGCGATGATGAGACCACTACGACAACCACCCCCCCTGACACGGAGACCATGCAGCCTCCGCCAGAGACAACCTGTGAGGGAGGGACTACATCAGACTGTGGTCCGGTGGCCTCGACAGCCATCCCCGAGTGTGCCCAAGCCTGCTTCACAAGTGCCGCCCCTGGTGTGGGTTGCGGTGTTGATGACTTTGGCTGCCAATGCGAAGAGGAAGCCCAGGCATCGCTGTCACAGCTGCTGATCCCATGTGTGGCCACGGCATGCGATTCGGGTGATTTGCCTGCTGTGATCACAGGCGCGGCCTCGGTCTGCGCGTGCGCTACGGCGCCGCCCTCGGGAGGGGATTGCCCAACGACGACCGACGACGAGCCGCTTCCCACCACCACTGGCGGTGATGACAATGGCGATGGCGGTGATGGTGGCGATGATAGCGCGACTACGACCTGCGCCGAGGCCACAACGCCTGACTGTGGCCCCGTTGCCACTTCTGTCATCCCAGAGTGTGCCCAGTCATGCTTCACCCAGGGCGCGCCTGATGTCGGCTGCGATGTCGAGGACTATGGCTGCCAGTGCGAGCCCGACGCGCTTGCTTCGCTATCGGCCATCCTCGTCCCTTGCGTGGCCACGGCCTGCCCACCCGCGTCCATCCCCTTGGTCATTGAGGGCGCCAGCTCCGTGTGCGACTGCGCCCTGGCTGGCCCGACGGGCGGCTGCCCTGGCAATGGGGGCAACGGCGAGCCCACCACGGAGCCGCCATCGCCTACCAAGACCAGCGACGATGGCGCCCCCGAGCCGACGACCTGTGCGCCTGGCACGCCTGCTGACTGCGGTGCTGTAGCCACGTCGGCGGTGCCCGACTGCGCGCAGCCCTGCTTCACGTCCGCAGCTCCCGGCGTTGGCTGCGACGCAGACGACTACGGCTGCCAGTGCGAGCCTGACACCCGGGCGAGTCTGAGCCAGCTGCTCATCCCCTGCGTGGCGACTGCTTGCGACTCTGGTGACCTGCAGGCCGTCATCACCGGCGCCGAGTCGGTGTGCGCGTGCGCGACGGCGACGCCGGATGCTACCGGCGGAGACTGTCCGGCGCCCACAGGAGGCAACGGGGATGCTGGCGGCGATGATGGTTCCGCGGGTGGAGGGGATGACGGCAATGGAGGAAGCGGTCATGACGATGGCGACGGCAGTGATGGCGGGAGTGGCGGCAACAATGGTGGCAGTGGAGGTAACGATGGCGGCAGTGGGAGCAATGATGGCGGCAGTGGAGGTAACGATGGCGACGGCGGCAATGGAGGAGACGGTGGCAGCGACGGTGGCAGCGACGGCGGCAGCAGTGGAGATGCTGGAGATGCTGGAGATGGTGGTTCTGGTTCTGATTCTGGTTCTGGTGATGATGGCGCGGGCTCGCCCGTGGTTCCTCCATCGAGCGGCGCACGCCTCGAGATGGGCATTGTCGCTGGTGTCTTTGGCGCCGCCTGGCTTGTGGCCGTGGCGCTTTGAGTTTGGCGAGATCTCTTGCTGCTTGCTGATGGACAGAGATGAGGAAATGCTGTCTGTCACTATTTTTTCTTTCAACTCCGCCCTCCACTTGTCCGATTTCTTAGCGAAACAAGGGCGAACGAGGTGGACCCTCGCTCGGTGACTAATGACGGCGGCGGAGATAATCGTTTATTTTGCTGTTTCCACACTACTACCTACATTTACGTTTATTGACCTTTCTTCCAGTGCTCTGATGGATAAGCAACGCTCGACGACTAGGGACTTTGCCCCCCGTAGCCAACATAAGCACACATGCCGGCAACGTCCACGATATTGGTGAGGGATTGTTTCCTCTCTCCCAGGTGGCTAGGACAGCCCCATCACGAGGATCGTCATGGAGTGGACCAGTGCCCACTAGATCGACCGGCACTAGCAGCGAGCCGGCACCTTGGACCCCATCGGTATCGGCGTATCGCAAAAGCAGCAGATGGCCTTCCCCTGGCCCATAGGGCTGCTCCCCGTTCCGGGCCCCTGGGTGGAGTGGCAGCGCGGTCGGTTTACCTCTTGCGTGGCTCCCTGACGATGAACAGTCCCGATCTGTGCCCTTTGATGTCAGCGCCGTGCTGACTCTCGCGGACAATGGGACCGAGGAAGAACCCCGAAAAAAGGGTCCGTTTTCTTTCTTCTGGTGGTGTTAAATGGCGAGGACGCCGTCGAGTGCGGCAGTTCCGTGAAGATCCTGGCGGACGGACACTCTGAAAAGACAACTCGGGCTTCTTTATCACCATGGTCATCACAGCGGACAGCAGAGGTGCCGAGGGCCCTCACTCTGGTTCCAACGCATGGGGTAGACCGCGTCTCCTGATGTGCGCGTCGCCGGCGTCAGGTCACAGTACCCCCGTCATCAATCTGGCCTACCATCTTGCTGAGCGCGGCTACAACATCACCTTTATCGCCGGAGAGCAATTCGAGGCGACTATCAACAAGCTCCCCGGAAAGGTGCGCTTCGTCAAATGCCCGCCCTACTCTGCCTTTGGCGATCCGGAAGCCATGGCGGACCGTGAGGCCACACCAACTGGGACCGACCGTTTCATCTGGGACATGAAGCACCTCTTCGTGGCGACCATCCCCGAGCGTTACGAGGTCTTTCGCAAGACGCTTGAGGAGCTCAAGGAGCAGGACCCCGAGGCAGATGACCCTCTCGTCGTCACAGAGTCCTTCTTCATGGGTTCCTTGCCCATGTACCTCGGTGGTCCCCTGCCCAAGGGGTACACCAAGCGTCCTCGCGTCGTCAATATCCACGCGGTGCTGTACATGGCACGCACCGAGTACAGCGCCCCCTGCGGGATGGCCCTGCCGAGGGACGCCTCGGACGAAGGCAGGGTAAAGAATGTCCAGCTGCACGACGAGGCGGAGAAGACGCTCTGGGACCCCGTCATCCAGTACCAGCAGGAAATCCTGAACAACCTCGGGGCGCAGGGCTACGAGCCCACGATCCCACTCCATACTTGGATGGTCGAGCACGACGTGACGCTGCAAATGTGCTGTCCGTCACTCGACTACCCGCGTGGCGACCAGCATCCCAAGATCCGTAACGTTGGCGCGCTGCCGCCGCGACCTCTCAAGGCAGACTTTGCGTGCCCTCCGTTCTGGGACGAGGTCACGCGGGGCGACAGGAAGGTCATCACCGTCACGCAGGGCACCGTTGCCTTGGAGTACGGCCATCTCATCATGCCCACCATCAGGGCCCTCGCCGACAGGGACGACATACTCGTCGTGGCCATCCTGGGCAGCAAGGGCGCCCAGCTCCCCGAGGGCGTTGCGGTGCCGGGGAATGCGCGCGTGATCGACGTCCTCAACTACGACGCCGTGCTACCACACTCGTCCGTGTTTGTGTTCAACGCCGGCTTTGGCGGGCTCACGCACGGCGGCATCAACGGCGTACCAATGGTGTTTGCGGGGGATACCGAGGACAAGCCCGAGGTCGGTCTGCGGGGGGAGTGGGCAGGCGTGGGCATCAACCTCAAGACGGGGCAGCCGTCGCCGGAGCAGATTGGCGAGGCGGTGGACAGGATACTGGCGGATGACAGCTACAAGAGGAGGGTGATGGATGTCAAGGCAGAGAACGAGGCCATGGACGCAATGGATGAGGTGGAAAAGGTGATACTTGAGCAGGCTGCGCTTGCATGAGTGTGATTTGTGTCCATATGAGCGAGCGACTTATGATGATTGTATGATAGACTACGTGGGCATGGTAATGGACTGTGTGGAGATCAAGGGCCACGGAAGAAAATTACAAGCTTCTCGGGCTTTTATCTGCCGAATCCTGCATGCGGGGAGGAGGGCAACAACATCTGGGAGACTTGGATGATCTGCATTGAGCTCGCGTCGACACTTCAATGTGACGCTCCCCGCATCTCGTTGGAATCAACCCGAGAGAGCGATCAAGGGTTCCCGTGTCCTAGTTCTCACATACCTTTTTAGGAGTACCCCAGTGTTCATCAGTGGAGTTGTTCTGGCATGGTGAGGTTGACTGCACCCGTCAAGGTTGGTCAGGATGCTCAAGACGATCTCCTCGTCCGAGTGACAGCTACCTTATCCGGACCGGATT
Organism: Emericellopsis atlantica; assembly: GCF_019669845.1. Classification (NCBI taxonomy): domain Eukaryota; kingdom Fungi; phylum Ascomycota; class Sordariomycetes; order Hypocreales; family Bionectriaceae; genus Emericellopsis; species Emericellopsis atlantica. Next base: position 765,236 of record NW_025764707.1, on the reverse strand, counting down.
CACCACCTCCGCCAAAGTTTCTTATCCCTTCATCCGTGGGCGATGGAACCTCATGACACGGAGGAAACTTGAAGGATGAGGCTCGGGGCTCGCCACGATGATCCATCCTTACGTTGAAAGCTCGGGCAGTATAAAAGCGCCTTGGGTGCCCTCGTCAAGAACCGGTCTGCTGCCAACTTCACCGAGCCCCGAATATTACCAGTGTAAATAATATCATATCTTCAGCCTAAAAACAAGCCTTCCCTCTCAACATGAGACTCTCTTCCATCGTCTCCTGTCTCACTGCCGTGGTAGGTCTTGTGAACGGTGGTCCCGTGACCAGGCAGACAAAGCCGCCATATTTCCTTCTCGTCGGCGACTCTACCGTGGCTGTCGATGGAGGCTGGGGCAATGGCTTCTTGAGCTATCTCCAAGACGGGGCAGATGGCGAGAACAGAGCCAAGAGCGGAGCAACAACCGTTTCCTGGAAGTCTGACGGGCGATGGGACTCGTTGGTGGAGACCATTGGAAATGTAAAGGACGATTATGAGCCCATTGTGACCATTCAATTTGGACACAATGACCAAAAAGTTATGACCTTGGATGAGTTCCGAGTCAATCTGATCGGCTATGCCAACGATATTAAAGCCTTGGGTGGCACTCCGGTCCGTTCTGTTCTTTGTATACGAAAACGGACATTGCTAACCAGAACCGTCCTTAGATCTTCATCTCGTCCCTCACCAGACGCACCTTTGAAGACGGCAAGGTCGTCCAGAACCTCAAGGACTGGCGTGATGAGACACTGGTGGCGGCAGAGTCGACCGGGGTCCAGTTTGTTGACCTCAACATGGCGAGCACTACATATGTCGATGCCATCGGGGCCGAGGACGCGCAGTACTACAACTTGGAGCCCTCGGATCGAACTCACTTGAACCCGGCTGGCGAGATTGTGTTTGGTCGCATGACGCTTGACCTGCTGTTGGACGTCCGCCCTGACCTTGCTGGGTATTTTGAGGCCAATGAGGCGCTCAGTGAGAAGATTGCAAATGGCGAATTTGCCACGGGCGAGGAGTAGTATATCTGTTGTTCTTGGGTTGGTCTATCTAAAAGATAGGTAGCGATTGGTCCTGATGGTGACCGTTTATGCGTCAACCCTCCCCTGGCACAGGTTCAGTTTTTAGTTGTGCAATGCCAAATAGAATACAAATAACTATGAGCCACAAAACACAACATCCCCCCTTTCGTATTATCAATAAGTATTTGTCTTTTTCATCTTTACTAATCTTATGCGAGGCGGACATTCAACAGTTGTCCGCCGCTGCTGCCGCGGACAAAGGCCAGGGTAACCATACCCGCGAAGAAACAACCATCCAACAGCAACCACACGTAATTTGAGTCACAGTGCAGCCAATGCTGTCGTTGATTAATGATTTATGACTAGTCCATCTATTGAAAAGTTCAAATTACATAAAGGGCGATGTCTCAATACAATTTCGCGTCTAAATGATGCTTCGACGAGGCGGATGACCCCGTGAGGGGGCTAATAAGTCGCAGTCGGAAAGGAGAGGCGGACTTTGAAGATGAACCCCGACAGCCAAGAACAAATGTGCGGATACATAATACATGCACATAGACGCAGCATGTAAGCCCACGCTGACAGCCCAAACCTCCCTCCATTCTACCTTTTTCTTCGTCCCAGACACCCTCTCCAGAAGCAACACCGACCAAAGCCATCATGTCGTCCTCCACGTCACTGTACAACCAATCCGTCCCGGTCCTCATCAAGTACCTGCGCAACCTTTCCGCTCTCCTCACCAAGGCGGTCCAGCACTGCGAGGCCAAGGGCGTGGCGCAGGAGGATCTACTCGCTTTTAAGCTGGCTGACGACATGAAGGGGTAAGTCTGGACTGATCCCCCTCATCATCCTCCACTTCACCCGCTCAAGCGAGGAAACCACGCTGACGTGAGACGTCCCCCGGTTAGCCTCGCCTTCCAGGTCACCAGCTGCTCCAACGGGGCCAAGTTCCTCCTCCACCGCCTGGGCGTGGAGGCCCCTGTCTTCGCCGACGACGAGACAACGTTCCCCCAACTCCAGGAGCGCATCCAAAAGACCATCACCATGCTCGAGGGCGTCAAGCCAGACGCCTTTGACGGCCGTGCCGAGGCGCCGCTGCTCATGGAGACGAGGGGTGGCAACTTTCAGTTTGAGAGTGGGCAGAGGTATGTGAGCGAGTACATTATGCCAAAGTTCTACTTCCACGTGAGCATTGCGTATGCGATTCTGCGCAGTCAGGGTGTCGAGCTGGGCATGATAGATTATCTCAAGGGGGTGCTGGACATGGTACAGGAGGATGGGAGCCTCAAGACTCTCTAGCTCATTAGGGCGAGATTGAAAGGAACAATAATTAACACGTGTCAGTCTCATGAGAAGCAGAAGCAGCTTGCACAAGTGTCTATTGACAGTTACAGGTGATATATAATATTCAACAGCGAAGCAAAAGACCTCTCCCCATTCATCCCCTCTCCTTGATTACCCATCTAACCCCCTTTTCTTTCCAACTCGCAGGGAGGAAAGGCATTTAGGAGCAAGCAGTGGGCGCGGCTGTGACGGTGATCGGCTCAGCAGTCACAGTGACCGTCTCCGTCTCCGTCTGTGTGACGGCGGTGGACTGCGGGACCTTGGTCACGGCGGCAAGCTCGGTGCTGACGGTCGAGATGATGGGGGCAGGGGCGCCGGAGGGAAGCTGCTCGCTGTCGTCGCCCTCGTCGACGGGGGACTCGTCCTCGTCATCCTCGGGGAGATCCTCGTCGGGGATGTCCTCGCAGTCATCCTCGTCATCTTCAGGGAGATCCTCGTCGGGGATGTCCTCGCAGTCGTCCTCATCGTCGTCCTCGTCCTCGGGAAGCTCCTCGTCGGGGATGTCCTCACAGTCGTCATCCTCCTCCTCGTCATCATCGGCAGGAGGAGTCACAGTGGTGGGCTCGGGAGTCGAGGTGGCAGAGGCGACCGAGGTAGGCGACGGGACGGCAGAGGTAGGCTCGGGCGACTCGCCACCACTGTTACCACCGTCGCCGACGACAAAGTCGACGCACGACTCGTAGGTCTGGTTGATATCCGGGGCGTCCCAGAACCACTGGATGACACAGGCGCCCGCCTCGGTGCAGTCGGACAGGTCGTCGGGCAGGGTGACGCTGAAAGCGGTGTTGTTCTCGGGGAAGCCGGCGTTGGAGGCGTAGTCATCCCACTCGATCATGGGGGCACCAATGATGGTGTCAGTGGCCGTGTTGACGACGGAGACGTTGGCGTAGCCCGTGTGGGGGGCGGCAATCTTGACGTCAAAGGCAATCGTCTGACCGGCCGAGTAGGTCTGGACATTGTCCTTGTTGTCGTCAAAGAGGAACCCCTTGCAGAGCCAGAGGTTGCAGTCGTCGGTGGTGTCAGCGCCGACAACCTGCATGATGCCCTGGACGTTGCCGTTGATGTCCGCGGACTGCTGGTAGAAGGGCTGCTGGCCGCAGACGCTGTTGTAGGCATCGCCTGGTTGGCGGGCGGGCGGGTCGTTGATGAAGCCGTGAGCGGCGACGAGGGGCACAATGGCCGCGAGGGCGGATGCTTGGAAGAACATGTTGTCTTGTGTGGGCGTAGTGAAACGAAAGGGATGTGTGGTCTGGTCTTCTGGCTGTCTTCGAGGAACAGGTATCAATGATGGTGTGAATGAAGGGAGAGCACCAGGCCGTGTGTGATAGTAGCAATGTGACCGTCAAGGTCGGTAAGAGAGAATGAACGAAGGGGATGCTGAAAAGAAAGACTGAGACTGATACCAATCCTCGAAAAGCGAATAGACTGATGCCAGAGGAGCAAAAGGTGTAGACAGCAGACAGAAGCGGCCGTTATGTAGGCATCTCATGCCCCTGTCGTCTGGTGAACCCGTTGAAACCCATCGTCTCGAAATGCTTGGCCTACTTTATTTGACACTCGATGAAAGTATCCAGGAAGGTCAGTGGACTGCACACATCCCGGCTTGTTGGGTATGGACCCCCTGTCGGTGCCAGGGCTGGCGGCTAAGGTTGTTTTTGTCTCGGTTGCTGCCGAATGTGACATGATACTTGTACGCGGGAGCCGAAGCGACCCAAGGACGCGAGAACGACACTCTTCCTCCTACAAAGGGTGGCTGTGAACTTGGGTTGCCGTGCTGATCTACCCAGTCCGTGGCAAGGTCAATACACTGAAGCCCGCGAGGTGCTCATTAGGCATCTGATCGGACGGACATTGTTCGAAACTTCAAACAAGTTTGCCCACCGAACTCTGGAACAGGCCCAAGAAACAGGCCCTGTGGGGGCACCATCCCTGCGGGCTGGACGAAATTGAGAGGCACCATTGAGTGCATTCAGTGGCAGGCAGAGTGTTTCGACATTTGTGTCAGAGGCAACCTTGATCCCTGCTCACCGTTTCTAGGCTCCTCCCGCGTCTCAGACAAACAGCATCTCCATATTGTCCTGTTCGCACCGTCCGTTTCGTATCGTGGGCTCCAGAATCCAGATGACACAAGATGCGGGCAAATGAGGAGACGCCAAAGTTTTATGACACTGGATGACGAGCTGGTCAAGTATTGGCCGCGGCGATCATAAGCGCGCCGTGTGTGCATGCTGATGAGTTGCTGACAGCCTGACAGCACCACCCCTTGATCTGGCGGCTCTGACTTGTTTCAGGGTGCCAATCGCGTCTGTTGACCGCTGCTCCATGGTCGCTCGGCGCTTTTCACGCTGTCCTTGTGCTCCGGAACGCATAAGATCTCCTTTGTCGCGGTGTGCAGGCGGAATGAAGCTGCGTCGAGTGCTCAAAGGGTTGGTGGCAACGAAGATGGAATAAACGCGTTCGTTGTCGACGCAGGCGTTCCTGTTCCCGTAGCATTAATGCAGGTACGGGTGCTCCTTCCCCTTGGGCCGCTGCAAAATGCAACAAGCGGGGTATGCATCAATACGTGACATCTACGCCATTCTTCATCAGATTCACCTCACCTTCAAATTCTTCACGCGGCCATCGACATCTCTACACTCATCGCTTCTCCTCAGCGGTGCTGGCAGAATGACAGCCACTCCCATCACACAGGAGGCACGCTCCCAGCACCTACAGGCCGTGCGGCAGCGCCTCGTCTCCAATGCGCCTCTGTACGGTTTTCTGCTCTCACCCTCCACCATTGTCAGATCCTCGGCTGGCGAGGTCGTCCTCCACCTGCCCCTCGAGGCGTCCCATGTCAACTCCAGAGGCACGCTCCACGGCGCCGTCTCCTCCGCCATTGTCGACTTTAGCACCGGCCTTGCCATTGCCTCGCACGACCTGAGGGACACGACAGGCGCCAGCGTGGACATGCACGTGAGCTATCTGGGCACAGCCAAAGTCGGCGACACGCTCGAGATTGTGGCCACGGCGGAGAAGGTCGGTGGGAGCATGGCCTTTACCAACTGCAAGATCAACCGCATCGATGGCGATGACAGGGTGCCGGTCAGCATGGGGAGGCATACCAAATTCGTCAAGATTGGCCAGAAGAAGCCAGAGGAGAAGAACCAGGGATGAGTCTGTCCGGCGGCACGAACATACAACGACAATAATTAGACTCACATAGACGAATAGACATACCGGACCGTCACCGGCACGGATCAACGACAATACTAATCATTTCAGCTACCTACACGATGAGATTTCAACAGGTTGGATTGGACCCTTACAGACGGGGCGGCCCCGTGACGATCCCCCTCCCCATCCGACCGCATCGGAGTTGCCCCGCGTCCTCGGACAGGGACGGGGTTGGCAATCGCAATGATCCGAGTCGTCTTTTATAATGCGCGACGCCTGTTCCTATTCTGATGATCTCGCAAGACTCTGCTCGCTGATCGAAATGTCTGACACCACAGCCAGCAAGCCCACCACCCGGGCCAACGCAGACTACGATCTAGGGACACCAATCCCCAGCGACGCACCCGGTCTCCGTCAGGGCCTCACATCGTATGGCGACGCGCATTTCTCGCTCTTCCTGCGCAAGGTGTTCATCAAAGCGCTCGGCTATAGTGAAGACGCACTCTCGCGCCCCATCATTGGCATCGTCAACACCTACTCCTCCTTCAACCCCTGCCACGCCAACATCCCACAGCTTCTCGATGCCGTGAAGCGCGGCGTCCAGCTAGCCGGTGGACTGGCCATTGACTTCCCCACCATCTCGCTCCACGAGAGCTTCAGCAGCCCGACGAGCATGTACCTGCGCAACCTGATGAGCATGGACACGGAGGAGATGGTCAGGGCGCAGCCCTGTGATGCCGTCGTACTCATTGGTGGGTGCGACAAGACGGTGCCCGCGCAGTTGATGGGGGGCCTATCGGCCAACAAGCCCATCCTCCACCTGGTGACGGGGCCGATGATGCCAGGCAGTCACAGGGGCGTGAGGATTGGTGCCTGCACAGATTGCAGGAACAACTGGGCCAAGTATCGCGCCGGCACTATTGATATTGAGGACATCTCCGCCATCAACGAGGAGTTGGCGCCTACGGCAGGCACATGCGGCGTCATGGGCACGGCGAGCACCATGGCCTGTATCCTGGTAGGGCTGGGCCTCATGCCCTTCAACGGCGCCTCAGCACCGGCCGTGTCGTCGACGCGACTGCGGATTGCCGAGGAGACGGGCAAGAACGCAGTGGAAGCGTGCCAAAAGCTGGAAGAGCGTCGACCGCAGACAATCCTGTCCAAAGAGTCCTTCCTCAACGCCATCACCGTGCTGCAGGCCATCGGTGGCTCCACAAACGCCATTGTGCACTTGATGGCCATCATCGGGCGTCATCCCGGTGTCGCGGGACACATCACCCTCGACACCATTGACGAAATTGGGCGCAAGACTCCCCTCTTGGTGGACTTGAAGCCAAGCGGCGAGAACTACATGACCGACTTCCACAACACAGGCGGCATGTTGGCTTTGCTCAAGGAATTGAAGCCTCTGCTGCATCTCGACGCCCTGACCGTCACGGGAAGGACGCTTGGCCAGGAGATGGCCTCAGCACATTATGACCCCGTCCCCAGAGGTCTAAGCTGTATCCAGCCTTTCGGCTCGCCACTCTACCCCGCCTCATCACTGGTTGTCCTCAGAGGCAATATTGCCCCAGGCGGCGCGATCATGAAAGCCAGCGCCTCCAAGGAGAAGAGACTGCTAAGGCACACGGGCAAGGCTGTCGTTTTCGCGGGATCAGCCGATCTTGGCCGGCGCATCGACGACCCAGACCTAGATGTTGACCCCGACAGCGTACTGGTACTGCAGAACATCGGCCCCGTCGGTAACCCGGGCATGCCAGAGGCAGGCCTCATCCCTATACCCCGCAAGCTCGCGGAGAAAGGCGTGATGGACATGCTGCGGCTCTCCGATGGGCGCATGAGCGGCACGGCGGGCGGGACCATCTGTCTGCACATCTCCCCCGAAGCGGCGGATCCCGCATCAACACTGGGCATCCTGCAGAGCGGTGATGTGATCACGCTCGACGTGGAGGACAGGAGGATCCATGTTGATATCTCGGACGAGGAGGTTGCGCGGAGAGTAGAAGCGAGGAAGGGCGTGCTTCTAAGCGAGGGCAGTACTGCCCCGTGGGCGACGAGGGAGGGGATGAGAGGGTATAGGGGGCTGTATATGAGGGAAGTGCTGCAGGCGGAGCAAGGCGCTGACTTTGATTTCCTCACGGCAGAGGGGCCCAAGAGGTAGCTTTTGCATCTGACAAGGTCCAGTATACAGTTGCACCTCAACCCCTGATCGAAGGTCCCGTATGGCATTAGTGAATGGACATATTTCCTAGCCCTGCTCCAAGTCATGATCCTCCAGTCCAGTCAGAAACAGTGGAGACGGACATTCCCCGCCCTCGACGGACTTTCTCCGTGTCTCTCCCAACAACACCATCTACAAAACCCCTATTGACACCTCAACTAACACCACTCATCGCAATCTCATCACAGGTCTCCCAAAAATCCTCACCATGTCGGAATCCGTCAAGATTCCCATCCCTCCCGCCCGCCTCCACACCCTCGTCCACAACATCCTCACCGCCAACAACGTGCCCCCCTCCCACGCAACCACCATCACCAACGCCCTCATCCTCGCCGATCTCCGCGGCGTCGACACCCACGGCATCAACCGCATCCCCAGCTACATTGCCCGGATCCGCCAGGGCGTCCTCGACCCTATCGCCCAGCCCATCCTCACCCAGACCACCCCCGTCGTCGCTCACGTCGATGGACAGAATGCCTTTGGCTTCGTGTCCGCCCACATGGGCATGCGCGCCGCCATACAGAGCGCCCACGTCTACGGCATCGGCATGTCCAGTGTCAAGCACTCCAACCACTTTGGCATGTCCGCCTGGCTCGTCCAGCAGGCCCTCGACGAGAACCTCATGTCCCTCGTCTTCACAAACTCGAGTCCCGCGCTGCCGGCCTGGGGCGGACGGGAGAAACTCATGGGCGTGAGCCCCATTGCCTGCGGCGCCCCGGGGAAAGACCCCGCGCAGCACTTCATCCTCGACATGGCGCCGAGCGTCGCGGCCAGGGGCAAGATTTACAAGGCCAAGCGACGCGGGGAGAAGATCCCAACGGACTGGGCGCTAGACAAGGACGGACGGAGGACGGACGACCCGGACGCCGCGCTCGGGGGTGTCATGCTACCCATGGGGGGACCAAAGGGGTCCGCGCTGAGCATCATGATGGACGTCTTCTCGGGGGTGCTGTCTGGGTCGGCGTTTGCTGGCCACGTGACGAATCCGTATGACCCGAGTAAGCCGGCTGATGTCGGTCACTTTCTCGTTGCCATCAAGCCGGATCTATTCATGGACTTGGACGAGTTCAGGGAGCGGATGCAGTATCTGTATGAGAGGGTGACTGGCTGTGAGAAGATGGAGGGCGTCGAGAGGATCTACTTTCCTGGCGAGCTCGAGATCATTGCTGCGCAGGAGAGGAGAGAGTCAGGGATACCTCTTGTGCAGGCTGAAATAGATGCGTTGAACGAGGAGGCGAGAAGAGTAGGCGTCGATGAATTGAAAACATGAATAGTCTAGAAGACTGTCGCTGTGATTTCAGGCGAGATGATCTCTCCTACTATTTAACTATGATCGAACGCTATTGGGAATCCGACCCCGAGGCGAGGCAAGCCCTCTCACCCGCCTAGTCGCTCGGACTTTCATCATCAATTCAAATCAAGACCACTCAGCTTCTCTTCCAGGGATTGCTTTTGTTCGTCATCAGAAGAGGAAGTCTTGAGTGACAACTCTGGCAAACCTTCGTCGATCACACCAGTCGACCCTGTTCCGCTCGAATCCTTTGATATGTCTGACCCTGCCACCTCAATGGCTGCATCAACGCTCTGGAGCAGTCGCTGCGGCCCGGCGTCCCGTCGAAATCTGCCGTGGTGTGGTTTGCGTCTGAGAGCAGCGCCATCCCGGACCTGCTTGTTTCCAAAATATCTCCGGCGCACATGGGAAGAGTCGCTATTCAGTTCGACGCCAATTGATGAGCGCGGCGTAGTTGGTCTTGGTACATGATGAGTCTCACTTGGCGCACAAATAATCGATCCTCGAACCGGCCTAGAAAGACTTTGCGCTGAGCTCATGCCGTTGGGAAAGGCTCCCAGCATGGCGGTTTCTGTGCGTCTTGGTCGGGATTGTCTCCTCCGCCTCCCCTTGGAAGCTTGCGGCGGCTTTTGGCTACTCCGGCGAGGGTGAATCCATTTGGCAGGCTTCCGTGTCAAGTTGATGGCATTCAGGATACGTGAAGGGCGGTTGTGACGAGCGAGATTGACGTCCTTGCTCAGCTGGCAACGATTCGCCGCCTTGGCGTGCAACTCATACTCGATAAAGTTGCTGAAGCCATGAGTCTCGCGTAGGATAAACTCTGGTGCTGTCCAGGCATATCGGCTCAGGCCTCGCTCCGAGTACAGCTTGGCTGCAAATGACGAGGAGCCAATATTCTCATCCAATCGACTCGGCCGCCTCTCTGCGTGCCGAAGCAAGTATTCCAAGTGTTTGCCGCCAGTTTGCTTGAGAATCCTTGCCCGTTTTTGCGACGTGGCGACATATGGCGGTTCCCACCGGGAGTACTGTTGTCGCGCGTCTATCCGGTAGACGTGCTCATCTTTCCACCGACTGCCAACGCTTCTGAGGGGGGTCAAAAGGTCCGTTCCTTCGTGGCTAGATTGGAGCTGTGCCAGACCCGGCGGCGGCTTTAGGGAGTCGCTGTCGGCCTTGCGCAACAAATCGTCTATTTGGCTGTCTTGACTAGCAGTGGCCCCTGTGCGAGTGCTGCTGCCAGTTGATCCGGTTGATGTTGATGACCTCGATGACCATAATGCTCCAGTGTTACGGCCGTGGTGGTTTTCCTAAGCCCTAGTCGGCTGCCCATCCACCGGATGTAGCTGAAATGCATTTTCCGCATCCCTCGCTGGCTTCTCAGACCGCGGGTGGCGGATGCCAAAAGTCTTCAATTTGGACATCATGGTGGACGAACGTGGACGGGTCTGCGCGTCCCTTGCAAGCGGTGCGGCGCGCCTCGATCTTTATTGATGCAACGGAGGAATGAGAATGCAGGTTTGGAAGATCATTCGCGTTTCTCCCGCGAGTCGAAGAAGTTCAGGGTGGCGACGAAAGAATGATTGGAATTGTAGCAGGTGAAGTGTTTTGGTGATCAATCAGATAGAGTCCAGACACCTTCGAAGGGAAGGTAAGTCGCTCCTCCCTCTGTTGATCAATATCCCTCCATGTCACGTGGTCCTTCATCTGAAGTCCCGGAGCAAGAACTCCCCTATTTCAGTTTCGTATGCTTTTATCACGGACATTACATCAAAAGTTCAACGATTTACGTAGGACGATAGCCAGAGATTCCTCACCGCTCACCTTCCCCAGAGCCTGGCCGCCGGGGAGATGCAGCCACCCCCCAGTTATCGGGCATGCACCCGCCCTCCCGCGGCGCAGGGACCCCAGGTGTCAGCATCCACAACAACGACTTCGAATCCCAACTTGGGCGCACTGTACAAGTACTCCGTAGAGGACACAGAGCCGGCCGCATTTCACTTCCAAGTTATTTATCAGGCAGGCGTCCACGAGCGAGGGCCAAAATTGATGCCGCGCTGCAAGTCTTATACTGGTACCGACTTCTCCGCGCCTTGCGTCAATGGCTGTCGAACTTTGCACGTCGCCAACGTGGCCCAACGGGACGAACCGAGACGGATGACAAATGGCCAAAGGTTGTAATCAGGGACTGTTGCACAACAAAAGCATCACCGCGGCAGAATGCTCCCACTGTGCTGTACTGGACGAAAAATTGGGACCGCACACACTTGACTGAGTCAATCTTCCGATCTCGCAGGCACGCCGTGCTCGGGCGGTTGCGACTCGCGATAGCCTCATGCTGCTTTGCCTGCCGCGGTGGATGCGCTCTTGTCTAATTTGCAATCCGTTTTGAAATGCAGATCCACGCCTGGAGCCCAGACTGGCCAAGCAGAATCTCGAGGCTACTGTACAATGGGCCATGTAGTACCATGCGCTCGTTACTGGGCAAGCCTCGTTCATGCCCTCAGAGACAAAGGTCGGTAGGAGAGCAAAAGAATGGATCCCTGCCGGACCCTGCATTGATCCCGAGGCGCTACTGCGCATGGCGCAACAGTGCGGCTCGTCGTCATCTTCACCAGTTCGCGTGTCGACTGTCGACTGCCGAGAAGGTCAGCGTGATTTGTCCAAAGGTCTGATGCCCGAATTGCGCAATATCCCCGGAAAGAGAGAGTGCTTCTGCAGGCTTGCCACCTCTGGCTCTGCCCCGATTGATCGTCGCGTCTGATCGCGAGTCAAGGACGCGCACGCGCGATAATCAAGTGATAAGCAGCGATAGGGGATCCCGGTCACACCGACATGGCCCGCACTGTGACACTCTACTGTACAACTTGCCAGAGTCGGTGGTAATAAAGTAGGTTGGTAAGACTATCATAAAGAGCTGACGGAAACGCCCTTGTCAAATGCAGCACTGCACGTCTAGGTCTAATTCAGGAGGCATGCCGCTCGTTGTCATTGGCCAAGCGGGTGTGATGAGCTCTGACGGTCTGACCGCCCTTTGTCGCGGCAGACGGCTGGGCAAATGAGGCGAAGACAAGGCGGTCGAACGACGCTATGAGAGGCACTTTGCCTAATCACTCGTTACAAGTCCCCAGCTCCTCAACACCCGAACCCAACTTGCCAAGCTACTGTGCGGGTCAACGAAGACTGGAAGTGAGGCAGCTTGACTATCAAATCTGGGGAGTGTGGAGAAGCCCAGTCGCTGGAGTCTGGACGCCTCCGTTTGTCCGCCTGGGCCCTGACGACCTGGCTCAAGGTGAGCTGGGCTTCACTGCAACAGCACGGGATTCAGGATCTGGTGTTGATATGGATGGTCCGTGACCCGTCCACCTTATGACTGTCGTCCTGGACCAGAAGATAAGGACACGGACTGGAGCGTACAGTGCAACCAAGCACAGTAGCGGCAGGCCCAGTCCTGTCACTGTAAGATCCACCCACTAGTACCTGGTAGACTGACAAGGGCCAGTGGACCTCGAGGACCCCTGGATCCTGGACCCCGAGTCGACAACTCGAGTCGAGTTCGGGATGCCTTCGATTTAAAGATGTCTCCGACCTCGCAGAGACACATGGCCATTTTGCGCCTTCCATTCTCTTGAACGAATCTCTCTTTTTTGGCATTTCCACCTCTTTGCATGTCTTCTGTACTCCCAACCACCCCTCACACATCACACACCATGCATGGCTATAGTTCATCAGAAGAGTCTGAGGACCCCAAGCGTCCTCGCGCGCAGCCGGCGCAGAACAACAACAATGACCAGAAGAAGAAGCGCAAGAAGCGTCTCCCGCCTCAGCAGTCTGTCAACCGCATATGGAAGAAGTTCTCAAATCGCAAGTTCCACAAGGCACTGTCTGTGCTGCCGTTCGACCCAGTGCAACCACCTGCGTGCTCCGACCGCTCCAATGAGTTGCTGTCCGACGGGTACGAACGTGCGGTGGAGGAGTGTAGGCGCAAGGTGGAAAAGATTGTCAAGGAGTGCAAGCGCGTCAACCAGCGGTATCGCGACCCTGGCTTCGACTTGGTAGGCTCTGCCCTCTCGTGTGGCATGCGAGCAGCAGTACACAGATACAGACGCTGACACTTTTAGGACTGGGACTTCAAGTACGAGAAGGGCAACTGCCTCAATAGCCTTGGGTCGTCCAAGTTCGAGCTCAACTCGACCACTCTGCTGAGTTCCACAGCTTCCGTGCCCAAGGCTGTGAAGCGCGTCCACGAGATCTACGACAAGCCCACTTTTATGCGTGAGGTGAGCGCTGGGGATGTGAAGCAGGGCAGTCTCGGAGATTGCTGGCTTCTGGCGAGTCTCAGTGCCCTCGCGAATGTGGAGGGCGGCATCGAGCGCATCTGCGTGGCTCACGACACAAGTCAGTAAGAGCCTTTCCATGTGGTCAATACTCATGCTAACGGACGCAGAAATCGGAATCTACGGCTTCGTCTTCTACCGGGATGGCGAGTGGATCTATTCGATCATCGATGACAAGCTCTACCTCATGTCGCCTTGCTGGGACTCGCCCAGCATGCAGCGCGACTTGCTACAACAAATCGATCGCGAAGACATGGAGAAACACTACCGCAAGACGTACCAAACGGGCTCCAAGGCGCTTTTCTTTGCGCAGTCCCTTGACCAAAACGAGACATGGGTACCGCTCCTCGAGAAAGCTTTTGCCAAGGCACACGGTGACTATGCGTCCCTTGCTGGCGGCTGGATCGGTGAGGGTCTGGAGGATCTGTCTGGCGGTGTCACCACTGAGCTTTTTACGTCCGACATCCTCGATCTTGACGAGTTCTGGGAGAACGAAATGACGAAGGTGAACAAGGAGTTCCTATTCGGCTGCTCGACCGGCGTCATGGAGCACGGTTACGGCAACCGTGACGGCATCAGCGAGGGCCACGCCTATGTGGTCATGGACGCCCGCACCTTGAAGTCCGGCCAGCGCCTCGTGAAGCTCCGCAACCCCTGGGGCAAGCTCCGCAAAGGCCTCTGGGAGGGCCCATGGAGCGACGGCTCCAAGGAGTGGACCACGGAGGTGCAGGAGGAGCTCGGCCACAAGTTTGGCAGCGACTCGGTGTTCTGGATCTCCTTTGAGGGCATGATCAGCAAGTACACCCTGCTTGACCGCACCCGGCTCTTCCGCGAGGACGACTGGCGCTGCTGCCAGCGCTGGATCGGTGTCGACGTTCCCTGGAAGCCAGAATACCATGAGAAGTTCCAGATCAAGCTCACTCAAGACTCGCCCCTTGTCCTGAAGCTGACGCAGCTTGACGACCGATACTTCAAGGGTCTCCAGGGCCAATACACCTTTCGCCTACATTTCCGCCTGCACAACCTGGACGAGCCCGCCGGCGAGGATTACGTCGTCCGATCCAACAGCAACTACATGACGCAACGGTCTGTCTCGGTGGAGCTACCCGACATGCCTGCCGGCAGCTACGCAGTGTACGTCAAAGTTGTTGGTGAGCGCAACGCCCGCCTGTCTTCCGTGGAGCAGGTCGTCAAGCGTGAGTGCCAGGGACGCAAGGAGAACGACAAGCTCGCTCAGGTGGGGCACGCCTACGATCTTGCGCACAGCAAGGCGTGGGACCACATGAACAAGGTGGCCAGGGTTCGCCGTAAGCGTGAGCAGAAGAAGGCGTCCGACTGCCGAATGAAGGAACGTCGCCGCAACTGGGAGAAGCGTCACCTTAATAGGGAGGCCAGTCGCCAGCAGGTGGCCAAGAACAGCCAGAAGAAGATGAAGCGACGTGAGGCTTGGGAAACTGAGCAGCAGAGGCTCGACGAGGAGGCTGAGGAGGTCGCCAGACAGGCTCGCGAGGCCAAGCTCGCGGAGGAGAAGCCGGCAGCGGTTGTTGAGACTGCTGACAAGGCCGGTGACGAGGCAGACGATGAGAGTGATGATGCCGATGCTGACGAAAAGTCGTACGACAAGCTTGGCTCCGAGTCGAGCGGCACCCCATCGTTCACGCCCAAGTCGGACAAGTCCGTTCCCGCCTCGTCTGAGGAACGGAAGCAGGATGTTCCCGAGGTCAGCGGCGCTCCCCCTGGTCCGGCTCCCGAGCCCGAAGTCAAGCAGCCTGCCCGACAGCGTCCAAAGTACGACTCGGGCGACGACTCGTCCGACTCGCCCGTAGATGACTGGGACGAAGTCTACAGCAGCGACGACATGATCCGCAAACCCCGCCTGGCTCCTCAGCCTGCGCCCCAGCCCAAGGACGACTACGACAGCGAGGAGGAGAAGATGCCCGAGCCTTGGAACGCGATCTGCATCGTCGGAATCCTCGTCTACTCCAAAGACGCGCAGCTCGAGCTGCGCACTGTCATTGAGGGCGGCGAACTGCTCGAGGGCGGCATGGGCGAGCGAGGGGCAGGAGACCTCGACAATGCGCAGGCCAACGCTGGCGGGTCGCGCACTGAGGCCGAAACTAGGGTTGGCTACAATGCATCCGTCGTGGACCGTGACGGCAAAGTTCTCACACCTGGCGAGGGTGCCGTTCGCGATTACATCAACGTCAAGTCGGTGTCCTCGTCTGGGACGAGCACGCCTACTGTTACCCGGCTTGTTGACTGGGACAGCAAATTTGAAAGACTGAGGTTATAGACACAGGTGTTGTGATAGAGAGGCTGCTTTATGATGACGACGTGTTTGATGGATCTATAATGATGTTATATTTTAATTCCTTACCCACAAGAGCTGAATGGGATGGATGAGCGGGCGTTGCGAGAGCTTTTGATGATTTTTGTCGATCAGATTAGACTAGACAGCCTTTTTCCTAGTATTCAATCATTCAATGTACCATATTTCCTGAGTCTCGCGTGACTGACGATGAAATGATTAGAAAAAGGTGCTGAGAGTGATGACGATGAGGCAGTGTCAACAAATGACGCCAGTAAAGGCTTATCGCAAGCTACAACCTTATCTTATCTAATCGGCGCTACGCCTGCCGCTAACCTTGCCGTATGCAGGTGCACGCACGTACGCAGGCAGGCAGGCAGGCAGCCTACCTAATTAAGCGGCAAGCCGACCGTGACCACGACCGTCACCGGAGCCAACACCGCCAGCCTCACTTTCTTCCCCTGTTCTTTCTTTTTCCTCTTGTTTGCCTTTCTATTCCATCCCGTTCATTATTCATTACTCTTCTACTACAGTTTACGAGACGCGCTGGGCTTCGCCAGTCACCACCATGTCGTTCCCCGGCGATTGAGCCTACACCACGACCATACATCCATCCTCACGATACCTTTTCTCGATATACTCTTATCTACCAGCTCCCAGGACACCTCGACCGAGCCCATCATGGCAGCTTCATCATCAGCCTCCTCCCGACGGAGCCAGCACTCGTCGTCAGCCTCTCTCAAAGCCCCCTCTTCATCTTCCCGCCATCAACAACGCTCCCCTCGGACGTCGACGACCGACGCAACTGCCTCGACCGATGACCTCGTCAATTACCTGCTCGCCGCCAAACGCGCCCTCTCCAGCATGACCCTCGTCTTACACGGCCACACACTGACCAACACCGCGCGCACCCTCCACGAGGACACCGCCATCCTCGCCGCCCAGTCCCGCTTCCTGCGCGCCAGCATCGCCGATGCGGCCACCATTCTCGTGCGCCTTAGGAGGACCTTTCAGGGAACATACGACTGGGCGAGCAACGACTTCAAGAACCTGATACGCGCCATGGACGAGACGGACGGCGCGCTCGACAAAACCATGGGCATGCTGCGGAGCACAAGCGTCAAGAGCGTCCTGCGCCCGAAAGGCGAGGAGACGCGCAGCCTACTCGACTTTCTAGACGTGGAGAGCGTCGATGGGCTGCGCGAGGCCATGAAGAAGAGCATCGAGGAGCTGCAGGGTATACAGCAGTCCTTTGACGGGGACCTGTTGCGGTTCGACACGGACATTCGCAACCTCAAGAAACTCATGCAGGAGGCGCCGCCCGAGGTCGACCTGGCGGCAGACGAGCGCGCGGATCGCCTGGCGGCCCTGGTGGAGAGGTCCGCCAACATGGCCCAGTGCCTCTCCGACCTGACGAACCACTTTGACATGTGCGTGACCGCCATCCGCACGACAGAGGGGGCCGCGGCCCTCGCGAGGCGCAAAGCAGCCGAGGCACCGGGTCCAGACGGCGTCTCCATCTCTGGCGTGATAGCCGAGCAGGACGAGTCGGATCTGGAGCCCAAGACGGCCGAGGACAGGGCTGAAATGCTCAAGGTCGTCGTGCAGGACGCCGCCGAGGTGGACGACGTGGTCAAGGACATCCAGGACAACTTTGCCGCCATTGAGCATGATGTGCACGCGATGGACGAGGAGCGCGCGACCGCCAAAGCGATACACACCAACACCCTCGCGGCATACTCGGCCATTGGCGAGATTGGCGACCGCCTTGGCGCCTATCTCGCGGCCGAGGAGCATTTCCGCCAACGGTGGGATCTGGAGAAGGACGTCGTCCACGGGAAGCTGGACGAAATGAAACAGCTCCGCGAGTTTTATGAGCGGTACTCGTCAGCGTACGACGGTCTCGTGCTCGAGGTGGAGCGTCGCAGGGGCGTCGAGGATAAGATCCAGAGTATATGGCGCAAAGCCCAGGAAAGCGTGGACAAGCTGCTTACGTTGGACATGGAGGCGCGGGAGGCCTTTCGCGCTGATGTCGGCGAGTTCTTGCCCACAGATCTGTGGGACGGCGTGCAGGGTCCCGCGACGAGGTACGAGGTCGTGCCTGTGGAGGAGGGGAAGAAGCAGGAGGAGCAATGAGTGAGGGTTGGATATTAGGTATTGGCAATCTGCTTGCTTGCTGTACAGTATGGGTGGCGCTTGGGCACGTGTATTTGGTTGTTAATTAGTTTGGCGCTGTAGGATCACGGCGTTCAGGGACTTGGGTACGGTTACAGGCAACATCTTGGTATATCTATCATACGTGTTGATACTAGCATAAGATGAAGCTGTGGTGTTTATTGTGCCTCGCTGATGGTCATTGATCTCATTACTGTACATGCTGGCGCATAGCCTACTCGGCATCCAGAGGCGCCCTTGGTGGCGTATTATTCACCTGCACGCCACCACGCTTCTTCTCCTTGGAGTCAGGCATCGGCAGCGCCCAGCCGCCTTCAGTCTCGGGCGTCGATAGCCACAGCCGGAGCAGATGCCGTCTCGGTGCCGGAGGCGGGTGGTCCGTATACGCCGTCCTCGAGTGCAAGAGGTGCGCGTTGCTCACGAACTGAATGTCGCCCACCTCAAGCACCATGTGCAGCGCCAGGTCGCGACAGATCTGCTCCAGCGTCTCGAGAGCGTGTACTTGCCTCTCGCTGAGCGGTGGGATGGCGCCGGCGTCTGAGAAGCGCGTTAGACTGCGGACATAGTACGGATCCCACTTTGTGTAGACGCGCGGACTGTCGCCAGCAGGCACATTCTCCATATACACGACGGGCTGGCGTGTCCAGGGGTCCTGACCGTCCGAGACCTCGCCCTTGCGGTCAAAGTACCATATAGGCTCCGTGAGTGTCCGGGCCACGTCTGGGTGGTGTCTCTGGAGGGCGTTCCAGACGGCGTGAGAGCTGACGATGTCACTCTCGCCGCCCTCGAGGGCGCGGTGCGTGCACAAGAGGCCAACAATGTCGCCGTCGTCGGCGTGAAAGTACTGTCGAGCCTTGGTCCGGTAGATACGCACCTTGTCTATCTGCGAGGGGTCGTCGCCCACGTCCTTGACGTGCCCGAGGACGTGGCCGCGGCCGTTCTGGGAGAGGAAGTAGCCGAGGTAGGTGCCGAGACCCATGTAGGCGACGGCGTTCTTCCCGGGGCCCCATCTGTCGGCTGGGAAGCCCTTGAAGAGGATGAAGCCCTTGCCGTTGAGGAGGTCTTCGCGAAGGGCGCCGAGGAGCTTGCTCAGTTTGGGGAGGGGGAAATTGTCCTACCTCGTCAGCCACTGTCACCAGACAGGAGGGTTGAGTCTAAGATGTACCTTGGTGATGCCAGTCAGGGGGACGCCATTGGCTATGAAGCGATCGGCTGTCTCACTCAACTCCTGGATCTCGTCTTCGCTGAAGTGGTGAGTCCACTTCTCCGGCTGTTCTTGGTAGTCCTTCTTCTCCCACACGGTGGGGCCCGTGATCTCCGTGGGGAACTCCTTGTACGGCTTCAACAGGTCGTAGATAGGTGGATGCTGGCCAGAGGTGCGGATGCCATCGAGGAAGACGGAGGTGGGTGCCTCGTTGTTCCTGAACTTGCCAGCCTGGACCGCCTCGATGGGGTGGTCGTCGTATACCAGGGCGCCAGGAGCCATTGTATCAAGCTATTACTGTCTGGATGGATTCTGTTCGACTGATTTTGACGCATTAGCGCCTCATGACCGCGAGCTCCCCTTTTATATTCGGCAGTGAGTGACACTGACACAGATGGTTCGGGATGATGACATGCGATGGCGTGCTCGCGTCACACTATCACGAACAGCACCAAAGAGCACGGGCACCCCCGCAACACGGCCGCGGAGGAATGACAGCGACCAGAGATGAAGATCTCTTCCCTGTACAGTTGGCAGAGTCTGAGCGGTCCAATTGGGCGTTCAACCTTCAGGGTGGTGACTGCGGACAGAGGTGGTTGTTGGTGGTGGAGCACAGGGGGAGGCCAGGATGGCGCCATATCATGGGGTCCAGATGGTGCAATAGCATTGATGCCCTTCTAAACGGTATATTTTAAACGACAATTTAATTAAGCGGCACTTGCCACGGTGCGTATCGGACAATCCAGAATCGAACACCTGAACCCCGCTGTCCACTCATCCACACATGTCTGCGGCTCAGCGATCCCGAATGACCTGCTGGACCTTGGGGTACACCTTGCACATCTCGGCGTAGACCTCGGGGTGCTCGCGCCACAGGACCTGGGGATCCCAGCCAGCGGCGACGAAGATGGTGTTGATGCCGCTGACAAGAGGCTGTGTGATGATCAGGGTGATCTGCATGCCAATGAGGAACGAGAAGGCGAGGACCACGGCCGTGTACTGTCCCTCGTTGTTGTAAGGGGGGTCCTTGAACAAGAGGTAGAGGTATGCCAGCAATGCGCACGCATAGGCCACAAAGAGACCACCAAAGGAGACGACGGGCGAGATGAGACAGTCCTGCGGTCATGTTAGCTGACGAAGGCTCTTTTGGTTGGAAAGCTGTCCTTACATTGATCAGGGCATCGATGCCACGGTCCTTGACCATCTTCCAGGTGTCCTTGGCCGCGGCAAAGTAGGCCTTGCCGTAGAGCGCAATGTGCACAAAGGCGTACTTGTTGAAGAACTCGGCGGCCCACTGCAGGATGGAGATGATGCAGCCCAGGATGCAGAACACGACGTAGCCAATGGCGCCACCGATGCCGCCCTCCTGGGCCGCTTGACTCTGGGCCGCTTGACTCCTGGCCACGGAGCAGATCATGCGCAGGAACTGGATGATGGCCAGGAACAGGCTGCCCAGACTCACGGAGCCGAAGCTGTAGGTCAGGGCCCTCTTGGCGGCGCCGCGCGTCGCGCCCTTGGCAGGGTGGTGCGGGTTAAAGTACCAAGAGCCATAGATGCCGGCGATGATGACGTGGATCGTGTTCTTGATCCATTCCGACACCCAGTACATGGTGAAGGTGACAAAGGCGATCAGGCCGATGACCTTGGCCTGGCTGCAGCCGCCGCTCGCGCAGCTCGGGTTGTTGTCCGAGGGCTGGTAGGCTGTGTAGATGGCGACCAGTGTGACGGAGAACCAGGCGGAGATGGCGGCGGCGAGGAGACCGCCCACGAAGCTGACAATGTACGTGTGGCCGTACTTTCTGCTCACGTCCACGCTCGTCTTCAGCATGAGGGCGGCGAAGGGGATGCGGGAGATCCACGTGTAGAAGCAAAAGGCCATGAAAGCGGCGAAGATGAGGAAAACGATGCCAGCACTCCAATACTTCCTGATCAGATAGAAGATGGCCGTGCCGAGAGCGAAGACGATATTGAGGATGCCGGTGACCCAGATGAACTGCTTCGGGAAGGTTCTGGCCAGGGCGAGGTAGCCGAACCCGAGGACGAGTGCGACGACGAGCACAAAGGCAAAGAGGATGATGGTGCCTGTATCGAGAGAGAAGGTGTTGTTGTCATTGCCGATGCCGGTGCCGTAGACATTGCGGTGGCTGGAGTATCTGTACAGCGAGAATGCCGAGACGACGACGAATCCAGCGAAGAAGAGGATCAGCTATTCGTTCGTAACGTTAGCATCAGAGCACTGCGTTTCCTGTCCTCATGCTCGTTGCTTCACGTACCAGGACACCAGCCCACCAGTCATTCCACTTTGGCTTCTCGATCTTGACCTGCTGCTCGAACCCGTTCTTCTCGTCGACTTCACCGTTGAACCCAGCGTTTGGGTTGGGCGGCGCCTGATGTTCATTCTGGGGGGGGGGTAAGGAGGTTGTTGATAGTTCTGGTTGTATCCCTGTTGCGGCTGCTGCTGCTGGTATGGCTGCTGCGGTTGGTAGTACTGCTGGGGCCCGTTGCCCTGCTGGGGATTGTAGTAGCTGTCCGCTTCGCCCATGGTCGCGCCAGGACGACTACTTTCGACAATGCTGGGTCAGCGATGCTGTGATAGCGATGGCGACTATAGTCGAAAGATGAGAGGAGGGGGGATGAAATGAAGAATGGGCGTCAGAAAGTCTCGAGCGCGCGTTCAGCTTGGCAGCCCGTACGCAGCAGTCGCGCGCACCAATAATGCCCACCAATAATGCCCGGGAACGGCCACACTTGCCGTGAGCTACTGACGGTAGCCTCTTTGCTGGCGTGAGGTCATCTAAATCACAAGAAATGCGCTTGTCGCACGCAGCCATGACAAAATGAATCAACCGATGGAGAGCTTTTCTACTGGTTAGGCCACAGCTTCATGTGCCGGTATTTCTGTCGGCAATGATGCGTGGACTTTCGATTCCAAGATCGCCATGACCCCACTTGGACTGGGACTGGGAATGCGATTGGCCAATCGTGGTAAACTCTGTTGCTGCAGGGCCTGATCTTGGCGACGCTTGGCGCTGGAACGATTCGCAGAAAAACAGAGTCGGCCCCTAGGACGCGTAAGTCTTCATTAAGCATATCTCACAGGAGTCAGGAACAAGGGGCATTCGTTTCTGTTCTCGCTCGTGTGCCATGGTCAGAGGCTTTTCAAGATGACCCAGTGGGCACCTAAAGTGACTGGAGATGCGTGAATGGTGAAAGCTTGCTGCCGCATCCGGCCGGCGGCAGTTCAGTGGCCCCTGGTGCGGGCCGGGGTCTGCAGCACACGCGTATCGATCTCAACTACCCTGCACTTTAATCACGATGCTTAATGATTGATAATGATTGACCAGCTGTGAGCATAGCTTTGCGATACGAGTCGAACATTGTATGCTCTGTTACAATGATCTAATAAGGTTGTCTTCAGAGTGCTATGTAGCACTAAGCTCACATGCTGGGATATGTCTAGATGCATCCCCAATCTGACAGCTTGGACACATTCAGACCAACGTCTTCTCAGCATTGCGAGCTTTGGGAACAGAGTGACCGCAGATCATGCCCACCCAGTCATACTCCAGATCGAGCTCGCGGTTCCTCTTCCTCGCCCAGTCCCCGAGCTGCGCGAAGTGTGCGTCCGGATGGCTGGCCGCCTGGTCGTCCCTCAAGCCGAACCAGATACGGCGTGCATCGAGACCAGCATGGATGATGCGCTTGTAGTCAGGGGCTTCGGCGAATAGGACCTTGAGTAGAAAATTAGCCTTGAAGAGTGACTCAAGGACTGTACAAACCTTGTAGTAGTGCTTGGTCCACCTTCTATACTGGGCCATCTTGTCGGGCGTGTCACCGTCGCCCCAGCGGCTGATGGAGGGCTTGCCTCTTCCGTCAATGACAAGGTCGACGGTGGTCACCATCTTGGGCTCCGACAAGATGGCGGGCACGACGCTGCCGCCCTCCCAATCGTACACCGATGTGACGTACGGCTGACCCGTGTCGTCCTTGTCAATGGTCATGTTGTGCACGCCGAAATCACCGTGGTCGAGCACGAAGCGGTACAGCTTCTCCTCCGACAGCCGCGTCGTCGACCGGGGCAGAACGCGGGGGACCAAGCGGAGGAGCGCCTCTCGCGCCGCCTCCAGTTCAGGTTTGTGTGCGTGAAACCCCTTGTCCAGATCGATATCTCGGCCGCGGTGGCCCAGAGTGGCCTCAATCTTGGCCGTCAAGAGAGCGATGCAGAATTCGCGACTCGGCTGGACGGAGATCGGGCAGTCTTCAATGGGCTCCCCAAGGCTCCGTTCCCACACCTAGTTGGAGCAGAATGCCTCGGGGAGCTTGAGGTGGAACACGGCTGCCGCGGCGCGCGCGCATCGAGTAAGGAGAGTGATCTAGGCAGGGTGAGAAGCTGCGCGCTCGGCAGCGGAGTCGAGGCATACCTTCTGACGGGTGTTTAAGATTCTCCATCTTGGGTAGTCGTACGTGAAGCCGCCGGCCTTCTGGAATAGGAACAGTCGTCGACCTTGATTTGTCTGATAGAAATCGCTTCCCGCGCGAATAGGGTCCCGATGATGCAGAGGACGGCAGTCAAAGGGGTACCCCAGGACCGACAAGGCATCGTACGCGTCGAGTTCGAAACGGTCATGCATCATCTGCTCGACCATGGCATGCGCGTCGAAGCCAGTCTTGTTCAGGTCACCGCGCGAGACACGCGCCACGATGATGCGCTGATCATGGAGGCGGACGCAGAAGCCAAAGTGGTTGGCGCCGTGGGTGACGAGCGGGACGTCCTCGATGGTCGCGCCGAGGGCCTGCTCGATCTCGTGGATGAGCGCCTTGACGTTGAAGTGACTGCCAAAGGGGCTCTGCTGCTGGTGGACGCGGGTGAGAAGGCCGGTGCCATCCCAGTGCTGGCCGTCGACCAGCGTAGGCCAGGGGTCGTGATGAACGCACTGCTCTCCATCAGTTTCCCCCGGCTTTTCGGGGGTCATGTCTCCGCAGGGAGAGTACTTTGATGCGTCGTCGATAAGGTGCGTAGTGAGAAAGTTTATTCTGGCGGCAACGGGGCGTCACAAAGTTCAGTTCTCTTCGCAGAGCGTGATGACAGAGAAAGGCTGGGTGCTCTGGAGGAGGAGGAGGAGGAGGAGGAGGAGGAGGAGGAGGAGGAGGAGGAGGAGGAGGAGGAGGAGGAGGAGGAGGAGGATCGTGAAGGATATGTCAAATCTACAGTCCTGGGCGCGTGAAACGTCCAGCTTGAGCATGGCCAGGCGGGAAATGGCAATTTTGCTGATATAGCAGAGTCCAGTCCAGTCCCATCGTCCCAGCCAGTCCAAGATGAGACGGCCAGGTGAAGGCGGCTGTGGGCAGGGTAGGGTTGCCCTCCATCGCCGCACACAACTTGGCCATTGGCGATGGTCCAGTCGATAAGGCTTATGATAGTACTACCCCAATGGCGAGATGCCGGCGCCTTGCAGAGCGGGGAGCCGTCTGATGGTTGACTGCTACGAGGCAGGAGCTACCTCGACACTTGTCGTTGTTACACAAGGCAGCCGCGGGTCACGCGACCTCTTGCTCTGGCTCGCCTAGCCATGCCGATTGGTCGCGCGATCGTCTTGAACCGCCATCTGATTGTCTTTGATTGCCATCCGACTTCGTCTGGCGCAGATCTGAACCGTCGTGCAACGTCGCGGAAGTACGCCTGGGACCCGGATAGTGGCGCGCCAAAACCATTACAGAGAGACGACTGGAGCTGGCGATGATAGAGGAGGATGCAAGGTGGCAGTCGCTTTGGTGGTTGCTCGTGTGTCGCACAGCACGCAGCAGGTCATCCAACTAGGCACACCAAATGCATGATGACTCTGACTTGCCTGAGTCACATTGGCTCCTAGACCGGTGATGGATTTCTGAGAGTGACAATGGCGCTCGGAGTTGGCGAAACTCGCGAGAAGGCTAAAATGCTTACTGCTCATCGCTAGCGGTCTCTTCCGGTGCCGGATCCTGGTTTGACTCGACTTGTACGGTGGGATATTAGATCACAAGGTGCCAACGGTATCAATGACCAATGCACAACCACCACACAACACACATACGCACCCTCGTTATTATAGCCTCACCTAAAGAGCTGCGCACGCTATAGAATTTAATTCTATAATAAATAAATTAATTTGCTATGATCTAGCGATAGTAGACTTCGTGATAATAGTATTTATTTTTTATATAAGGCGTGTGGTGGTTGTCACGGAGGCGCTAAAGTTCTTAAGCAAGATATATATTCGTATTTAATTAGTTATAAAGTGAGGCTATAAGTGAGGTTGTAAATAGCTATAAATTTGATCACGACCGCCGCGCCCGGGCGGTTGGCCTAGCTTCACGCCGTGAACGGCGAGGTCGCACCTCTTTATCAACGCTACCCGCTATAGGCGCCCTTGGCCTCTTCCTAACTACCTTATAAGGTGCCTTAGCGGGTGCCTTATCGGCTGCTTTATCGGGTGCCTTAGCGGGTTCCTTATCGGCTGCTTTATCGGGTGCCTCAGCGAGTGCTTTATCGGCTGCTTCGTCGGGTGCCTTAAGGGCGCCGATCTTAGTTAGCAAGAGGTCTATATTATCCGACGCTTTAGATAGGGCCGTGTCGCTACGTGTCCTACCCGCTAGGTCTTATAGGAAGGCTTTAAGGCTAATCGGCTCGTAGGGTGCTAGATTTGGCTCTGATTTAACCCGAATTAAAGCTAGCGTTAATTCCCTTTGCGACCGTTCGCCTAGCGCCGTAGTGTGACGTTCGGGTCAGACTAACTATAGGGTAGGTAGATCTAAGGTCGGTTTATGAACTAAGTATACTAGGATGTTATTGACTTAAGCGGTCGGGTTATAGTCTATATGCGAGATAGTAGATCTTGCGTAGATAATTATATTAATAGCTAGGGAGCTAGGTAGAGACTAACTATAGTAAAGCTAGGCTTCCTATATACTAAGGTGATTATTATCCCTAAGAATAATCTATTCTGCTTGTTCGTAGTAATTCGTGATAATCGTAATAATCGTAGGTGCGATTATTCGTATAAGTAATAATCGTGCCGTGAATAGGTGGAAAATAGTAGGGTATGCCTAGAAGCACGTGAAGGCCGTATATTAGGTCGTAATATAATACCCCTCCTTCCGAGATCTTATCCCTAAGATTATTTATTACGCGCCTTTCCCTAACCTATTGGTTTTAGTGAGTTCCTTCTCCTTTAACTTCCTCGCTATATCCGGCCGTGTCGCTAAGCGTGCGTAGAAATCGTCTTCCGATACTAAAGAGCGTAAGATCCGTCTTCTCGAAACTATTTTCGTATACTCTATCGAAATACCTACTTGCTCTAACTATAAGCGTCGCGGTCTTAAAACTTATTAGGTTTCTACCGATAATTCCTCTCGTTGCGCTAAGTGCGTTTATTTAAACCGCTTAGCCTGCGACGTTAGTGGGGTTTCTACCTCGTAGTTTCGTAAGATCGCTAAATAATATTAGAAACTCGAGACCGAACTTAAACGAGCGGAGGAGAAAGTCCTATGCCTCCGAAAATAAAAGAAACTATAGTTTAAGAAGATAATAAGAGCTATATCTCGTGGTATTGATAGCGTGGAGGAGCTAGAACGCGTGGAGCGGGAGGAGGCTAAGCGCGAGTAGAGGCGGTTAGAAGTATCGGGTTCCTCCGCTAGTCGCTCCTTTACTAAGAACTTCCTAGGGCCTGACTTTATATAGGCGTAGGATATTATATACGAGGACGTGCCGCTCGATCCTTCGATCTTAGCGGATTTTAGTTTAGCTAGGTCCGATAGAACTATCGTAATAGGTGGCTATAGTTCGTGAGGTATTTAGCGGGTTCTTATATATTTTCGTTACTTACGTATCCCTTTTACTTAATAAGGTATCTAGTTTCTCCGTTAATTATTTGTTTATCGATTATTCGTTCTAGTTCGTAGAGTTCCTCTAGAACTTCCGGTTCGTAGTTTATTTTTGCGTTTTATAGTGCTTTCTTAAGTAATAAGATATAAAAAACTAGGTATATCCTTATACTTAAGGGTAGTAAAAGTTTATAGTTAGTGTCTAAGATAACTTCGTCGATTTTAAATAGTCTAAGTTTTTTATAGTCGAGCTTTAGTAAGGGTCGAGTTATTATAAAATTTTTACGTAGTAGGTAGACTATATCTCCCCTCCGAAAGATCGGTCCCTTCGATCTTTTCTTATTATAGTATTTCGATATTCGTATATATACGAATTCGAGCTATCTTTTTATATATTTATATAGTAAGCGTAGTTAGTCTGCTTTAAGTATTGCTTTTTTAGTAAGAGGTCTATCCCTTAGTATTTTACTACCGAACTCGGGCTTGTATCCGTAGTTCGCATAGAATAATAAGATTTAAGTTAATTCTATAGGTGCGCTATTATAGGCGAGTTAGGCGAGTAGTAACTTCGAGACCTAATCGTCTTATTCATAGTTAATATAGTACCATAGGTATTATTCTAGTGTCTAGTTTAACCTTTCTATCTATCTATCCGTCTAAGGGTAGTAAGCTATACTAAGCTTATATTTAGTTCCGAGTTAAGCTATTAGAGCTTGCTAGAACTTCGAGGTAAATATCGTTCCTCGATCCGAAATAATTTCTTCCGGAAGGCTGTGGTTAGCCACGATATATTTAAGTACTATATATGCGAGTATTTCTATATCTATTGCTTCTTAGTATGGTAGGAAATATCCGAATTTGCTTATTCGGTCTATAATAACGAATATACTATTATATTCGACGTTAGATCCTAGTTCCTTTAATTTAGGTAGCTTCGTAATATAATCGAAGGCTATTAAT
This sequence comes from Emericellopsis atlantica, assembly GCF_019669845.1. NCBI lineage: Eukaryota > Fungi > Ascomycota > Sordariomycetes > Hypocreales > Bionectriaceae > Emericellopsis > Emericellopsis atlantica. The sequence continues at coordinate 737,332 of NW_025764707.1, read as the reverse complement.
TCCTATAGTCTTAAAGGCACTAGTAGTAGCTTTAGTTCTCCGTATAGTTTATGCCGTATAGCCTTACTATATGTATAGTCTTCGTATTATCCGACGATACGTACGACGTCTACTTTAATTCCTTAGTAATCGTACGTTCGTTATATTCGTTCGAGAGTCTTCCTAACTCCTTAATATCCTGCCGTAGGGTGCGTATAAATATTAGTTAAGATTTCATCGCGTAGCGGCGGTAGTATCTAGAGTAGTCTATTCCTAATAGGTCCTTTTCCCGTTTCTATTATATAGTCGTCCGGAACTTCTTTTTCGTATTTAGATACCTAATCTAGTATTTTATCGTAGTATATAGTATTTGCTTCGACTCTAAATATAAGGAGGTTAAGTATTATTTATATATAGTTTCCTTCGTTATTTTATTAAAGTATCTAGCCTTTTGCCTTTTATACTTCGGTGTTATAATCTAGTCGGCGGCTAAGTACGTCTACTCTATTATTTTCCGATCCTTTCCGATAGATAATTTTAATATCGTATTCGGCTAGGAATTTAGTATATCGTACTTATCGTAAGCTAAGTTCTTATATCGTAGCGAAGTAAGAGATATTTTAGTAATCGGTATAAACCTTAGTCTTAAACTTCGTTCTTAGTATATAGTGCTTAAATTCTTTAATAGCGGCGATAATTACTAAGAATTCTTTATCGTAGATAGGGTGGTTTAGTTCCGCGTTGTGGAGTTTCTTCGAAAAGAAGGCGACTAGTCGTAGATTACCGTTATCGTCTCGTTAGCTAATCTACGCTCCTATAGCGTAGTCCGATATATCTATTTCTAATTCGAGTGGCTTTTCGGGGTTATAGGTTATAAGCATAGTATTAGATATTATACTATCTCGTAACGTTTCGAAAGCCTTTCTTTATTCTTTTCCGAAGTAGAACTCCTTTTTGCCCTTTATAAGTTCTATAAGTAGTACTACTATCTTCGCGAAGTCGCGTATAAAGCGCCGATAGTAGTTTGCGAACCTTACGAATACTTATACTTCCTTAAGGTTATTTTCTAGTAAGGGCTATTCCTTAACTATATTAATCTTTGCTTATTCTATTAGGATTTCGTTTGGTCTAATTATATGTCCGAGAAAGATAGTCTCTTATATATAAAACGCGTACTTCTTTAGGTTAACTAAGAGGTTCGTATCTTAAAGTATTTTTAGTACCTAATAGACGTATTCCTTATATTCTTTAAGGGTCTCCGAGAAGATTAGGATATCGTCTAGATATACTATAACGAAGATATCTAAGTACTCCCTAAGTATATTATTAATTATTCGTTAGAAGGTAGCTAGAGTATTAGTAAGGCCGAATAGTATTATTAAATACTCGAATAGACCGAACTTAGTGCGAAAAGCTATTTTCTATTTATCTCCTTTTTTTATACGGATTAGGTTATAGGCTCCTTTTAGGTTAAGAGCGGTAAACTAGTTCTTGCCGTGAAGTCTATCCTTAAGCTCGTTAATAAGCGGTAGGGGTGTCCTATCTTTAATCGTGATATCGTTAAGCTGCCGATAGTCCACGATTAATCGTAGCTTTCTATTTTTCTTTAGTACGAATATAACGGGGTATCTTACTTCCGAGGTAGAGGTTCGAATATAGCCCTTCTTAAGTATTTCGTCGATATATTCTCGTAGTATCTTAAGTTACTTCTAGTTAAGGTTATAGAGTTTATGGAATTTAGTCGAGGTTCCGGTTTTAAGATAGATTTCGTGATCCTATTGATTATATTAGGGAATACCCGTTTTAAGGGTTTCCTTAAATAACCTACTATATTTACGATATTCTAGAGGCACGTTCTTTATTCGTTCTTCTTCTATCGTGGGTTTTTTTTTCTTTTTTTCTTATAAGGCTTAGTTTACTTCGAATATCTTTTATATAATATTAGCGATAATTCGTTTTCCTTATTTATATCGTATACCCGGTTATAACGCCTTCTCGGTCGATACTATAGCTTTTGCTTACTTTAGCTCGCTTATATCTTCCTATAAAGATACTCTAGAGGCTAAGTCGTCGCGAATATTCGCTTTCTTCTAGCTAAATAGTAATTATCGCGTTATCGTGTCTATCTACGCTAACTAGCTAATACGCTAATCGACTACCGGATTACTTCTCGTTAACTATAGGTAACCTAGTATTATATCGTATTTATATAAGTCTATAATATCAAAGACGATTATCTTATAGTATCCTTATATCGCTGCGTTAAGATAATCGGTCTCGCGGTCGATAGTCCTACTATTATAATCGAAGCTTTATCGTTCAACGTTAAAAAGCTTATATAATCGAGCCTTATAATTCTATAGTAGCGTATATCGGTTAACCACCGCTAGTAAGATATAGTTTCCTATTGCTTTACTATCTAATAATACTCGTAGGCAATATTTATTAATCTAGACTTCTAAAACCGTTTTCTATCCTCTATCTATCTCTACGGAGTAGAGGGTCTTTAGGTTTTCTTCGTTATCCTATGCCCTTTTTATAGGCGATGTTAATAGTTTTTTAACAAGTAGTATTCTATATCGATAGTATTATCCTTAGGGTCGTATGCGTAGCTACTACTATATAACTCTAGGTACGTCGAGGGGTATCGCTTCCCTTCCTCTTCGCACGGGTGATATATATACCCGTAGTAATAGACTCCGTAGTCTAATATATATCCTTCGTAGTGCCTATACGTAATATACTATATATATGCCTTTCCTTACGGAATAAGGTATTCTCGTGCTCCGATCCTATGTCGTAGGCGTAGCGTTTCCTTCGCTCTAGTATATCTTTCGCGGTTTGTCTTGCCTTAGTTAATATAGTCTCGGTCCGCTTATTCGGTAGGGTCGAATAATAATTTTATACCGTTAGGGTGCTTCTTATATCCCTTATACCTTTATCCGTAGCTTAAGGCGTATTCCTTGCTCTTAACTATCTTAATACTAAGTAATGCCTTTATAGCGTTCTCGTATTATCGGAGCTCTTCTATCTTTTTTTATTCCCTAGTCCTATACTAATCGAATACCTTTGCCTTAGCGTATCGTGGGTAGTCTACTAACTAGTATCTACGCTATATCTTTTAGTCTCGTGCGTATACTTTAGGGTATTTCGCTAACTACCTTAGTATTATATATCCTATACTAGGTTCTACGTATATATACTCGTAGAACTTTACTTTATATTTTTCGTATAGGTCGTTAATAATACGGGTAGCTAGTCCCTTAATTAGGTAAACTTAATACCTTCCTTTATTAAGTATATATATTTTGCAAAAGTAGTATATATAAGAAATCTATAAGAGTTCGTAATATTTTAGTATATCTAGGTATATACGTGGGTTATCTCCTAAGACTATTCTTTAGTCTATTACCTAATTAATTCCTCCGTTTAGCGTCTAAGCGGGGATAACTATCTAGAGATCTTCCCCTTACGGTAGAGGGTCGTACCGATCTATCGCTGCCTTTATCTATTCTCGTGGGGTTGCTCGTCCGTGCAATAGGTTAGTTTCGAGTATCTATTTCTTTTATAGGAGCTCTTCGCCGCTATCTATAGAGTCGGTGTCGGATAATTCTTTGTCTATATTATCCGGGTGCTACCCTAGTCCTATAGTAACTTTATATATTATAGCTAGAACGCGAGACCCGCGTAGTGCCTTAGGGAACTATCCTAAGTTTTCCTTACTATCCCGGTAGGTTAGGTAGCTATCGTCGTAGTATCCTAACTAGTATAACGCTTCGTAGGGTATTAGTTACTTTCTTACTTCTTCTCCGGCCTTCCTTATTTCTTCGAGGAACTTCTATCGTTCCTTCTCCCTAGAGGATATTATATTTTGCGGGGGGCTAATATTATATCCGGACCTAGTTATATTTAGCTACTTATACTTACCTTTAGGGACTAGTTTCTAGCCCCGGCTTCGTTCTTTCTTTAGGGAATAATATTCGCGCGTAAAGTATCCCTTCTTAGCGTAGTTATAGTAGGTAAGGTTCTTTTTATCTATCGCGGCGAGCTTTCGTTCTATCGCGTCGAGATCTATTAGTCCCGTATAGGTTCCGCCGAGAGCCGTACTCTAGTAGAATCGCGGTCGTCCTATATTAGGGTAGATTCGGTTTTTATTATTACGATCGCGGTTTAAGGTATTAGTAAAGTACTATCCCTTCTTCTCGCGTCGTCGCTCGAATTATTAGTTATCGATCTTAACGGCTATCGCGATATAGCTCGCGAGGGTGGCGGGTCGGTCTTCCTTATATAGCTCGTCCTTAACCTCGTCCTTAAGACCTCGGTAGAAAGAGGCTATCTTATCTCCTTTACTCTTGGTAGTCCTAGACGCGATTTAGGTAAATAGGGCGCCGTAATCCGAGGCTAACCTTTTTTATTTTAACGCCTCTAGCTAGTTCTTAGCTAGGCGTTCTTCGTCGATAGTCCTAAAGGTCGCCTTTAATATTTCTTTAAAGTTATTATAGTACGCGAAGATATCTTTTATCTTTTATTTTCGGTATTAATAGGTATTAGTTACGAAGTCCCTAAGAGTGGGTTCGAACTATACGAGAGCGGCTCTTAATAAATATCCTACCGCGTGGCGTACTTTGTCTTCTTCCGTACGAAAGATAGACGGGAAGTACTATTAGTAGGCTCTAACCTAAGTTAGGAACCCTTAAAAGTCCTTAGTCGTACTATCGAATAGTCTTAGTTAGCGTAGCTTTATAATCTCTCCTAGGTCCTTGCCGGTAGCCTATCGAATAGTATTATTACTTACGCTATTTATCTCGTTTCTTAGCTAGGCGGCCTGCTATTATTATAAGGTTATTCCTTCGTAGAAGGAACGGTAGGCTTCGTCGTACTATTACTTATCACGGGCCTATATATCGAGGACTTGCCGTAGCTGCCCTTATAACTCTTAGATCTGCCCTTTAAGGATCTTCGTATCCTCGTTATCGGACTCGTCCGAGTCTAAGTCTATGGACTAAGCCGTCTAGGAGGGCTCGGTATGCTTAGCCGTGGCCTTACCCTTTTCGGCGGACTTAGGGGTTATCTTAGAGGATTCGCTAGCTATAGTATCGTATTACTTAAGTACTTAACACGGTAGTATATTGAATAAGAGCTATTAATATATAACGTTCGGGTTAGACTAACTATAAGGTAGGTAGATCTAAGGTCGGTTTATAAACTAAGTATACTAGGATATTATTAACTTAAGCGGTCGGGTTATAGTCTATATACGAGATAGTAGATCTTACGTAGATAATTATATTAATAGCTAGGGAGCTAGGTAGAGACTAACTATAGTAAAGCTAGGCTTCCTATATACTAAGGTAATTATTATCCTTAAGAATAATCTATTCTGCTTGTTCGTAGTGATTCGTGATAATCGCAATAATCGTAGGTGCGATTATTCGTGTAAGTGATAATCGTGCTGTGAATGGGTGGAAAATAGTGGGGTGTGCCTGGAAGCACGTGAAGGCCGCATATTGGGTCGTAACACGTAGACTTGGCCCTCGACCGCGGCTTCCGTGGCTTTAAGGTAGGCTTTTTGGGGCTATCTTCGATAAATTAAAGCTTAATCCATATAACAACCCGGCTATTACTAATAGCCCACTGGAAATCATTATCTTAGCCTAGTATATCCCAAAGGCTGTTATTTTTTAAGGAAACCGATATAAACTACCTAAGCTCTTATTTGCCGTTCTTCTAGAAGGACGTGCCGATATATATTATCGACTTATCGAGTATTTTAAGGGTATTATAAAGAATAGAAGGTTTAAGGTATATAGTTAGAAAATCGGCTTTTATAAGGAATCTAAGGTCGGCCCACGAGATAAGTAGTAGATCTATTCTACCTACGGCGAATTAGCTATATTTTAGAATATCTGAATTAGCTTACTTATTAATAAAGAGCTCGAGGCTTTGAAGATACTACCTTAGAGCCTGCGACCGGTGGAATAGACTAGCTAGACCTGGATTTTAAGGCTATAGGGATTTTTAAACGGCGAGACAGGCTTAGCCGGCCTTATAGCAATAATAGCCTGCCTTATGTGGCCACGTAGGTTATTAAGGCGATCGCTACGCGTTAAAGATAACGAGGATGATCGGGGTAGCGCTTGTTTAGCGATACCACGACCTTCCGACGACGCGTAGCCGCTGATTAACGGCGATCTATATATAGTTATAGGCGTTAGAGGGTCGCTGAACGTATCTAGGGCGTCGATCTCGACTAGCTTAGGCTATCGCCGGCCATAGAAGGGGTAGAGCAGCCCGACGGAGGCAGCGCGTATTCTATTGTGTTTTTCGCGTTATAGGTGCGTGTCGCAGACCGTGGGAATCGATAGCGGTAGCTCGGGTATTTCTACTACTAAAATAGACGTTAAAATACATAGCCGAAAGTAAGAGATTGATTAGACCTGCCGTTTAATATAATACCGCCGGTTAGTAGGGAAAGAACGTAGGAAAGGGCTATATTCGCGGATATTATATAGTGTTATAGGGGGGAAATTATAGTGGGTCTAGTAGTATAAGGATTATATATATATATATAGGCCCGTCGCGTAAGGCTTTAAATACTACCCTATATAGCGGTGAAATAAAGCTTTTCGCGATCTATTCTATATTATCCCCTTCCTCGATAGCTTGGCTTATTTATGCCTGAAATTCGGGCGGTATCGCGTTACTATAGAGGCCTGGATCGTCGAGGTAATTCTACTATAATAGACGTTAGTATTTGGTAGCGCTACTAGTATAAACTTATGAGATAGCTAAGATAGGCTATATGCCGGAATTTTAGTGCTTTTCGATAATCTCGCGAAGCTTTAAATAAAAGCTAATAAACGGCCTTTTAAGGTTATCCTCTTCTACTAGGTTAGCCTCGAAGCTAAGCCCTTGGAGCTGTGCCTTATACTAAGCCTCTGTCTCGGCGGGCAGCAGACTATCGATATCTATCGTCTCGAGAGGCTCCTATATTTCGCGAAGAAGCTACTACTATAGGCTATCGTCGTTATTATCGAAAGGAACGCCCTAGTCTAGGTTAGCGGTTATATAATATAAATCCCTTAGTATACTAGATCTAATATTAGGTCGGTTCTTCTAGTTACGGATAATATGCCTATTCCATAGATAAATAAAGTTAGTAAGTTTATCGCGGATTATCTCGCCGTAGATAGCGTAGACGGCTACCTAATCGACGAGGCTATCTTCGCGGAAGAGGCTATAGCCGATTAATTCGTTAAAGAAGATAATCTAGCGGTCTATAACGCCACGCCGTAGCTGCCGCCACTAAGACTCGATCCTTACGTTCCTTGTGCTTAGGCTATATAAATAATAGCTATCTAGCCGATCGCCTTAGGCATAATAATGAATATTTCTATCTTTATCGGTATATTTAACTTTCTTAGGGCTAGCTTTAGCGAGTAACGCTTGCGCCGCTACCTATAGCGGCGTCTCTGTGCCGTGGTTAGATCTCGTGAAAAAGGGCTGCTTTTGCAAGCGCCGGACGGCCTTAAGATATTGTTTTAACGTGCTAAGAGACGTTATTGCTAATCGGCCCACGTAAAACTATATAATACAGCGGGAATAGGCGTCGATATAACCGTAAATCTAGAAGCCGACCTTCCTAAGCTTTTCATAGCTATCGAGGGACTATAAGAAGTTCGGTCCGGGCACGCGAAAGTCGCCTCTTTGCTTGAAGTTACTATCACGGCGGCTAGCGACTTCCTCTAGAAAAGCAGCCCGATAAATATCGTATAGACGGCGCTATAAGACTATAATTTGCCCCTTCTAACGAATATATTAGTATAGCAAGCCCTTGCTAAAGCTTAAGGCCGCGCCGCTCCTCTAGAGGTCTTGGTAGAGGAATTCGACGGCGTTATCGAGCCTCTTTTATTATTCTTTAACGGTCCTAACCCGGCGTTTTATACCGTGCTACTAGCGGACCTTCTTTATAGCCGAGAGGTGGGCGTGGAAGCCTCCTTAATAAAGCTCCCGTAGAATCGATATATCGGATAGCCCGAAGTTAAAGAAAAGGTATTTAATCCGATCGATTAAGGCGTCCGAGATATCTAGCGCCTGGTGTCTTATATATAAGCCCCACGCCTTTAGCTAGCGTAATAAGGTCCGTTTACTAATAATAGGATTACTAGCTTCTTATAGCCGTAAATTAGTATCTTCGAGAATATTATTGATTAGGGTATTTAAGAAATACTAGCTATAAATATAGTCTTCTAAGATAGTTAGGGTCTAGCGGGCTATTAGACGAGGGGTAGTCTATGATACTAGCGCTCTTTTAAGCGTGATTTTTAATATAATATTCCCACTATCACTAACGATCGTATTATTTAGAAATTTAAGAATCTAAGTCGCTAAAAGGCCCTCATTACGTGTATCTAAAATTAAGGCCTGATAATCTTCGATATTCGTTCGTGGCGGTATGTTGAAAAGTGTGTAGGTTATAAAGTGTGGGAGGGGCCACTGGTGTAGTGTCGTTGCACTGCGGGGGTTGATACCGTTGGCACCTTGTGATCTAATATCCCGCCGTAACTTGCGGCACTTGCCCACCCGTAGCGGCAAATGAGACGCCTGCAGTCCAGCGGTTTGCGCCGGGAAAGGAAATTTTCTCACGTCGAGGGACAGCAAGCAGCCAGGCATGGAGGCTCTGACGAGCAGCGACGTCTAGACGGGCCCGGTGCCCACAATAACATTTTTTTTTCTATGCAGAGTTCCCAGAGCCCGCCTGCATAACCGGGTGTCTAGGACCGCGCCAAACCCGAGTGACGGGCCGAAACCACCCTTCGCACGATGAAGAGCTCTGGCCGACTCCATCGTGGGCTCCGTGATGGCGCTGCTTGGAAGAACAAATTATGGGCCAGCACAGGTGCACAAACCCAGGCACGACGGGTCCCCACGGACCATGGCCGCCCACGCGCGAGAGAAATTTTCGAGGCTGGGGCGAGGTATAAGTCGTGATAGCCTCCCACCGCGTCCCCAAGCTCAGAGCTTGTCCAGGAAAGGAACATCTACCAAGGTAATCATCACCCGGCCATCGTCTGTGAGGAGAACTCCACGAGACGGACATTCGAAACTTGTCTTGTCGGCCAACCTTGCGTCCTGCGCGCCCTCCCCTATCGTGCCTCGACCCTCTCGAATCCGTCGACATCGACCGCGACACCATCACCGCCACCATGCCTGACTTGAACGAAAAGGTCGCCTCGCTCTTTGGGTCCAAGACGACACCCGCGGAGGCACCGGCTGTGCCCGTGGCCAAGAACGAGGCCGCACCCAACCCCGACGATGTCGAGGCGCTCTCCTCCCACACGGGCCTCGAGCGCACCCTCACGAGTCGCCATCTGCAGTTCATCGCCATCGGCGGCACCGTCGGCACCGGTCTGTTCCTGGGCACGGGAGGCGCCCTGGGGTCTGCGGGGCCTGCCGCGCTCCTCATCGCCTTTGCCTTTGTCGGTGCCGTGGTGTACTCGGTCATGATCTCCCTCAGCGAGATGGCCACCTACGTGCCCGTGGCCGGCGCCTTCACCACCTACGCCACGCGCTTCGTCGATCCCTCGCTGGGTCTCGCCATGGGCTGGGTCTACTGGCTGAGCTGGTCGCTAACTTTTGCGCTCGAGCTCAACGCCGCCGGCCTCATCATCCAGTACTGGAACAAGAGCCTCAGCGTCGCCATCTTCATCGCCATCTTCTGGGCCATCTTCACCGTCATCAACTTCCTGCCCGCCAAGATCTTTGCCGAGATTGAAATGTACCTCGCCAGCATCAAGGTCATCACCATTGTGGGCTTTGTCATCCTCTCCATCTGCATCAACGCCGGCGTCGGCGACCAGGGCTACCTTGGCTTCAAGTACTGGCACAGCCCCGGCGCCTTCAAGCCGGACGACATTATTGTCGACTCCAAGCCGGCGCTTGGCAAGTTTGTGTCCTTCTGGTCCGTCCTCGTCACGGCCGGCTTCAGTTTCCAGGGCACGGAGCTTGTGGGCATCGCCGCTGGTGAGACGCTGGACCCCCGCAAGACGATCCCCTCGGCCATCCGCTGGACGTTCTGGGGCATCTTTTGCCTGTTCATCTCGACCGTCTTCTTCCTCGGCATCAACATCCCCTTCAACGAGCCGCAGCTCATGAGCAACGCCCAGGACGCGTCCGCCTCGCCGCTCGTCATCGTCGTCCGGCTCGCGGGCATCCCCGTGCTGCCCGACATCATCAACGCCGTCCTGCTGACAGCCGTCCTGTCGGCCGCCAACTCCAACGTCTACTCGAGCAGCCGCATCCTCGTGTCACTGGCCGACGGTGGGCACGCCCCCAAGTTCTTCAAGCGCACCAACAAGTGGGGCATCCCCTACTACGCCGTCGGCGTCTGCTCGGCCGTCGGCCTGCTCGCCTTTATGAACCTGGGCGCGGGCGGCGCCGTGGTCTTTGACTGGTTCCTTGCCATTGTCACCGTGGCCGGCCTCATCTGCTGGGCCCTGACCAACATTGCCCACCTGCGCTTCATGGAGGCCCTCAAGTACAAGGGCATCTCGCGCGACGACCTGCCGTACAAGGCCCCCTTCCAGCCGTACTTTTCCTGGTTCGGCCTCTTCTTCAGCTCGCTCATCGCCCTCACGAGCGGCTTCAAGGTGTTTATCAAGTGGGAGACGAGTGCCTTCTTCACCAACTACATCAGCATCATCATCTTTGTCGTCCTCTACGGCGGGGCCAAGCTCTGGACGCGGTCCAAGGTGGTGCCTCTAGAGGAGGTGGATCTGTCGCACAACGAGAAGTAGAGAGGGGGGTTTTGTCGTCGTGGATGGCGATTATTGTTCGTAGCGTCATGATCAGTTCAATTGAAGCGTTATTGTACCAAGAGGCGAGTGACGGAAATGTCCAGCCTTGTGCATTTGATCAAGAAATCTCACGTGGCGATCTTGTTGCAAGATCCAGAGGCAGACTTGGCACGTCGCCCTTGCAGAATCACATGCAAATGCTGGCAGCCAATTTTTGTTGAGAGTTCTCTAGCTTGGCAGCGCTTGGCGTAGGGGTCTCCAGCGCTGTTGAGCCCTATACGGAGTACTCCAGTCCGTACAGCGCCACCACGGGGGACTGATGTGCATCATCATGCTTTTGGCGAGGACGGACTAAATCAGTAGTAGGACGTCTGTCTAAATAAGTAAATTACCAACCAGAAGTACCAAAAACCGGAATCTGCGATGGCAATGGCAGATGCGCCACATTGTGACGAACGCAGCCATGCCCTGTGTCCTGTCCCGCGGGAACCCCCACCTTCATCACCACTATGACGTTCACTGCACAGCAGAAGAGCCAGAGAAAAGTCCCGGCGTGCCTGGTCCGGTCGAATGGAAATAAACCTCCTGCGGCGTGCTGCTACGGGTCGTCGCAAGGCAATCGAGAATTCCATGATCTCGATAGCGACGGTCCGAGGGGGCCATGGAGAGCCAACCGCGTCCTCCCGTGGAGTGCGACCCTCCTACCCACCTAAAGGTTGGAGGGGCACCGCGCCATGATTGGAATGGGATGGGGAACCTTATGGAGATGGGGGTGCGCTTGGAACCTTGATTTACAGGGCGCAGTGAAGCCTGAGAGCCTCCAAGATCGCAGGATACCTGGGACGTCTCGCAGGCGAGGCTTGGGCGTGGTGGGAGGTGACGACGTGGTGAATGGCCGATGATGAAGGAGGGGGCGGGTCAACAAGGCGAAGCGAGGCGAACGGGATGCGGGTTATGTGAATTTAGCTTCAAATGGGGAGAAACCCGCGAAAACAATTGGAGATGGACGATAAGCTGGTCCATCGGGCTCAGGGGCCGCTAACTTGATAGAAGAGCATGGAAAGCGACATGAGGTGGGAGAGCAGATAAAAAGGACCCGGGTGCCTGTCCTCGTGCTCTCTTGCCCGACCTGTCCATTCACCTCTTTCATACCCGATTTATCCAAGATACTAATTACCGCGTCCTCGGGTTGCGCAATATTGAATCATTTCCCGTTGCTTGCTTGGGTCCAGACGCGATACCTGCAGGACCAGTACGACTCCACCAGACAGACTGGACCAGTAACATCACCAGAAGCCTCACAAGGGGTACAGATCCAGAGGAAGCAGAAGAAGAAGGAGAGAGGAGGGAGAAAAAATAAAAATGGCTATCCTCGACGTCCACAAGGACCTCGTGTCACAATTCGAGCAGCAGGCCCAGTCGACGCCCAACGCGCCCGCGCTCGAGGACGAGAACCGCACATTGACCTATGCCGAGCTGGACAGCGAGACATGGGCGCTCGCAGACCGCCTCCGGCGCCGGGGCGTGGGCCGTGATGACCTTGTCGGCGTCCTCATGGGCCGCAGCGCCGATTACGTGATCGCCTGCCTCGCGGCGCTGCGCGCTGGTGGTGCCTTCCTCGTGCTCGAGCTGGCGTATCCGAGCGCGCTGCTGCGTGACGTGATTGACGACGCGAAACCGGCCGTCATCATCACGAGGCAGGCGCATGCCGGTCACGTGAAGAGCCAGGTGCCGCTGATTGTGGTGGATGCCAAGGCGGCCGACGACGAGGGCGAGCACGTCGACCTTGCCACGAGGGAACCGCTCCCGTCCGAGGACGACATTGAGAGGCTGGCCTTTGTCTCCTACTCGTCTGGCACCACGGGTCGTCCTAAGGGCATCGCCAACGAGCACCGCGCGGCCGTGCGCTCGTACGATGCTCGCTTCCACCTGCGCGACCTGGGCCCCGGCGACCGCGTGGCCTGCAATGTCTTCTTCGTCTGGGAGATTCTCCGGCCGCTGCTACGGGGCGCCACAGTGGTCGCCGTGCCGGACTGCGTGAGCTACGACCCGCAGGCGCTGACCGAGCTGCTGCGAGACAAGGACATTACAGACACCCTCATGACACCGACGCTGCTCGCGACGGTCCTGTCAAGACACCCCGAGCTCGGCGAGAAGCTGCCCAAGCTCAAGAGCCTCTGGCTCAATGGCGAGGTTGTCACTACGGATCTGTGCAGGCGGGCCCTGACGGCTCTGCCCGGCACGCGTATCTTCAACGTCTACAGCGCCAGCGAGACGCACGAGGTGGCAGCGGGCGAGATCAGCAAATTTGTCGACTACAATGTGAGCGTCTGCCCCGTCGGACTGCCCGTGGACCCTCTCCGCACTTACATTCTGGATGAGGCTGGCAACCGCGTTCCCCCTGGCGTGAGCGGCGAGATGTATGTCGGAGGAGATCTGCTGGCCCGTGGCTACCTGAACCTGCCAGAGACGACGGCGGCGGCATTCCAGCCCGACCCGTTCAGCAGGACAAGGGGTGCGAGGATGTACAGAACAGGCGACACAGCTAGGATCACATCCGACGGCTTGCTGGAGATTACGGGCCGAGTGGGTGGCATGATCAAGACGAGAGGCTACACAGTCCAGCCCGCCGCTGTCGAGACAGCCATTGTGAAGCACCTGGCTGTCCGCGACTGCGCCATCGTCGCGCACGGCGAGGGCCTCTCCAGGCAGCTCGTCGCGTACGTCGTGTCCGACAAGGACGAGCCACGCGGCAGGACGGTCCTCATGGTTGACGAGTCGGGCTACAGCCCCGTGGCCCGCCGTGCCCTGTCGGCGCACCTGGCGCACTACATGATCCCGCCTCTGTGGGTGGAGGTCGACAAGCTGCCCACGCACGACGTGTCCGGCAAGATCGACCTCAAGGGGCTGCCGCCGCCGCCGTCGCCCAAGTCGCCGACGACCAACGGGCGCGCGACGGAGCAGAACACCAAGATCAAGATGGAGACCATTGTCAAGATCTGGGCGGCGTCGCTCAACATACCCGCCGCGAGCATCACGCCCAAGCACGACTTCTTCGACCTCGGAGGTCACTCCCTTATCTTGGCCGAGCTCGCGAGCCGCTTCTCGCAGGCCTTTGGCTTCCCCGTGCCACTGGGCCCGCTGGCCGGCAACCCGACCCTCGAGGGCCACCTCGAAGCCATCACAGCCGCACGCGACGGCCACACGGCTGCCGTCCAGGCGGACCTGCCGGCCGTACTCAAGGAGGACTCTGTGCTCCCTGAGGAGATCACGACCAACGGCAGCGCGTTCCGCAAGTTGAGCGACGCGGACAGCGTCCTCCTGACCGGCGCCACGGGCTACCTGGGCGCCTTCCTCCTCAAGTCGCTGCTGGAGAAGACGTCGGCGCGCATCATCTGCATGGTGCGGTTCACGGAGCCGACGGAGGACTGTCGCCCCGCGGGCATGGCGCGTATCCGAAAGAACCTGATCGACCTGGGCATCTGGGACGACTCGGACCTGGACCGCATCGAGATTGTGGCGGGCAACCTGGCGCGCAAGCGGCTGGGTCTGTCGCCCGAGGCGTTTGAGGAGCTGGCGGCGCGCGTGCAGGTCATTGTACACGCGGCGGCCACCGTCAACCTGGTGTATCCCTACGCAGCCCTCCGCAACGCCAACGTCCGCGGCACGCGCGAGATTCTGCGTCTTGCCTCGCGCGGTGGCGCCACGGTGCACCACGTCTCGACCAACGGTGTGCTCCCCGCGTCCGTGGAGGGCTGGCCGGAGGACTCGACGATTCCGATTGAGGATGTACCCACCAAGCTCGAGGACGGGTACGGCCAGACAAAGTGGGTGGCCGAGAAGCTCGTCTACGAGGCCGGCAAGCGAGGGATCCCCGTGCGGGTGTACCGTCCCGGCACCATCAGCGGGCACAGCACGACGGGCGCGACGAACACATACGATCTCATGAACGCGCTGATCGTCGAGTCGCTGCAACTGGGCATCGCGCCCGAGGTGGATGGGTGGTACGCCGAGATGGCGCCCGTGGACTATGTCAGCGGGGGGATCGTCACGCTGTGCGACCACGAGAGCAGCAGCGACCAGGTGGTGTACCACTTTGGCGACGCGGCGCCTCTGAAAATGAGCGTGCTGTTCGACAAGCTGAGCGAGCTCGGGTACCCGACCAAGCGCGTGCCCTGGGCCGAATGGGTGGCGACCTGGCGGGAGCGTCGCGGCAGTGGACACGGCGACGAGCCCTTTACGGTGGACATTCTCAAGGGCGGCATGCCGACCGAGCACGGACTGCAGTCGGTGATTGCGCTCAAGGATGGCGCGACGCAGAAGACGCTGGATCTTTATGGTGTGAAGAGGCCGCACCTTGACAACGCCCTGTTGGAGACGTATACTCGCCACTTTTACGCTCGCGGCTGGCTGCCCCGGCCGCCCAAGCGTCTGCACACAAACGGCACCGCGGTGTCAAGACCGGCGCGCAAGGGACGCCTGGCAGACAAGGTTGCCGTCATCACGGGCGCGTCGTCGGGTATTGGTGCTGCCGTGGCAGCTGGCCTGGCGAGGGAGGGCGCGCACGTTGCGATTGCCGCGCGCCGTCTCGAGGAGCTGGAGAAGATCAAGAAGGATCTCGCGCAGTACCACGTCAAGGTGCTGGTGCACAAGACGGACGTGACCAAGAAGGCGGACGTGGAGTCACTGCTGAAGACGGCGGCGGAGCAGCTGGGCCCGGTGGACATCCTGGTGAGCTGCGCGGGCGTCATGTACTTTACGATGATGGCCAACTGCCAGACGGACGAGTGGGAGCGGACGGTGGACGTGAACTGCAAGGGCCTCCTGCACTGCCTGTCGTCGACGGTGCCGGGGATGCTGGCGCGGGGCGGGGGCCACGTGGTGGCCATCTCGTCGGACGCGGGACGCAAGGTGTTCCCCGGCCTGGGCGTGTACTCGGCGTCCAAGTTCTTTGTGGAGGCGACGCTGCAGTCGCTGCGGCTGGAGACGGCGGGGACGGGTCTCCGTGTGACGGGGATCCAGCCGGGCAACGTCAAGACGGACCTACTGAGCATGTCGACGGACGCGGAGGCGCTCAAGAAGTTTGGGGAGCCGACGGGGGCCAAGGTGCTGGAGCCGGAGGACGTGGCCGGGGCGATTGTGTATGCCGTCTGCCAGCCGGAGCATGTGGCTGTCAACGAGGTGCTGATTGAGCCACGGGACGAGCCGATTTAGATGTAGGCGAGGCATATGAGGTAGACTACAGTGGGGGATTTGCGTAAATGACGATTGCTGGGACCATGGTATATGATGGTGGAGGATTGGAGTAGTAGATAGGTTGCGTCTTGCCCTTCATGGTTGTTGCCTTTCGCCCAGTGCCCATGTGAGGTCTCCTGTCTTCCCCTGGCGTAGATACAGTGTTCTGTAAGCTGATGTCAACTTGGCTTCTTGACCCGTAGACGTGAAGATCGCATCTCATTCTGTAGAGATCACTCTGGCCTCGTAGGGCCTGATTATGATTTTGTGACCTCGAAAGACATGGGCCCCCCTAAGCGGGAGACTGCATGTGCCCCTGGAGCTAGTGATGGCGAACGATTGAGGCTGGTTTTTAGTCCAGCGGCTGATCAATGACTGAACGGCTGGATGCGTTGGCAATGGAGTCCAGCATCGTCGACCTTGGTGGTCAGATTAGAGCCTCAAGATGTCGACAGAGTGCGATGCAATCTTCTGCTTGGTGTGTTACCGTGCTACTGATGTGTCAGTAGCCTGTGAGACACAATACGTGAGTAAGTTGTAAGACACAGTACGCGTGGTTGTGACAAGGCAGGAAACGTGGATGGTGCGGTCCACGAGTCGCGAGGGTGCGTCTCCCAATCAATCGAGGAGGAGGGCAGCCACAAAAGCCACGACGCGGGAAAAGGGCCATGGGCAAGGCTCCCGTCTCGGACGCAATTTACGACTTTAATAATAATTCAGCCGCTGCACAGTCGGCCCTTCGGCTTCTCGAGATCATGGTGAACAATGCTCCTCGGCCCGCTGGGTCGAATACTCGGGATGTAGTTCAATGTTAATGGCTACATGTGTCAATTGATAGTCAACTCCTGGAGTCCTGGACTTCTGGTCAGAGTCCAGATCCCGGATGATGCTACGCTGGATCGGGCGTGGTGATCGGCAGCATGGGCTATCGGAGATCGCCTGTGCCTGGTTGACCCTGGCTTGCGTCTTGGACTCTTGGCCCTCTTGAGTCTTGGGCGAGAGGACTGGGAGCCTGGACTTCTGGCCCTTGCAGGCTTGCATTAGCTTCAGGGACAGGCGACAGACAGTCTGCTTCAGGGTGGTTCTACCTGGTAATAATAATGACCTAGTCTACCTTAGGGTGGGCATGACAGAAGGAAAGAACGAAGCCGGCCTGTCGCTGCTCCGCCCATCTTTTTTTCTCCATCTCCCACAGTCCAGCTGGACCCTTGATTGTTCTTTCTATCGCATCGAGCGTCGCCAGCTCTGCCATTCATTCATTCATTCATTCACTCGTTCACTCGTTCACTCGTTCAATCATTCTCAAAGCGCTGCGTCATCTCGTTTGCCTCGATACATCGCCTGCGTTGTGCGTGGCTGTCTCACATCAGGCTCAGCCTCTTCATCTTTAATTCTTCATCTGTACGACACCCTTCCAGAGACCTCTCCAAGTCTGTTTGAGCATCTCTGATGCGTCCTGTCCTTACCCGACCAGCGAATATACGAAACCCATGCGGCAATCATCCCTCGCACTGGCAGCCTTGGCGGCTCGCCTCGCCTCAGCCGACGTCCAGCTTCTCACCAGCGTCGAACAGTTCAACAGCCTCGATGAGGAGCACCATGGTTTCCCCCAACAGACCTTCCGCTCCTCGCCCATCATCGCACCCGTCTTCCAGGTCAATGCGTGGGACCAGAGCCTGACCGAAGACTCGCCCCCCTACATCTTCATCGGCTCCGTGTACGGACACGAGGGTGGCGGGCCCATGATCCTCAGCGGCAAAGACCTCAGCCTGGTCTACGCCGATCAGCAGTATCGCAACGCCTACCACTCGCAAGTCCAGTCCATCAACAGCACGCAGTACCTGACCTTCTGGGAGGGCTCCCACTCGCGTGGCCATGCTAATGGTTACTGCCATGTCGTGGACGAGCAGTACAACCTCAAGTACAACGTCACCGCCGTGGGGCTTGATGGCGCGCTGGCCGACATGCACGAGATGCAGATCACGCATGACAATACCGTCATCTTCACCACCTACTTTAACATCCCCTGGAACTGCACGCAGTGGGGTGGCTCCGAGGACGGTTTACTCATGGACTCGGGCTTCCAGGAGGTCGATCCCGCGACCAACGAGCTGCTGTTCAACTGGTCCGCCTCGCACTGGTTTGATGTCAACGACACGCACGCCAGGTATTCCCCTGGCTTTGGCGTGTCCGATACCTCGGGGCTGGACTTTTTCCACATCAACTCGGTGCAAAAGGTTTGCTTCGCCCTTTTCACTAGTATCTGAGGGCCTCGACACTGACGCGCGTAAAGACACAAGCAGGCGACTACCTCGTCTCCAGCCGCCACCTTGGCCTCCTCACCCTCATCTCCCACGACGACGGCCGTCCCCTCTGGACCCTGGGCGGCGACCACAGCCAGTTCAAGGACCTGAGCGACGGCCGCGCGACAGACTTCACCTGGCAGCACGACGCCCGCTTCATCGACGCCGACGAGACCACCATCACCATGTTCGACAACCACGGCGAGCACACGGGCGCATGCGGCGAAACGCCCTGCGCCTCGCGCGGTCTCGAGATCAAGATCGACACCGTCGCCATGACGGCCGAGCTCATACACGAGTACTTCCATCCCCAGCACGTCGACGCCGGCGCCATGGGCGGCGTCCAGAAGCTGCCCAACGGCAACGTCATGACCGCCTGGGGCTGGTCCCCCGGCTTTGTCGAGTACACCGCCGACGGCCGCGTCGCCATGGACGTCCAGCGCGGCCGGCTGGGCGTCGACAACACACCCGACATGTTCGCCTACCGCGTCACGCGCGGCCACTGGACCGGACGCCCGACGTGGCCGCCCAGCATAGGTGTGGATGTCACGCCGCATGGGACCGCGGAGAATGCGACCGTGTACCTCTCGTGGAACGGCGCGACGGAGGTTGTTCGCTGGGGCCTCTTTGTGGGAGACGACCCGGCGACGATCCAGGACATGGACAACTACCGTGGCGCCGTGGACAGGCAGGGCTTCGAGACGGTAACGTCACTGGGCGCGGACGCGCGTGGGCAGTACGTCGCTTGCGCTGCGCTGGACAAGGATGACAAGGTCCTCGGGGCGTCCTTGGTGTGGGATCTGGCCACGGGTCAGCCTGTAGTCATACAGAGCAACATTGCGTCTGTCAAGACTGTCGCCCCGACCGCCGCAGACAGCTCGTGGGGCCTGCCAAGCATCGGCGTCTGCCTCGTTGCTGTCGTGGGGTCTTTTGTCGCTGTCGCGTGGTATTGCTACATGCGGAGGCAACGCAGGGTGGGCGGCGACGTTCAGGGCGAATACAAGCCAGTCGCCTCCGACGCGTAGGAGGGGACACATAGCGTTTGGATTTCGGGACCGGCGTTCAAATTTCGGGACCGGCGTTTGGTCTGGGCAGTAGTTACACAATGTACGTACTCCGTACAAGGACAGCAATTGACATTTGACGTTACGTATCATACCATACTGTTCATACATGTCGTGTGTGGCATAGGCGTTGCTGACCCCAGCACTGCCACGCAGCAGGATCGCCGATCACTTAGCCCTAGGCCATGTAGAAAAGCCCATCTTCCCCAGATCCTATCTAATCCTCGAATCCACGAAGCCCAGTCTATGAAACTACACAGCAGAATGACCTCCTGCACGCAAAAAACATTCGTACCAAGCTTGTTTGGCCTGGTGAGCAGCGTGCCCCAGTCACCGCCATCCGAGGACGACGACTGACAATGATCGACCGAATAGTTCGGCCTCGCCGCCCTCACTGCAGCAATATGGCCATACTTTAGGCTCCCCGCTGACCCCAGGTCGGCCCGGGCCTACCACACGCGTCTCCAGGCGGCGCTGTGGCTCATACCCTCGGCCTTCTGGCTGTACTCGGCATACACGATGCGCCCGGGGGCGCAGATATGTCACAACGGGAGAATGATGGATCGGGACAAGCCAGGGCTGTACGATGCCATTGCTTTTGGCTTACTCTGCGCCTACTGGACCTGGTTGGCGAGGCTGAGGTCGTCCTGGGGCGTTGGCCGCAGGGTCGATGTGCTGGGGGCTGTGCTAGGGTCCTCGGTTGTTTCTTTGCTTTTGTTGACATTGGACGCCAATATAACCTTCTAAGTTAGGGTCAAGGGCATCTAAGGCTATCTCTCATGTAAAATTGTGCATACAAATTACTAAGACCTCTCACAAATTGATAAAGAAAGGATCGCGAGTATTAGGGCCTATACTGAGAAAAAGAAAATTCATGATTAAGCTCTACCGCTCTCGTCCCGCACATTGTCCTAGAAACTTATAATCTGTTCCGTCGACATCGACGACACGCCATGATCTGACACTGCCTGCACTCGTAGATGAACTGATCCAAGGTATGATAGCAAGTCTCGCACTGAAACTCGCCACGCCTGGAAGTCCAAGCTCGATGGGTGCACTCGTGATTCGCCCGCAGTGCATTGGCTTGTGCCATGAGGAGTCTTCGCTGCTCCGTAATCTGCAGATGTCTATTGCCCGGGTCACGATTGACAATCTCCTGAGCTCGACCGAGGAGCGCCTGCTCGTCCCACTGACGACAAGAGCAGTTTCTCCATTTCACACCGCAAAGATAGCAGAATTGGTGTTTGCAGACACAAGCTATATGACAAGGTGGTTAGCAAGGAACACCACAAGACAATGAAACCGGGCCAACGTACTCATGTGGTAGCAACCGCTTGACAGCTCGACTGTTCGATTGCACTTCTCGCACTGCTGCCAGCCCTGCTCCTGAGCCAACTCCTTGAACAAGGCGACATTCTCGTCGGGAGGACATGGGTCGCCCGTATGGTTCGCCTTCTTACAAAGCGTGCACGTCTTGGAACCACACTTGACGCAGGTGGCCTCGTTACCCTTGATGAACAGAGGCGGCAAAAAGTTCGAGCACAGAGGTTTGTGGCAGTACGTGCGGTCTGTCGTCCCGTACTCCACCTCCTTGGCCTTGTACTGTCCGACAGTCTTAATATCCAGCATGTCCAGTACGTCGTCCAGGTTGAACGGCACCTTGCAGCAGCGTGGGGGAAACAGAGACTCGTCTGTTAGACAGCCCTTGTACAAGGTGTTGACACAGGCGCTACAGTACTAATGCGAGCAGCCTGTCTTGACCATGACAGATACGGGCGCAGTGTCCGTGCAGCTAATGCACGTCTGCACTTCGATGGGCTCCCCGTCGGGTCCACGTGAGGGATCACGACTCGCCGCCCACGAGCAGGACTCGCCGCCCGTGGATGCGTTGTTGAGGCTTTCGAGTTTGCGAAGCATATGTTCGTCCATCGCGGGTTCTGGCTTGGGCCGCGGGACCTTGCTAGGAGCAGCGGCGACATTGTCGGATGCTTGGTTGCCTATGCAAAGGGCCACGGCTCTGTCATATCTGGTCTGGAACTCAATGGCCTCGTGTGCCTTGATTAAAGCAGCGTCAGATCGTAAAGCCTCGGCAATGCTGGCCGCCATCTTTTGGTCACTGGCGGCGCGGATGTTGTCCTGGTAGACACTGAGGGCCACTTCAAAGTCAGTGGTTTGCCCCTCCTGTTGCTTGCCCTTTGGGGATTTTCCGAGTTCCTCCACGTCTTGTAGGAGAAGTTGGTGAACCAGCTCCTCTGATGCCTCGTCCATGGCGTCGTGGTGCCGATGGTTTCGGTTCCGCGCGCTGACTTTGGCGACCGACATGTTCAGGAGTCTTTTCTCGCGAATTTATAGCAAGTTAAAGACGTGGGATGTGACAGGGAAGGTTAAGGAGATGGTAGCGAGTGGAAAGGGAGAATGAAAGGTGAGGAAGAGGGATCGGAGGCAAAAGAAAACAGAGGAGAGAAAAGGTGAGAAGAAGTCGAACACAGAAGAAAATAGAAGAAAGGAAGGGCAACATCGGATGACCAGGACGCGTCACTCGAATATTGACTGGATAGAGGACCACGTTGACCACCGTGAATGACCCGCGAGGCAAAAGTTTCGGACGAAAAGCGGTCCAATCGTTCTATGATTGTATGATTGTATGATTGTCTAGGCTTCTTTCTAACGTTAGCTGGCAGAGAGGAACCCGTCGCCCTGTAGAGCGTCAGCATCTTCGACTCAGTCGTGGAGCGCCTGAAAACGATGCTCCGTCTAAAAATCAAGCCGGCCATCTTGCAGTTCATTATCCATTTTAACCGTCTATCGCCCAGGATCCTCAAATAGGCATGATCCAATCCATACGCCAAGAAATGAAATCCATATCCAGGAGCTGTCTCGTTGTTTGCGTCAGTGACCAGCACATTCGCAAAATCCCATCATCAGCAGTCGTCAATGACCGTGCCGACCTCATCCCAATCCTCGGCCTCATCCACCTTGTCCTCCAGATCAGACTCCGCAGCTGCAGCCTTTCGTTTCGCGGCGAGCTTGGCAATGGCCTTGCCGTCCGGCTTAAGCAGGGGCATCATGTACGGGACCACGGTAGACGCTGACGATCTCTGGTATTCGGGCTTATTCGAGATGACCTTTGCTTTCAGTGCAAGGATCTGTTTCCCTGCCATGTACCAGGCAAAGTCCTGTCGCTTGCTGTAGAACATGCGGAACGTAGCCGATGCCTTCAGTAGGCTCCAATGACTGGACGGCGCGGTCCAGTCGTCGTCGTCCAGTGTCTGGTAGTAGTCGACACCAAGGGGGACAAACCTATCGTGCAGCCCCTTGAGTTGCTTCACCACACTGTTACCCCGGACCCGGACTGGCGGCGCAATCCGGACCCATTGCTCGTAGTGCAAAGTCACCCTTTCCCTAAAGTCCATGTTATCCTGGGCTGAATCCATCCATTTCTTCTCCAGGTCATGGAGGTCGGCACGCAACGTATCCATTACGCTTTTGCGCGTAGTCGATCCGCGCGCGATCATCTCCCACTCTCGGTATACCTGACAGACGTGCTCATCGTACGCCAGAGGCTCCCGGGCCGCTTGTGCAGCACTAACATCCTTGAGGGCTCGGTACAGAGCTTTCTCGGCGACATCGAACTTGATGTAGTCCAGGACGTGCTTGTCCTTGGGCAGTTTCTTCCCCCACGCGTCGGATGCGCGCTCCTTTTCATATTCTGGGACGGCGTACGTTCTTGGACATTGCAGTCTTTCCTGGCGGAACCGGAGCCAATTATCCTCCGTAAACGTCGTGCCGGCCTTTTTCTGATCGACTAATTCGCCCAGGAGATTACTCATAAGCATCGCCTGCTCGCTATTAACGCTGTTCGTCCAGTATGTTAACTTCTCCTTATATTTGGTGCATTGGCCTAACAGCGAAGGCTCCATTGCGAACGACAGACCCTCGATTCGAAAGTCTTCACAAGCCTTGTCCATATCCCCATCATGGCCTTGGACAATGTCCGAAAAGCGGGCGCGATTTTTGGTCAAATACCCTTCCTCGACAAAGTCATATTTTGGAGGCGGGTCCGCGTTTTGGAAACTCCCCACGATCGACTGATCCCAACAGACCCAAGCCATGTCGCCGTCGTAGTCACCCCCGGACAGCAAGTCCGCCAGAGGCGTGTCGCCAGTGCTTGGGAAGACGACAACGTCCTTCAAGCGCCTGAGCTCCGGCTTCGACACCGCGCGAACTCTCTGGATATCGCTAGGAAAGTGAGCGGGCGACCGGCCTACGAGCACGTCCATCCCCTCGATGTTGGTATCCGAAAAGTCGCCCGCTTGAAACTTGGTGGAGAAGGAGAGGTGTATCTCGTCCGGCGCAAGAATGCCATTAAAGTCAATGACCATGTACGCATAGGCGGAGCAGGGCACCTGGATCTTCATGGAGCGTTTGAGGACCTCGGCCTTTCTGTTTGCCATCCTCCAGAATAAGTTCGATGTGTACTGGCATTTTGCGTCGAACCCAGACAGCAGTGTAGCACACGCTCGCTCTCCTTCGTCGTCCGGAACGCCGCCTAAGTACGGAATCTGTCCTTGCGACTGGCGACTGGATGTGGACATGAAACCAGCCCGTTGTAACCAGAGGAGCAAATCGCGACTGTCTGGCATAGCGTCCCGCAGCTCTGCCAGATCCGCACAGAGTCCAGTCTCAATACATTCCACAATGGTATTGGTCACGGTAGTAGGGTCCTTTGACTGGTGCGTTAGGATCGGGATGAACTGCTGATTCAAGTTGGCCGGACGCAGCTCCTTGGAATACGATCGAACTTCAAAAGTACGGTGATGCGGATCCTGGAAGTCGCAGTTCCATTTTCGTTGCGAAGGGTAAGTCTCAATCCAGATGGACTTTTCGAGCCCATCATCGTGGACATCCACGATCCACATGCCCTTTGCACTTCCGAATCGCCCTTGGAACGAGCTAGGCAGCTCATCTAGCTCGAGGCACTCGGCAACCTTCCTGGCCAAGGCTCGTGACATGCGAGCGATGCCGTCATTCATCACCGCGCCAGTCGGCGATAGAAGATCCTGTTCTTTGTGATAAATTTGGTTAGGCTCAAGTATCACGGTAGGGTCAGTCTTGCTGAGTCCGAGAGCTATACGGGAAAACAACTTCAGGAAGGGCTGTTCGGAGGAGCTCCGTGCGCTGATGGCCCAGTCGAGAAAGTCTGCATAGCTCAGCTTTGTTCGGCATTGTGGAGTGAGAGCTTCGTGGGCCGGTGGGATGGGGCAAGCCGGGTCTTCAGGCGGTCGGAAATGGTTGCCGTCGACAGCGAAGAAGTAAACACGTTCCTGGTAGTCATAATGCTTCTTCTGTCTGTTATCAGTGGGGTCCTTAGGTGCTTTGTCACTAAGGCTCGGCGATGCCGGCGTCTTGAGAGGGCTTGAATAAAAAGGCTTCCAGATGCGTCCAAGGAAGTGGTGGTCCCCATGAAGCCAAGCGCACAGATCCTCTGTATCGTTCTCATTCATGCGTGAGGGCGCCGGGATAATCAGTTTCAAGAACCGATCGCTCCCAAATCGCCTTTCGAGACGACAACTCATCTGCGATGTCAGGGGCCTTAGCTTCACTTGGTAACGAGGTCCACAGGGCGTTGTCGTCGGCACCAATTCGGCTTCTAAACTTATGCACCGGTTGTTCTTGATCTGGAAGTCCCTCAACGATGCCTGCCAGCAGCTTGCTTCGCTTTTTGCAGGCATGCCCTTGTTGAGAAAGAGTCGATGATCAGATAGCATGTTCCAAAATTTCTTTTGATCGCTCCAAATTTCTTCCCCGGGCTTGTACTCCATGTCAAAGTGATCCAAGTCGACTCCACAATTCATGGCAGCCCTAACGATCTCCCATGCGACGAATAGGGGCGCGTGGGTCAGCTTCGGGTAGGGGAATTTGGGCCAGAGGTGGCCTAGGTTGCTGGGCTTTCTCGGCGATGTGGAAAAGGAGGGCCTTGGGTTACCGATTGGTGGAACATGCTGGTCACAATGACTGGTGTCCTCTTCGCGGTCGAAAAGCGAAAAGGACTCGTTCAAAGCCTCCATATCCTGAGATCCCGGGTCGAACTCCTGGCTCAACCGGATGCCATCTTGCACAAACAGCTTATCTTCCAGGACCTTCCCGTGTTCTGCATCTGTGTTCTGTGTACTGAAAAGGGTATCGTCGGGTCCGGCGAATGAAAAGACATTAGTTTGTAACGAGTCACGGCTCGAATTAGCCGATGTCGTCGTCCCTAGAGAGCGATTGGAAATACGATGCAGCAAAGTATTCAGGCCCGGCCGCGGCAAGCGCTCCGATTCCTTTGATCGAACAGGGACATGGTCGATGCTGTGATTTGATTCATCTTCGCTGGGGAGGCTGCGCGTCCTCTTGGACGGTCCCTCGTGGTACTCATCAGAGATTCTCTTCTGCGTGCAAGGGCGATGGGTTCTTGTACTCATGCTCGTCGGCGACCTGTCGCGGAGGATGTTGTAGAGACATTGACGCAACTCGGCCCGTTCCTTCTCGCAGCGGGCACCAAGTGGGGCGCCCCGGCGAGACTGAGGAAGGGTGTCGACATTGGCGAGGGGCTTGTAGACCCATCCTCTCATAACCTGCTCAGCTTGAATTCTGAAGCGAACGAGTTTCTCAGATAGCGCATTCTTGCCGTGTAGTTTTTCCAATCGCGCGTAGATTCTATGTATAGACTTTTGCGCCGGTGTCTCTGCCAAACTCAATTGCGCAGATGGTGGCCGAATTGACTTTGGTCCTTCAATAGCAAGTCCATAATCTTCGTTCAACGAGCGCACAATCTTGTCGAGTTCCTCTCCTAGGCGTCGCGGCTGGATATGAGGATGGGAGGTCGAGGCCATCGTCAAGCGTCACTCGTGACGGGTCGCACGACCCCGGAATGTGAGTCATGCGGGCTGGTAGAAGACGGCCAGTGAGAGCCAGTAGTCGTTGAAGCTGGAGTCGGAGTCAATTGTTCGATAGGGCGTGGATTGATGAGGAGACGCGTAGCCCGACGCCAGTGAGGAGCGCAAACACGTGAGGATCAAGAGGGGTTCCTTCCGCGTTTAATTAATTAATTACAGCGATTAGCCCGTCGGGGTCCGAGCGCCTGCCGCCTAGGGGTTCCCCCACTGTCTCAGGCTGCCTGCCGGAAGAACTATGATCCTTGTTTACCCCGAAGGCGGCAACAGCCCGAGTTTCGCCCACTCCTTGTCCCCTCTATTGTCTTCACCTCTCGGTGTTCGGCATCCATAGCTTCAGGGTACTCCAGCTGCCCAGCGTCTTCAGCGAAAGCCATCACAACAAGCCAACAGTGGATGTGTGCGCGCCAGTGTTGTATCGCCCATGACTACGAGACCCACCTGTTTGCATGTTCATGACGAGCCAACAGCGCGTGTTGAATCGTAAACTCTATTGCTAGCCCAAGCCATGGCCGACAATGGTCAGGGTGACGCGGAGGAGCAGGTCTCAGTCGACCAGCTCACCCCGGAAGAAGCCAATCGCATCATACATTCTCATCGAAAGGTGCGCTACGGTATGTCACCATGTGCCTTGGAACAGCCAGTAGCTCACTTCTATGCTCCCAGGTACTGCGTGCTGGCCCTGCCGGCAGCGCAAGGTGAAGTGTGACAACAAGCAGCCTTGTGAGAACTGTGTCAAGAGAGAGCACCCACAGCTATGCTCGTACAAACCCAATCGCTCCTCGAACGGCAAGAGCACGTCGGTCTTACCAGACACAATCATCGGGAAGAAGCGAGCGCGGTCGTTCTCGGATGCTCGGGAAGCCAGTAGAAAGGTTGACCGACAAGATAGCTGGCCTAGGACAATGGGTACGTGACTCTGCTTTGTGTTCTTTTCCGCTCGCATACTGATCTTGGGACAGCTAGTCTTGAGGAGTCAGATGCCGTACCGGACCGGTACATGGGTCAGAACAGTATACCTGCGCTATTGCGCGAACAGTCATCGCCGACAGATAGGATGGACCGCGTCGACATTCGGCAAGACATGCGGCCGATTCTAGGATTGGAAACATCAGCTCCTTTTCCGCTCATGTCATCGCAGCACCTTAAACGATTGGCACAGGACATCTCGACAGAGCTGCCGTCTGATAGGGAGGTCTGGAAGTAAGTAATGCGGCCACCTACTCGGGACTTGACATTGACGCTTCAGGCTCTTCCACACCTACAAAGACATACCGCAGCCTTTCTGGGGATTTGTAATCGACATTGATGATTTCGAGGCGAAGCTCTTGGTCTATCTCGAAGACCGGTCACGCAATGCGACGTCTGCGACCAAGTCCACGAGTCGCGTCACCCCTTCATGGCTAGCTATCCTCTTCGGCGTTCTGGCCGTGGCCTCCCAGTATCAGGAGTCGCCTTACCATGTCCGCACGAGAGACTCGCAAAAGTACATCCAGACTTCGTTCCACTTTCTGCGGATGGGCAATTTTTTGCTCAGACCGTCATTTGACTCGATACAAGCTCTGCTGCTAACCAATTTTGTTCTCCTGAACGACATGAAGGCTGAAGCTTCGTGGGCGTTGACTGGTCTGGCTTGTCGCCTCGCGCAATCACTGGGCTTGCATCGACCGAGTGTACAGGACGGGCGGGAAAGCGCGCCGCCTGAGATCAAGGTCAAAGAGATGATTCGGCGGAAGCTGTGGTGGACAGTTGTCTGGCACGACACCCTTACGTCCCTGTCGTTTGACAGGTCACCGATGACCAACTTCCCCAGCTGCCCGATCCCCGTCAGCTCTCACGACGCCACGCCCAGCAACCTCACGTACCTCGAGACAATGTACCATCTCATCGAGATCATCTCACGCAGGCTGAACCCTGACATGCTTGTCAACGCCACTTACTTGCAGATTGTGGATAACGTTGAAGCGATCGAGAATCTGAGGATGAAAGCCTGCGCCCACATCCAAGACAAAGACATGTGCAAGACGGCACTCGACCGGCTTCAGTACTTCGCCATCCGCCTCCACACCTCTTTCATCATCTCGGTGGCGTGCCGTCCAGCCTTGCGACGAGACTGCCCTTTCGACCTTGCGCAAAGGAGAGAGCTGGCCAACAGATGCAAGGAGAACCTCACAGAGACGGTGCGCATGTTCCTCGCCATGCACCAGGTGTCTGTGATCCCCACTCGGAGCTGGGCGTTTACGTACCACGGGCTGTCGTCGGCACTGCTCCTCGGTATTCTCTGCGAGACGAAAGCTGACCCAGAAGTACGCCAACTTCAGGGGGATTTGATCAAGGCGCTTTCGGCAACCGCCGCCAAGGAGGCCACGCCGGAGCCGCACGTGCAGACAACGGACAAGGACATTGAACTGTCTGGCCCGCTATGGCG
The DNA here is from genome assembly GCF_019669845.1 of Emericellopsis atlantica. NCBI lineage: Eukaryota > Fungi > Ascomycota > Sordariomycetes > Hypocreales > Bionectriaceae > Emericellopsis > Emericellopsis atlantica. The sequence goes on along the minus strand of NW_025764707.1, from coordinate 708,592 downwards.
GGCGTTGACTGCTTTGAGGAACATTTATGAAAACGGTACCATTATGGGAGCACAGCTCAAAAGGGAAGGAGATTCGTCGGCAGGCGGCAGTGGCTCGCGTACGCCTCTCCAAGCCATTGCGGCTGGGCAGTACGGCATGCCTCACGGACAGTACCGCAGTTTGCCCACGGCGAAAGACCCTCGGGAGAGTGCTGCCATGGCCATGGCGGAGATGCAAAACGGTGCCTCGTTGCAGGAATTTGGCGGGTGCGAATCTCAACTCGAAACCGAAGCGAGAGCAGTTGACTGACCATTTCACAGAAACCCGTATGCACCGCACATTCCATCCAACCTCAACATGGACATCCTTGCTCCTGTCAACGCGGACCCGACACAATATATGGCACCGATGGACTTGTATGATACAATTTGGGGTGGTACGTTTCCTCGTATACAACCAAGCACAATGTCGAACGAACTGACCTGGCTGCTAGAATCACCCGATCCATGGAGCTCAAACATGGACGCTATGAATTTCGACTTCCTGGCGCAACCACCGCCAGGGCAGTCCCAGCAGCAATTCTACTTTTGACGAATAATGACGATCATGGACAACGTTTACATGTTTATTTGGGCATGGTGTAGGAATTGTGTAGCGGAGCGATTGGGCGTTTGTACTTTGATAGCATGAATCCGATAGGAAGTCATTGTTTGCCTTATGGGCACGTGAAACATCGTCAGGGCTCTCTTTGATCATCCAAAGCCCGTAGGCGTTCAGATCGCGATGGAGCGGGAGCAGAGGTTCTCACACATCGTGCTGAACCATCTGTCCCGCATCGCAACACGACAATCAAGGCTCATCATCCGATGGGGGTGCTGTAAAGGGGCACGGCAGACGCACGTGGTGAAGGGTTGCTTTGGTGCTGGGCGGTTTGCTTCTTTGTGTCTATTTTATCTTTCTCGGTCTCGTCTATTTCTTCTTGCGAGAAGTGCTGCTGACGATTTTCTTCTTCAAATGCTTCGGCATCTTCTCCTTTCTCTTCTCGCGCTTCGCTTCCTTCACAGCCTGTTTGTGTTGCTTTTGCCAGGTTAGTATTTCACGTCAAGTAAAAGAAGGCCGTAACTCACCTTCTTCTCATCCTTATCTTCGAATCGCTTTCCGCGCGGCCTGCTCGTCGAGTCGTCAAAGTCAGAGTCGTCGCTGTCCAGCGCAGCGCCATCGTCGGACTCTGTGCCCTCAGCGCTGTCGTCCTCCTGCTTCTGGCCTTCGTCCTGGCCCTTGTCGACGACAGAATCGGCGAGCAGATTGCTGTACACGAGATCCTTGCCGCCTCCCTTTTCCAGCTTCTGGCCGTCCTTCTCCACGTCGTAGACCTGCTCCAATGTCTGGGGGATGTACTGGTTGCGGAAAACCTCATTGTCAACTTGCATCGCATCCTCATCCCCCTCATCGGGGCGCGACTCGTAGAGTTTCTCGAGAGCCTCGCCCATGGCGGGCTCGTCAGTGGGCAGGTCGGCAGCAGTGATAAAGTCGTAGATCATGCGGTCGGTGAGCGTGTCGACGCCCTTTCTCCGGAAGAAGTCGCCAACATTCTTGATATCCATGCGCAGGAACTCGAGAGAACGAGGGTGGTCGGGCTCGACACTCTGCGACACGTCGATGATGTACAGCGTCTGCTTGTGGTACAGAATGTTGTACTCGCTCAGATCGGCGTGGACGAGACGGCAGACTTGGAACATCTTCCTCATCAAGCCGAGTAGCTGGATGTAGAGCATCCGCCACTCATCCTGGTCCTCGATCGTGGCGTCGCGCAGGCGAGGGTAGGCCCAGCCCTTGCGGTCGCCGAGGAAGCTCATGGCCAGGACGTGCAGCTTGAGGGAGAGAGGCTCCGGGGACGGGATGCCAGCGCTGTATATCCTCCGCAGGTTCCTGTACTCCTTCTCCGCCCACAGCTTGACCATCTTGCGGTTGTTGCCCTTGTCGAAGCCTCCCTTGAAGCGGTGCTCGCCAGTGATGTACCTCTCGCGGTCCTTGAAGACGAGGATGCTTGTCTTGTAGACCTTGATCGCCCTCTGGATGGCCTCGCCCTGGTCGTCGTGCGACACGGCGCCGTACACGTTGGCCTCTTTACCGGTACTGATGGCACCGTGCACCTCACTGACGACGCCGCGGTTGATCATCTGCAGCAGGATCATGCGGGTGCGCTGATCGAGCACCTGGTCGCTCGTCGCCCGGTCGGCCTTGTCCTTCTCCCTGTCCTCGCCTTGCTTGACATCGTCGAGGCGGATCTTGGCTGCGTGCTTGGAGAGGGCAGAGACTTGGTCGTCGACGCTGGCGAAGGTGTTGGCGGAAGGTTTCTGGGTATTCGATCGGGGTGCATTCATGCCTCGCTGGCGGTTGTAGTTCTTTGTGAGGTCGCCCGACTCGGGATCCCACTCCTCGGCGGACTCGTTGCCGTCAAAGATGTCATCGTAGTCGTCTTCCTCGTTCTCGTCGTTGGGCGAGGGGTCGGCGGGCGCGCCACGGTGCATCCGCACCTCTGGGGGGACGGTGTCGCGATCATAGCCCTGGTTGGGCGTGTAGCTGTGTGTCGGTTGGTGAGGGTCAGCCGGCGACGGCGCCGCTGCTGCTGGTTGTTCGGCTGACATTGTGATTGTTGGATGTGAATATTTTCAGGGTCGCGGTCGCGGGGTCGCTGATTATTTCTTGGAGGGGCGAACAGGGGAGGGGAGTGGCCCTGAGCGTCGAGTCTGGGCTCCGGTGGCTTGGGTCTTCTCTTCGAAAACCACTCTGCTTCAATAGTTCTGGCTCTCTGCAGGATCGGGTATTCCTTACAGGCCGCAAGAATAATATTGCTGCATGTAGATATATTACAGAAGTGAGAAAAAGACGATGAGTCAACATTCAAATGCAGCGTTCATGACGCAGAATGAGTCCATCAACGCTATCGATAGCGAGAAATTAAAATGGAGACACATCTCCCTGCCTGACAGGCGCGTCGACGCTTGCAACTTGAACACTCCGATCAACTCCCAACTGGATCCACGACTATCACGCCCCTCAGGCATCCCAGCCTTAGACACTCGATCGAGTCACAAAATGCCATGATGCTTTTGATTTTGCATCACAGCGAGATGATTCACCGCCACATCGTGGGGCTGAGCCTATGGGCCTCTGGTTATTCGTCCGCTGCAGTTCAACCTGATGGCGGAAGCCCGACGTGCTCACAAGGTTCACGCTCCACTTCTCTTCGATGACTCGTCATGTACCTCTCTCGCAAGGCTGATTCTGCACGATTCTTTGCCAAGACTGTGAGTGCACGCTTACACGAGGATCGGACAATGTACATTGCAATGGCGCCTTGATGCGGCGCAACCTGCTACAGGGGCGTGTGACTCTAAGCATGCAATGGACTCACCACTCGCCTCCACTCTCGAGCTCTCATTTCACCCAAGGAGCGGCACTGATGCCACTGGAGGAACTTGGGGAGTAAAAGTCCCGAGTTCGGCAGATCAATACCAGGGCCGGGACTCGAGGTCGCGTGAGAACGTGCACTCCTCAGTGAAGAAAGGTTCACACACAACCCGCACTTCTCGGAGCGACAGAGCAGCAGAGAGACTCGATGGACTCCCTTGGTAATACAGCAGCCCGCTCGTTGAAGACGCGTCGACGCGCGTTACGATCGAAACGCAATGTCTCAGAGTTCCCGTCTGCCCATGGAGCTAGAAGACCCGGCCTCCAATGAAGGGCCCATCTCAATTAAGCATATTTGAAAATGCGAGCTACAGCCTTGTGTACATTCCCGACCACCGGCTTCTCAGGGGAAACCGGCATTCCAGCATGCCTTGGATCAAGCGATCACACATGGCGATGACCGATGGATTGCTGGGCAGCGTGCTTGAAGGGAGAGCTGGATACTCTGTTGAAAAGGCTGGTCCATCGAGTCTCCTGTCCTGGAGGTCTTGGCCTTCAACTCTCGTTCTCCAGCTTCAGCTGCTCGTCTTGCAAGTTTCCGTGTCACTCGTTCCTTTCCTTGTTTGAGAGCTAGATCATCCCCACGATGAGGTTCGTTTCACTCCTTTGCGCAGCACCTCTGGTGTCTGCAAGCATCATTCCCGTGCACCAGGCTTTGGACTCTCGAGATGCGGTGGTAAATGAAACCGCACAGGCAGTGCCGAAAGCCAACAAGCGTTTCAGCCTTGGCGAGGTGCCAAACGTCGACTACAAGGGCGGCGATGCGCCTCTCGAGCTGATCAAGGCCCATACTAAATACCAGAGCGAGCTACCTCCATGGTTGCGGAGTGTGGTTGAGTCGAACCCTGACTTGTCCAGCAAGTTCAAGAGCTACCTGCAGATGGGCGGTATGTAACCGAGAAGATGGGGAGCAGGACGGCACTAACAAAGCTGCAGGAGATGCTGGCATGACTGGCACTGTGTCGGCGAGCCCTCCCGCTTTCTACGATGTGCAATACGTTGTCCCAGCAGACATTGGCACGCCTCCACAAAGGACGTTTCTCAACCTCGATACAGGTTCTTCCGATCTGTACGCATTCTGAGCTCAGAGTCGCAGACGGCAAGCTGACAGAAGTAGGTGGACCTTCAGTTCCGACACATACCAACCGCAAGTCCGTAACCAGATTCTGTATCGACCGCAGGACTCATCCACCAGCGAGCTTCTGAACGGTGAATCATGGTCCATCCGCTACGGCGACGGCGCGGAAGCGTCCGGCATCGTATACCAGGACCGCGTCGCACTCGGTGGCGTCCACTTTGACCAGCAGGGTGTCCAGTCAGCCGTGCAGGTCTCCTCTGCCATCTCCGGAGACTCCTTCTCCTCTGGCATCATGGGCATGGCATACACCTCGGGCGCCAACACCGTGCGCCCGACCAAGCAGAAAACGTTTGCCGAAAACATCCGCGACGAGCTCGAGTCCCCCGTCTTCACGGTCAATCTGCAAAAGGGCCGGCCTGGCAACTACAACTTTGGCTTCATTGACGAGTTGGAGCACACGGGCAAGATTGCGTACACCAAGATCACGGACAACGCGGCCTTTTGGAAGGTGCCCATTGCCGGTTACCAGGTGGGCGACCGGACGTTTCGCCAATACGCGTGGGAGGGCATCGTGGACACGGGCACCACCCTGCTCCTCGTCCCGGACGACATGGTCAACGACTATTACTCTGCCATTCTTGGGGCTCGGTACGACCCCAGGGTTGGTATGGTGGTCTTCCCCTGCGACGCGTCCGTCCCGGATTTCAAGTTCGGATTTGGTAACTTTAGGGGCGTCATTCCCGGCAACTACGTTCGCTATGGCCAGTACACCGGGAGCGACTGCTTTGGGGGGATCCAGTCAAGCGAGGGTATCGGCATGGCGATTATTGGGGATGTCCTTATCAAGGCGCAGCTGGTGGTGTTTGACATGGGTAACGGCACCGTGGGCTTTGCCAACAAGCAGCTGTCCTCTGATTGAGTTGCTTGATATCGGATTTTGAGACAATATGACTTTAGATGTGGTATGGTTGAGAGCGTCTCTTGCTTAGTGACATTTAAAGGTCGAAGACACTGCTGGACTAGTACTTTCCCGGCCTGAGTGCGCAGTTTGCGTTCCCTGCCGCAATGAGACTTATAGTTATGGAATGCGTATACTAAAACATACCCTGATCCGCCTAAGCCGTGTGATACTGCGGAGCAGTGTTCCGTCGCTCCCGGCGGTACTGGAGTGCGAGGTCACCTAGGTTCAAATTACCGTTGTCCGCGAACTGGCTCCCGGAGAGGTTGCGCTGCTGTGGCGTTGCTTTCATTTTCATGCTGGTCTATCTGTTCCACTTACGGTTCTGGTGACCGAAACGAAGCCTCACTGGTCTGCCCAACGAACCGCCTTTCCTAGGTTATAGTATCCACTGGGTGCACAGGACGATCTCTGATTTTTGGACCCCCCGTATCCTGCCCCAGATTTTCGCTTTACTTCACCTCACCACCACTGTGAGCTGGGGGACAGATTAGAGCCTGGCTCGGCGGACTCGCGGGAGCAACACAAAACATCGGCCTAGAGGACCTCAAGAGACGACGATGACACAGCTCATCACAAGCTGAACATCTACTAAGGCGCAAAGCGAAAATGTTTCTGAATTCCACTTATACTGACGTTGCTGTATATCCTGCCGTACCTTCCCCTTCAGGTCCGAACATCGTTTCCTCTCGTACCGTGATTAAATTTCCCAATTATTCCCTTTTCTAAGAGTGCCATTTTCATTAAAACAATATGCATACTATATACTATGTGCGCAACTTGCTCAATATATCGCATTCAGGTGCATTCAAAGACCATTTCTAAGAGCGACGTATCATTGGATGCCAGCCAACCTAAAGCACCGCTATCGCCTTGTGCCTTCAGCTTCATTGTTCTAGCGATCTTCACATATCGCTGGACCTCGGTCGGCCCGAGCTCATCAAGCTCCGTTCGATGATCTTGCACTTCTAAAACACTGGTTTTAGAAAGGGGAGAAAAGCTGGAATAGCGAACCTAAACATACCTGCTGTTGTTGTTGTTGTGGCCCGAAGCTTGCGGTTTTTGAATGACAATAGCAGCAACGCTCCCTCAGGAACATTCCCCCCATGGAAGCATACTCTGCCTATCTCAGAGGCTATTCGTATCTCGGATTGGGTTGTTGTATGCTCGGAGGACCATATCGAACGAAGTTCCTTCACACGGTTCGTCCATAACTTCATAGCCTCGAGATTCGCGAATTCTGGATAAAGATCGTGCAGCCCAGCCCCGGTGAGTTGTGCCAAGGATACGACGCTAGACCGCCCAGTATGATGCAAGATTCCCTGCGAAATATACTCTCCATTGTCATAATCCGGTTTCCCGAGACGAAAATCGAAAAACCCCTTTATCTCTTCGTCGAGCTTTGGGGCCTTGCTGTACTCCCGAAGCAGTGATTTGTCTCGAGCGAACTGCCCATGAGGAAACTTCCTCGTGTCGACCATGCAAATTTTGACATCAGAAGGGTCAGAGTTGAAATGCCGGCGTCTCCAGATCGCGTATTGAAGTACAAAAAGTAGAGAACTACTCCACGACATTAGGTTGTCAGTGTCTTCCCCCCCGAAACATGAATTAGTCAGATGCTTATGCAGCATTCGTGTTGCTCTCTCCCTTGGCCTTGAGAGGAGATCGCGTTTGCTGCCCAGCGATTCCGTGGAAATACTCTCCATAGAAGCTACGACATTTTTGTTGCTCCTGCCTAAGCTTGCATCATCGAACGCCCGGAATAAGTACCGCGGGACATCTGCAAGCCGGCATTGACCTGCTGCTGGATAGAATAATGTGGGCCCATCAGGACAGTTACCGAGCGCCGAAACCCAGAACCTAATCCATTCTTCTCGTTGTTTTCTCTCACTCTCGGATTTACGCTCACATCGTAAACGAAAGGCTGCAGCATAGCCATCGTCGGCCGCACGATCTTCATGTTCGTAGTATTGTTCGCTCTCGAAATCGGGGTCATAGGGCCACTCGAGACTAGCTTCGCCCAAGGGAATGAAATAGTTGTCGGAGTGCAGGGTACCAGAGGTATGGAGGGATTGGCTGTAGCACATCTCCAAAATCTCCCGTAGAACGTTGGTGTCATCGCCGGCGCTATTGAGAACATCGCGAGCAATGCTCTTGACCTTATCATCGAAGTGCGACAGCATCTTTCGCGCCAATGTTTCCTGAACTGCAAGGGACGTAATAGAAGCTACAAAAAAGCGTTCGCAGGCATCGCTGAACGTCTTTGTGATGCTTGCAAGAGCGTTGGCTCTTGTTCTTAGAGAGCTTAGTTGCGCGATGTCTTGGCTACTCAAAGTAGGACTGGCTTTGGCCAAGGGCAAGACTTCTCGTGCATGTGTGTTGGTAGCTTCGGCAGATTGTATGAGGGCTCGCAGTGCGTCGACGAGGATTATCTGATGTGAGCTCGCGCGATCAGAATCTGCGCAAGGCAACACGGTCGTCCCATGAGCGAGCCGCAATCCTTTGATTGAGTCGACAAGACTTGGAATGTCTTCCGCCATGGCTTTGTAACTCTGATTTGGCGAGCGTTTTTTGAAAGGTGTTGTATGTTAAATCCCAATTTCAAGAGCCATCATTCTTCCTCGGTTGAGCTATCTCCCCTTACTGAGTCGTTGCGGGGTATCTGATGTTGTCCTGAAGTGTACCGTTCGAATACTGCCTTGTGCACACTGTATGGAGACACTTTAAACTTCCGTGGTTCTATTTGAGAGGAAGCTGTGTATGCGCCAGACTGTAATACTAATTATACCGCCACACGGAGTCCATTACCTGAGTGCAAGGAACTTGGTCTCGGCAATATCTGCGCCACTCGCAGAAGTAGTTCTCCAGGGGGTTTCATTCTACCACATGATCCTGACTATGCACTTCTGTTAACAGAACAATTTCTGTAATATAGACACAACCCATCGTCAGCAACGAGCTACCACCTAACTCGATGCAGCACCGATACTCTCAAGGCACAGTATCCAGCTACGAGCATAAAGTTATTTATTATAAGATGTGTATTATGACTATAAACTCGCCTAATTTTGCGGTCATACTGTATGAACTTCTACACCAGCGGCGACGACCACCCAGAAGGCATAGGGTAGCCGTGGTCCCTGGTTTAGCAACAGCTCACCGGAGCTTTTACCCCACATACCCTGAACGCTTAACCCCGACAAGACGTCATGCTGTCAGCAGAGTGCATAGCCGATCCGGGGTCCAGGTCAGCAGAGCGCATGGAACAATGGCGAAGAGACATCGAACCCTCAAAGACTTTGTGGAAATTCCACAAAGCGCTTGTGTATATAAGTTGTGCGTATCTGCCCATTGGAAAATATGAAGCTCATCAACTCAGAGACCTCATAACGCAACCCTACAAGTCACAATGAAGCAGGACATCCTCATCCTGGGCGCTGGCGAGCTGGGCCTCGCCGTCGTGGAAGCCCTCGCCAAGCATCCCCTACACTCGCAGGCCAAATTGACTGTTCTTCTGCGCCAGTCCACCCTCGACACGGCTGCACCTGAGAAGAAGCGTACCGTGCACCACCTCAAGGGCCTAGGCGCGGACTTTGAAGGTGCCGACATGGCGGCGGCGCCTGCGTCTGAGCTCTCCGCCATTTTCAAAAAGTACGACACCATCATCTCGTGCTCTGGCATGGCCCTGCCACCCGGTACGCAGACCAAGATCACGGAGGCCGTCCTGGACGCTGGCGTCAAGAGGTACATTCCATGGCAGTTTGGCATGGACTACGATGTCATTGGCGAGGGCAGCTCGCAGGATCTCTTTGACGAGCAGCTGGCCGTGCGCAAGTTGCTCCGCGGACAAGACAAGACCACATGGACCATTGTCTCGGTGGGCGTGTTTATGAGTTTCCTCTTTGACCCGTGGTTCAACATTGTCAACATCAAGAAGAAGACGGTCAACGCGCTCGGGAGCTGGGATACGACCATCACCGCGACCACGCCGGAGGACATTGGTCGCGTGGTGGCAGAGGTCGTCCTCCATCCAAAGGAGCTCGCAGAGCAGAGTGGGATTGTGTATACGGCAGGCGATACAGTGTCCTACGGCCAGCTGGCGGACCTTGTCGAAGCGCGGTGCGGCACATCCTTCCAGTGCGAGCTCTGGGACTTGGAGGCCCTGAAGAAGGAGATGGCGGACAATCCTAGTGGTAGGTTCAAGTACTGGGACGCATTTGCGCAGGGAAGGGGAGTGGCGTGGCCACGGGAGAAGACGATCAATCACGAGCGTGGGATCGCCACGACTGATATCAAGACCTACCTTGAGAAGATGGAGTTGGACCATTGATGTAGACGGTCGCGAGTGTTGCGAAGAATTGAGTGCTTGTTGGCGTCGTTGGGAGTGCCGCTGTCATGGGACTGTCAAGTCGCTGGTGCATGTCTCGCACATGATGTGCAAATGCCGAGCTGTCTGAATGCTGGGTGTGCTTTGACGGTGCGCGTCCAATAGGGTGAGGGTGATGCGTCTTGAGTTGATGGTAGCAGACGACGCAAGCGGGAGGATGGAGGGTGTAGAATACCGGGTACGGCGGCGCTTATCGGGCTTCCTCTTATCAGCAAGCAACTCCGGTACGTACCCATGCGTAGCGTAGCGTAGCGGCTCAGATTGAAGATAACAGACCAGACCTTGAGTGCTTGCGGTCTCACGGATGCATCGGTGATCTTGCGCATTCCTCGCCCTGATTGCGGTACCAGCGGTTTCACCATTTGCATCAAGCCAGCAATTATGACGTTGGGCGCGACCCTGAACCGGATCTGGTTTCAAGGCGCGAAGCCGCTGGTGATGTCCAAACAAGCCTCCAAGGTCACACAGCCTGAGCATGTCAGTCTGGACTCCAGTCCCCGTCTGGAGCCTGGCGGATGGACCCAGGCCTGGGCTGAGACGGGCTACAGGGGGATGCAGCGAAGCCAAGCGCTGTAAGACGCTCAGCTCCAGGCTTCCTTCCCTCCAGTCCCCCAGGCCTGTGAACGTCGACAGCAGGAGCCCCGTGACCATCTTGCATTGCGCGATGACTGGAAATGGAGTCCAGTCCATGTCCCATCCACAACACAACTGAGACGCCAGACTTCTATCAATGCACCAATCTCACTCGTCACGGATCCGTAAGCCCATCGGCCTCGAGGCACTGCTGTGAACGACAAGGCTTCCCCGATTCCCCCTAGAGCGGGTGACGCCATGCCTAGTCACACTGTCGAACCGCATCCGGCCGCCGCCTTGAATCGCTTGCGCCACACAGAAAGCCGAGGGCACCTCCATGCGGCAATGCCACCATCATCGCCCAGGCCCGATTCGCGATAGGTGACTCACGGTCATGCGCCCTCTCCAGCGAGCAGCGTAATTCCACACCCTTCTGCTTTTATTGCACAATTCCGACCATATGACTCCCCATCCGGCCAATCACGCAACACGCGCCCTTGTCTCCGGAGTCCCACGGTGGCCGCTCTGCTTGTTTGTTCGCGTCCATCGAGCCCAGTAGTGGTCGGTACGTACTAGGCCAAACGCTGATGGCCGGCCGGAGCCTTATCGCCTGCCACACAGCATAGGCATCGATTCAATATAAGCCTAGTTCCTGTTCCCCTGATTGCTAGCAGGTCTTCCTCTGCTTCGCTCTCTGCATTCTTTTCAGGATTATCTGGCCCTGTTGTTTTTCATCACGACACCTACCGTAGACTGTTAACCCACTTCAGCACATCGATTTACAACACACCACCCACCATGGACATCACTATGGACACACCAACAGGCGACATTCCTACCATGTTACTAGGCGGGGATCGTCACTTTATCAATAAGCGAGAGCATTCTCAGCGCAGGCGGACATTCAACCACCGTCTACGGGCTGCAGCGAAGCAGTATCGCACCGAGCATCCAGATCAGCTCCCCTGCAAGAGTATCGGCTTCACCAGCCGCGAAGAGTGTCAGGACCTCAAGCGAGCCCAGCAGGATATCAAAGACCCGGCACGGCTGCGACAACACATCGAGGCGGATCTGCGCTGGAAGCATCACCAGGAGGAGAGCCCGCAGAGGCGGTCGAAGCGAGGTCGTCTCACCACCAACCTCAATCACGAAAGCTCCATCGAGCTCGCCAGGAGCAAGATTGAGCTACCCAGCGACCGAAAGCTCCAGCGATGTCCCAGCCTAGAGCGGCAAGACGCCTTTTGCGACGCCCGCACCAAGAGTCGCGTCCAGGTTGTAAAGCAGATGGCGGCGGGACCCTTGGGGGATGATGCGCAGGTTGCCGAGCTCTATCGCATGGGTCTTCTCTACGACGAGCAGGATTCGCAAGCGCAAGCACAGACGGACTCGGACATCCACCTGAACGACATTCAGCACGAGGCGCCTGCCTATTCGATCCGCCCCGCCCGTCGTCGCAGCCACCACAAGTCGAGGAACGGCGACCAACAATACAACGAGAGTCTCCCCCTTAACCTGTCCTTTGCCGACCTGGGCACGGACAACGACCTCGCCCCGTACTTGGCCTCGCAGGAGGACAACACCAGCAGTGCCTCTTCGCAATCATTTACACACTCGCGCCGGGCATCGCAACAGACGGCGCCCCTGCGCGTCATCTACGAACTCGCCACATCCCGTCCTTCCTTTGACGTCGATACCTCGCAACCCCCCGACCTCATGAACGACTCGCTGTCCGACTACGACTGCTTCACCGACAGCGAGCTGGACGACTCGCCCTCACAGCGGGAGGTCCAGGATCCTGCAGGTCCCTGGGTGTTGCTAGGCGACGACGATTGATCAGGCCAGTGACGGCGATCCTCCGAGGGAGGATGTGTACAGCGAGTGTACAGTGGACATGTTTGAGTATTTACACGTGTCTTGTGTAGATCTTGCATAGCGAACGGAATTGGGAAATTTGGCGTTTGGTATTCAATTTACTTCTTTTCTTTTCCTACATGGGAGTGTCTGTTCTCTGATGATTGATTGATTGCAACTGCCGGGTATTATGTATTAAATAGGTCCGGTGTCCACGACGGAATCCCGAGCGGGGCCGCGTGGTTCCTCCGGATGGATATGGAGTAATAAGACGAAGGCACCGTAAAGTCTCCGTAGAAAGTGCCCGGGGATTGAATTGCAGAGCTTCGAGGGATATAAGTTCCCCAGGGAAGCCCGTGGATTTCTAGTCATATAATCATTTCAAGAACCCCCAATCTGCTCTTCGGTCTCCTAAATTGAAGCAGATCCTCTGCTAGCCTCATGGTCTCTCTCAAAATGTCACCGACCCTCTTCGACGTAGTCATCATCGGCGGTGGCCCCGGCGGCCTGTCCATCGCCACAGCTCTCGCACGACAGACACACACGGCCGTCGTCCTCGACTCGGGGCGGTACCGAAACGCGGTGTCCAAGCACATGCACAACGTCCCCGGGTTCGACCACGTCGACCCTGCTGAATTCAGGGCCAAGGCCAAGGCCGACCTCGTCAAGCGGTACAAGAGTATCGAGTTCCAGACAACTGAGATCAAGGAGGTGAAAAGGGCTGACGATGGCACCTTTGAGGTATCGGATGGACAGGGCGCCGTGTGGCGCGGTAAGAAGCTCGGTCTGGGAAGCGGCGTGCGGGACCGGACCGAGGATGAGGTCAAGGGATACGAGGAGTGCTGGGGACGTGGCATGTACGTCTACACTGATCCTCCGTGTCTTGAGAGAGCGGCGATGCTAACGGCAGAGATAGCTTCCACTGCCTCTTCTGCCATGGCTTTGAGGAGCGCGGCACAGAGACGGCTGGGTTCCTCGTCAACGACATGATGACGGCGCCCACGAACCCCATGCCACCCGCAGACATGATCACCCACGTCTCGCGCATGGCCAAGCGGCTGGCGAAGAACGTAATCATCTACACAAACGGCCGCGCGGAGCTGGTCGACGAGCTCAAGGCCAAGATCCACTCGTCCAAGATCATCGTCGACAACCGGGTGATCGACCATCTCAGCCTGGTAGGCGAGGGCCCTCACGTCAAGATTACCTTTGAGGACGGGACGACCAAGACGGAAGGCTTCCTCGCGAGCCACCCCAAGGTCGAGCAGCGCGCGGGCAGCCTGGTCGAACAGTTGGGGCTAGAGATGACGCCGGGCGGCGACATCAAGGCCAACCCGCCCATGAACGAGACGAGCGTCAAGGGCGTGTTTGCGGTGGGCGACGCGGCGACGCCGATCAAGAGCGTCATGCAGGCCATGTACATGGGCATGTTTGCCGGTGTGGGCATGGTGACGCAGCTGCAAATCGAGCTGGAGCTGAAGGACGAGCTGTAGGCCGGTCTGCCGGGTATTGAAGAATAGAGAAGATTCATTAGTCCAATCGCAACCCATCCCCAGCGCCCAGCTCGACGAATTCGTAGTCCGGCGCCTTGCCCTCTTGTTGCCGCATCTGCTTCTCCTGGTGCGCCACAGCCTCCTTGACGGAATACTGTACCCGCCGCAGGAACGGCGCGATGAGACCGCCGCCCGTCTTGACCTCGTCATGCGTCGCGATCCAGTACTTTGCGCCGCAGGCGCTCACGGCACGCAGACCGTTGAGAGCCCCGAGATTGAGCTGCTTGGTCATCCAGATACTCACGTCATGCAGGCCGTGGAGCAGGGCCAGCGCGCTGACGCCCGACGCGGACAGCGCGAGGAGGTCCTTGCTCTCGATGCCGTGGGGGGAGTAGATGATGGCCTCGGCGGCTCCCTGGCCTGCGAGGTCAAAGGCGATGAAGACGGCGGAGTGGTAGTAGAGCGCGTTGCCGGGGGTGGTGACCCTCCCGATGGCGAGCCAGGGCGGCAGGCTCCCGACTGTCAACCTCTTCCAGTCGACGCCGTCGCCGAGGGCAGGCGTGGTGACGACGGTGTCAAAGTGCGCCCATCCTCGTATGAGGTCGGCAGCGACGTCGGTGGCGAAGATGGGCGTGGTCTGGGGTAACTCCTCCAACGTCGCTCTGTGACAGTGGTCCGTGAACTCGTGCGATATGGCCACCAAGTCGATCATACTGTCGCCTGTGAAGTTTCCGTCGGCCCGTCGCGCCTCGAGGTCTCGTAGGATGACATTTAACTCCGCGATTGTCGCGACGCTGGGGGGCACAACGTGCCATTGGGTGCTGAACCAAGAGGCGACGTCACTCTGGGGTCCCTGCAGCCACGGGTCGAGGAGGACGTTGTAATGTGTCCGACCGCTGGGAGGGACTGCTGACGACGGGTAAGGGATCTGGACGAGCCATGTCGTGTCTGCGTTGAGGTGTATGAGCAGCGGTCGTCGTGGCTGCGCGTGCAGGCGGTTGGCCCAGTCGTCGAGGTCCTTGACGTGGATGTGCTGCGCGCTGGTCATGACTGCAGTAGCAATGGGATTGTCTCCAAGGTCGCCTGGGTTAGATAGTTGAGCTGCAATGAATGAGCGCGAGAGCGGCGCGACAGCAGCTCGCGAGAGAGTGAGGCGGCGAGGCCATAGACCAGCGCATCATAGATTCAGGGTCTGGTGGTGAGTGCGGGGAGGATCGTGCTAGCGGGGTTACTTCCGTTTGCACAGAGAACATGTCGTATTCGATGTATCTCCGTTAAGGCGATGCGCCGCTCCCCTGAGTGACGACTGAGGGATGCCTAACTTGAACTTCTGTGTGAACCATGATCCTGCAATTGTCAACTTCCAATCCGCTCAACCAGAGTCGCAGGTCTCTCTCTCCGCACCATGTCTGATTTAAAGGAGCAATTGGTCAGAGGCGCCACACTTGACGCTATTGTGTCGCCAGCGATAGCTTGAAGAACCGACATCTCTAGGGCCGATCTGACAGGGCTTGAGCTCAATGACGGCACACTAACAATCTCTAGTACAATCTTGCCCCTCCACATGTTAGTGCGCCGTTCAAGACCTTGACCACCTCCGCTCGACGATGTCCATCTATCAAATCACCGCGCCGCAGGATGCATCGGCCAAAAGTTCATCGTTCATCATGAATAGCTGATGCCGGCAGAAGACCCCTCGATCATTATCCATCAAAGGGCCTGAACGCAGTCACCCTGTCCTTTCTCCTCCGCATCCAGCTGCCCCGTCACCAACCAGCCGAGGTCACAAAGACACAAACGCCGACTCTTGCTTTTTCTCGCGATCCACTCCCCGGGGGACGCAATGACAATTTGACACCCAGCCCGGCGCGCGGCCAACGGCAGATCTGCATATCCTCATTAATCCCGCCGATCCCCAGGCGCTAGGGACTGAGACACACATATCCTCCTCCGCTCTGCTCGGGCAATTTTGCTGCCTCTGGACATGGAGCGCGAGCCAGCAAAAGCAATCACGTTGGTCTTGCCACTGTACGCGTGAGGAGAGATGAGGAGACTGCTCTTGGAGCACTGCACGAGCGCGCTCTGAACTCCAAACCAACTTGTTGTCGGGCATGCACTAGGTGGACACGACTACCGTATATCTCCGGACCGTACAGGATCCGGCACTTGTCATCACAGATTGGAGAAGAGAAAATGAACTGTCTGTCAGTTATCACACGATCCCAGATCTCACATGCGAACTGGCCACTTGGGCTCCCTGGCCCGCGACCACGTCCACGGTTCACCCAGGTCCCACAGAGACCGTCGTCAAGGCCGAGAGTGTCAAACAGATGGGAATCTCAATCGCAATCTCAACTCCAGTCACTATTCATTTAGATTGATCCAAGCTCAGCGGCAGAGCGGGAGGGGCTGAGACCCGCACACATCGGCTTTCCTTGCAGACAGCACCGCGTAGTGATGCCAAGCTGTTTGTCAACTCTAGCGCCATGTACCCAAGGGTGTCCCGCGCGGATCTCCAGCGGCGACAAGAACATCGGGAGATGAGGGCACAGGTAGGGGGCACGACGATGTGGCCCTATCCTGGACTCCTGAGAGGACAGAGTGCGGACGGCCGTCCAAGACTAGACTCGCATCGCCAGCCGAGACAAACTGCACGACCAACAGCAACTCGGCTAGTCTATCGACGGCTAGGTATAATAAGCTCTCGACATCCCCGTTGAATAAGTCGATCGCCTCTCCCGCCATCCGAAGATCGTCTCTCTCCTCTTCTCAGTCAGCTGGCCCACTCTCTTTAATCCCCCAACTGCCACTCCTCTCATCCTCCTTAGCGGTCAACAACATGAAGTCGACAACTCTCCTGGCGGTGGTGAGCACAGCGACACTGGCACTGGCGCGCAAGTGTCACGATATCAAGGTGCCCGTCTCCATCTCCGCGGAGAACATGGTCTTCGACCTCGAGCCGCCGACCACAGAGATTGACGTGACCAACTTCTATCTCAACCTGGCCCAGCAGGGCGCCAACTTTCCAGGCGCACTCACAACTGGTGTAAGTACCCCTGATACTCCTCAGCAAGCGAGCCATCAGAAGGGCTGACACATAAATGGACAGACCGCCAAGGTATCAGGGCACTACGTGCTCCAGACCACATACTGCGAGCCAGACGACGGCCCAGGCCACACCCTCCAGGTCATGACGCACGGCGTCGGCTTTGACAGGTCCTACTGGGACCTCCCCTTCCAGGCCCCCAAGTACAGCTACGTCGCCGAGGCCGTCGATGTCCACGGCTACTCGACCCTGACCTGGGACCGCCTGGGCGTCGGCATGTCCACGCACCCCGACGACACCGTCAACGAGACCCAGCTCGCCCTCGAGGTGGCCGCCCTCAAGGCCCTCACCAAGCGTCTGCGCGCCGGCAAGGTCTGCGACATCCCCACGCCCTACCACTCCATCGTCCACCTCGGCCACTCGTTTGGGTCCGCCATCACGTACAACCTCGTCAACGACGACCCAAAAATCAGCCAGGGCATCGTCCTCACCGGCTTCAGCCAGATCTCCGACTTTCTGGGCCAATTCGCCCTCGGCGCCAACTTTGTCCCCGTCCGCGAGGTCGCCGCCCTGGCCGCACGGTACGAAGAGGGCTACATCGCCGCCGGCAGCGCTGTCGGCGTCCACATTGCCTTTTTGCCCCCCGGCGGCGAATTTGACCCGGATATTCTCGATTTTGGCTTTGCACACGCTCAGCCGCATACCACGGGGGAGCTCCTCACCGTCGGCGTCGGCACGGGTGAGATCAATGCCTTTGCCGGCCCGTGCATGATCATCACCGGCGAGCGGGACGTGCCCTTTTGCGGCGGTGACTGCATGGGCACCGCGCCCGTTGATGGCAAATTTGACAACCTCATCCAGGCGTCTGCACCCATGTTCCCCCAGGCGTCTGTCTTCAACGCCACTGTCGTGCCAAAGGCGGCGCACGGGTTGCACTTTGGGTACTCGGCCCCCGATGTGTTTGCCACCATCCTCGACTTCCTCGGTACGCAGGTGTAGGGACGCTGGCGGCTTGTGGAATTCAAAAATACCCCTTTCTATTTCTTCTCGTTCATCATTGATGGTGCCTACTTCATGTAGGCTTGACGATATGTAATCCTTCGCGTACATATTCTCATATCGCTGGCCATGGAAGTATTCCCTTACCGCTTAGGTAGATAATAAAGCAAATAATTAATCTTTACATGGATACTAATGCAAGCCCCACGAGATGAAATCTCTCGGCTGTACGGAGTACCTGGCAGCAAGACACGATCAGACATGCATACACATAATCTCACAGAAACATACGGACCACTCACTCGAACATGCATATGAAACACGGCTGGGTCAGCTGACGATGGAAAGAAACAGCAACTTCATTCTCATCTCCTCCTTCAGACACTGCGAGATCCCTCCCCTATTATCCCCTCGTTCCCAACAGCGTCATCTCCCTTGCCGCGCGCGACCTCGACGCGGTAGACCTCCTCGGCCGTCCTCGTCGTCAACCGGCCAAAGTGCCGCAGAGGGGCGCCGCTCGCAAACAGCTGGTCGACCTCTTCGAGCGTGCGCCCCTTGAGCTCGGGGATAAAGAGCCAGGTGAGCGCGACCATGAAGAAGTTGGTCGAGCCGTAGATGAAGCCGACCTTGCCGCCGAGGTTGGCGTACTGTTCGTTGATGAGGTACGGCACGGTAAAGGAGGTGACAAAGGTGGTCAGGACCGAGATGACGCACGCGAGCAGGTTCGTCTTCTCCTTGACGCGCAGGGCGGCTGCTTCGGAGACGATGACAAAGGATCTGTACAGACACGGATGAGCATGGACAGCAGAGGAGAAGAAGAGATAGGTCTTGGCTTACACAGGCGCCCAGGAGAGGTTGTAGAAGAAGGAGAACATCATGAGCGACGTCACAATCAGGTCCCTCTCGTGGACGTTGAGGCTGTCCTTGGGCATGGTCCCAATGCCGCCCATGACATACAGCCACGCGCCCATGAGCGAACCGCCAAGCAGCAAGACGGGTCTACGCCCGACGGCATCGACGTAGAACCACGTAATGGCCACGGCGGTGATGCTCACAACGTTGGAGATGACATTGAAGAGAAACGCCTGCGACCGGAAGCCCTGCGACTGGTAGAACAGCACGCCATACTGGGAAGGGAACGCCTGGCCGGTGATCTGCTGCCCCAGCATCGCGAGGATGGCGACCCCCGTCCGGGTCCTGTTACTCGCGTCAAAGACCTCGCGCCAGGTGCCCCTTTCCTCGTGGGCGTGGGCGTACGCGATGGCTTCAATCTCCAGCTGGATGGCCTCCTCACCCTTGCCGGCCCGTAGCTTGCGCAGCTCGACCACGGCGTCCGCTCTGCGGCCCCGGCTCAGCAGCCAGCGCGGACTCTCTGGCAGCAGCGGCAGAAGCGCAGAGATGACGGCGGGCACGAGGAGCTGCAGCCCAATGGGGATCTGCCACCCCTTCCGGTCGGGGATGTGCTGCGTGCCAAAGGCGATGAGGGTGGCGATGAGCTGGCCAAACACAATCATGACCTGGATCGTCGAGCCAAACATGCCGCGCAGCACGCGAGGCGACGTCTCCGCCTGGTAGATGGGCACCACGACAATGGCCATGCCCGTCATGCCGTAGCAGATGATGCGTCCGACGGTGAACTGCGCCGCCGTCGTCGCCGTGACCTGCAGCACGGCACCGCTGTCCTGGGGATCAGTACTTGCACAAGAGAAAAAAAATGGTAACTCTCACATGACAGACGCGATGCAGAGACCAAGAATGGCCATTTTGCGGCCCCATCGCTCGGCAATCCATCCAGCGCCGATGCAGCCCTAGTAGAGAGATAACTGGTCAACCGTCTCGTTCCAGTCCAAGATCGAGCACCAGGTTCAAGCACACACAATCGCCTTGCCAAAGAACGGCGTCGCCGTCATGACGCTCGACAGCCAGCCCGGCAGCGCCCACAGGCCCGTGTCGGGGTTGTACGCGCCAAACTCGCGCTGGAAGCTCTGCATGGCCTGGACGCCGGAAAAGGTGCCAACGTCGTAGCCGTAGTTGAGCGCGCAGCACGCGAGGTAGCTGCCCTGTCAGACATGGTTCATTCATTCTGGGGTTCAAGAGGCCAAGTCGTACAGCATGATGAAGACGAGCATCTTGTTAAAGTGCCCGAGGCGCGCGCGCGCGCTAAGCCGCTGCGGACGAGCAGACACATCGTCTTTGGCCATGGCTTGCTCGTCCGCTGCTGCATGCATGCGCAGATCAATTCAATTCGGCGTCGGTAGGGCGCGAGACGATGTGGCTCATCACACAAGCTGGACGTCGTGAGGTTCAATGGTCGAGTGAGGATGAGGCAAAAGATGAGGGGGAGACGAGACGCCCGGCTTCCTGCGAGTCGAGTCGAGTTTTCTGGGTTCGCCGCCGCCTTCGATAGCGCCCCCCCAACTAATAAGGTAGATGGAATAGAGCCGAGCCCGACAGCGTCATTGAGCGGAATGGCGGACTTCCCCTCATTCTCCCCAGGTCTGGTCTGGTGTTCGAGAATCGCTCATCCTCCCTTGCGAGCACGCAATACGTGAGCCCATCCCTTCTTCCCATGCAGTGCCTCTCGAGACAGCGAGTCTTTTCAGTTTGGGGCTGCGGTCTCGTCAGGTTATTATTAGTCGGCTCTGCAGTGTCGACGTAGATGGTGGAGTCGTGGAGACTCGCCGCGCAAGCATCTTGATCGCGAGGCCACATTCATCGCCTGCCATCCGTGTCTGCGCATCGTCAGAAGAGAAGAGGTGGGCGCTTCAAGGTCATATATATACAATTGATTAAGGTAGGTTAGATTCCTTACCGATCCCTGCTGACCCACCGCTTCTCGCCAGCCCACTCCATGTGAGCTGCGACTCCTCCTCTCCCTCCTCCTCCTCCTCCTCCTCACCATGTTGGGTCCCATTCCACGCTAGACGCAGCGAACCGGAGCCCGGATGCGCCTGTCGCCCAGAGCGAGACCCGTCGCACGCGGATGGATGGATGCCACTTCCACTCCCTCCCGCCGGTACTTGCAGGCCCAGGCCGACTTGCGCGCGCCTCTGACTCGGCGTGCATCATGGCATGTTGTCTGTTTGACGATAACGGCCGGCAGTGGCTTCAGACGGGCCACTGAGCGCAGCGCCATTTCCTGCGGGGAACCTAGATACCGCTGCTGCTGCTCGTCCCTGGTGCAGCCTCCCAGAACCCTTGACCTTGTTGTGAATGCGTCTCCCGATGCTCACGAGCGAATGACGTGCTGCCCAGCCCCAGCAACAAAGTCAAATCTTCGGAAAGATAATGAATAAAAGTAACCCGCTTGACACCTGCCAGCATCTACTACTTGGTATGTACGCGCCTAGCCAGCCACCCACCATCCCGAAACCTAGCCTGCCTTGCCTAGCCAGCGACTTCCGTTGCCAAGTGGGGATGACACCTGCGGTCCGGTTGTTTCGCCTAGGATGACGATCATAAATATGTAGCCGTAGCCGCTCTGTGGGTGCCTTCCACACACGCAAGTCCACCGTTGTCATTGCCAGGAACTCTCGTCATGTCGTCCGGCAGCGCCAAGAGGCCCAACTTCCTCGTCATCGTCGCAGACGACCTCGGCTTCAGCGACTGCGGCTGCTTTGGCTCCGAGATCCAGACACCTCACATCGATGCCCTAGCTGCCGAGGCCATACGCTTCAACAACTACCATGTGGCCGCCGCGTGTTCGCCCACACGGTCCATGCTGATGACGGGGACCGACCACCACATCGCCGGCCTAGGACAGCTGCAGGAGATCACACGCAACTCGCCAGCACACGCACACGCGCCCGGTCACGAAGGCTATCTCAACGAGCGCGTTGTGGCCCTCCCAGAGCTGTTGTCCGAGGGAGGCTACCTGACCCTCATGTCCGGCAAGTGGCATCTCGGCCTGAAGCCGGAACATCACCCCATCGCTCGCGGGTTCCAGAGGTCGTACGCACTGTTGCCCGGCTGCGCCAACCATTATGCCTATGAGCCTCAGTACGATGACCCGACGACGGAGCCGGAAAAGTTCTTTGAGACGGCGACCCGGGCACTCCATGTCGAAGACGACCATTACCTGCCTAGGCTGCCCGACGGCTGGTATAGCAGCGACGCCTATGCCGACAAGATGATCTCGTACCTAGAGGAGCGCGACGAGGAGGCCAAATCCAAACCCTTCTTCGCCTATCTGCCTTTCACTGCGCCTCACTGGCCCATGCAGGCGCCCAAGGACGTCTGCGACAAGTATCGCGGTCGATACGACGCCGGTCCGGATGCACTTCGACTGGAGAGGCTGGAGAGCCTCAAGAAGCTCGGCATGGTCGAGCCAGGCGTCAAGCCCCACCCCATGGTCATGACAGACGGGACCAACGAGAATTGGAACGAACTCCCCGAGGAGATCCGGCAAGCTTCTTGTCGCGCCATGGAGGTGTACGCCGGTATGGTCGACCGCATGGACTGGAACATTGGTCGGGTGCTAGACCACCTCAAGGCCACTGGGGAGTACGACAACACCTTCATCCTCTTTATGAGTGACAATGGCGCCGAAGGCGCCAGCTATGAGGCACAGCCAATCGTGGGCGAAAGTATCCAAGCCCACGTCCACAAGTACTATGACAACAGCCTCGACAACATTGGAAGGGGAAACAGCTTCGTGTGGTATGGGTGCCGCTGGGCGCAGGCCGCCACCGCCCCATCCCGCTTGTTCAAGATGCACTCCACAGAGGGCGGGTGTCGCGTGCCCTTGGTGGTCAAGCCTCCCATGGGCGCCAAGGGCAGCGCGGGGGTGATCACCGATGCGTTCTGCAGCGTCATGGACGTTGTGCCAACAATATTGGATCTCGCGCAGGTGAAGCACCCCGGTACGGAATATAAAGGGCGACAGATCGCCCCCGTCAGGGGCCGTAGCTGGGTCAAGTTCCTGTCCCTGCTCAACGACACGGCAAGGGCGGAGAAGCCCAGCGTCCACGGTCCAGACTATGTCATGGGTTTCGAGTGCGCAGGCTCCGGCGCGTTGAGGAGGGGCGACTGGAAAGTCACCTTTGTGCCGGCGCCCAGGGGGCCTCAGCGATGGGAGCTCTTCAACATTCGGGACGATCCAGGCGAGACAAACGACCTGTGCCAGGAACACCCCCAAGTGTTCGACGAGATGATGCAGCTCTGGCAAGAGTACAAGGATGACGTCGGTGTTGTCGGTGTCGCCGGCGAGTATCCTGTCCCGGACGTGGGCAGCCAACACGCCCTGCTCGACGAGATGGAAGACCCATATGCCTGGATCAAGTACATTGGCCGACCCGAGATCACCCCAGAACTCTTGAAGAAAGTCGTCCCACCCGCATGAAGGAGCCTTACCCATCAGGGAAAAAGTTGGCATAGTTCAGCGACGCTGGTATCTCCATCTGGTCCCATGTCAGGTAGCCCGCCATGTCGCCGGCTGTGCGGATGTAGTCGTCCATGGTCGGCTGCCCAACCATCGTGTCTGACACCATGCTCATCATCTGCGAGTTAATGGGCGGCAGCGTGCTCTGGACTGGATAGTAATTCTGGTCCACGACCACAGGATCAGGTGGCGCGAAGGAGCTGTACGCAGGTCGCAAGACGGGCAGCATTTGCGTATGGCGCGGCTGGCTTTGGGGAGTATTGGGCACCGTCGTGGGGGGTACCATGAGAGGCGGCAGAGTCCTGCTATCCTGCCTTGCCGGAGACGGGTGGGTGTGCCTTGAAGACGAGCTCACGGGGCTCTGCACCGAGCTGGCCTTGAGTTCCGATCTGGCGCGCCGGAACGGGGCGAAACGAGAGAGGTGATCGATATCCGCCGAGCCGATGACCTCGGCCTCGTTGTCGTCGGCGCTGTACGGCATCAGTATCAAAGCAAAGCACATTGTCAATTGTACTTACTATCCCCGGCGTCGGTATGGTTCAGCGACGTCGCGGAACCCAAAGAGAAAGCAAAGCGGCATCACCGTTCGGATCTACAATCGTTAGCACAGAACCGAGCTCCAGACGGGCACCATTTACATATTGACTTGTCCCACTCTTGCCCTTGTGAAACAGGTCGTAAAAGTACAGCACATTCGTGAGATTGTCTCGTGTCTCCTGAATGACCTCGGGCGACTGGTTCACGGTAGCAGCATAGATGATTTGGATCTTGGCGGCTTCGAGGGCGGCATCCGCGGCGTAAATATCATCAAAGGCGCCGCGACCAATACTCAGGCCTTGCCGGATGAGGTTCGTCGTCTGCCGCGCGTGATGCCTACACCGTTCCTGGCAGTGCGAGCGGAATTCGGAGGTGGCCGAGTTGAAGATGGGGGCCAGAGGGAAGTTGAAGCCGGGGAGAGATATCCTCGTCAAGTCAGATGCCACGGCATGCAGCATAAAATGCAGAAGGAAGACGCCACCGAGGATGCGCCGCTCTCTAAGAATAGGTATGTTGGCGTCGGTCAGCTGGTACCGTGGGGGCAGGTTCTGGTATATCTCGTCGAGCCTTTGTATGTTCTGCAAAAAGGGCGATGCAGGATTCCATATGGGCATGTCCAGATCTTGAGCGTGTGTGCGGATGAGGCGAAGGCTGGTGCGGCGCAACCGAACGACAAGAACCAGGATGCCGGAGAGGTCCAGGTCATTCAAAGCCGCATGCACCCCGTTGGCATCGATCGACTTGAGGGTATGCCGGGCTTGGACGTAGTGGGTGACATGAGTACGGTCCAGGATGGGCAATGGAAGGGTCGGTTCTCCATGCCAACAGGCATTCTTTTCGACGCCCGTCGCCGTGAAAAGGTCAATAAAGTAGCAAGCCCATACGAGTCTCGTCTCGACCTCCCTCTGGCGGGCAGCGTCATAGTCTTGCAGGTTTTCATGGACATCGACACTATCCAGCCCGTGCAGACGGATGACGCGGTACAGAAAGGCAACGAGGACGAAGACCATGGAGTTCTGGTCCGAGCGCACGCCGTAGTCACACAACAGCACCATTGCCTATCGACATTAGCTAGTCCATTAGAGATACCCAAGACCGACTTACCATGATATGGTTAACACTGGGCGAGGCCACATCCATGAGGACATCCCTGCGGGCTCGCTCGGCCCAAAGTGCCCCTGGTACGCCTTGCGACTCAGCTGCCACGGGTTTCCCTTCGGCGATGCTATCAAAGTGAAGGTGCCTGCTCGGTTAGTACAGACCGGCCACATTGCGCAGCATCCCCAAACTCACCTCGCGCCCAACGCACACATGGCATACAAGAGGGGTTGTCCGTAGTCTTGCACGACGCTCTCCCGCTCCAGAGAGTGCAAAAATGTCTCGCGATGGAGGAAGCCCAGGCATCTCAGAGAATGCGAGCGATCAAAAAAGGTTTCGACCAACTCGGTGCGCAGTGTGCGGTCCTCAGGCAACGTATCCGTGTATAGTCTTCTGGGAGGACATTAGTACTGGCCGATATCTCACATCATCAAGCGCAACTGACTGGTCCCATCCGGTGCCTTGCCCTTGGGGCACCGCATAACTTGTCTCATATGGGGTCGTGCCTTGCGTCGCTGTATGTTGACCTAGCGACACTGGAGACGGCTCAGGCGAGTCTTGGACCGATCGACTTGCGTCATGCCTGTCCGCCTTGTCTGGATAAGAACACGGCAGGCCCTTGGTGATGCATCTCCTGCACGATGGTCGCGTGCGTGTGCAGCGGTGCTTGGAGTTCCTACATTCCTCGCACGAGCCCACCCGTCGCTTCTCCACGCCGGCGGCTTTGAAGATGTCCTCTGCCGACTTGTTGATCTCGCTGCGGGAGATGGTCTGCGTGTCCACGTTGTACCGCGGACACTTGACACCCAAGCGCTCGCAATTGCGGCACTCTGGCAGTGTCTTGTCACACCGGACCTGTCACACATCAGCCTCAATCCCATCCATCTCATCTGTCGCGCGTCATCGTGCTCACTCACCTTCCTTGAGCGGCAGACCAGGCATGCTGGCAATTGTCAGTCTTGCGCTCGGCTGCGCCTGTGTATATGGCACTCACGTATGCTGGACTTGCCCGGCGGCGGAGTGGACGCCGCGTCGACTGCCACATAGGGGGGGTTCATGGCGCTGATCTTTGATGCGCCCGCGTTTCGGTCACTTGACGTTGCCGAAGCCGGCCCCTCCAGGCGCGCAGGTGCTCCTCCTACTGTCATCGAGCGGCTCCTCTAGAGAGCCACATGACAGGGCAGGGCGTGGACGGGAGGCAAGGAAGCCCAGAAGCAAGCGATTGGCGACCTGGTGAGTGAGTAGGCTGTGATATTCTCACGCTTCTCGTCGTGTGAGCAGTCGAGTGAAGTTGGGCGGGAAAAACATAGTCGAGGGCTCGAAGCAGGCAGGCATCCGCCAAATTCGCTCTATCGATGGCTGAGGTGCGCTGCGGCAGGAGCGATTGGCCTAAAACGGCTTGGGCTAGGCTACTTCTATCATAGTCCCTCAAGATACGGTGGATCGGATCAAAAGTCCAGAGTCCAGACTGACATGGTCACCCTGTACCTCATGTACATGAGGGATCACCAACGTGCGTGGTGAGTGGCGGTAAACATATATCGTGTATATCGCGGGTGAGAATCAGGCATATTTATGGCAGCAAAATCGCACATGCTCATATCCATCGAGCGTAGGTACTCGCACAGCGTCATCAAGCCCACCACTGCGTGGTTCGTCCGTTCAGGTGATGCTGGAGGCTGCTGTCCACGTTCAATCCAATCAAGGGCCGGCGTGAATTGCACCCCCACAGTCGGAGACGTCCGACCGCAGCCTTATTAAGCCACTAGCCCACTACAGCAGGCTAGGCTCTGGTTGGCCTTAGTGCGGATGCGGCTGCGGCTTCCAGCGCCATCCGTCGATTCGTAGCGGCTCTTCTGTTGACTGATTCATTTATTAGATCGCTATTCTCAAGCTCCAGTCGACCAAGCCCTGTGGGAAAATCTTGATTGATAATGTGTGATTATACGTAGTATTCCAGCTCTATCCCCATTGCCAAGCCCCGTTTCTCCGTCGGTCTGACGGTTTGACCGTCTGCCCTGGGTGAAGAAGGCCTCCGTAATCGGCGTCATTTCCGTTCTGCACTCATCAAACCACCGATTCACACACACAAACAAGCCGTCACCGAACAGTGCATGTTCCTGCATCGCTATGCGTGGACGCGGACTATCCCTTCTTTTATCTCTGCCATAACGCCCCTCGCGACTTTCTGCGTTACCATCATTGAGCCGTTTCGACAAGATGCCCTCCTCATCAGCAGCCCATCATGTCTCTGAGCCGACAGAGCGGACGCGCCTTCTCGACGAGGACGCGCCTCACGTCAACGCAGAGGCGTCCACGCTCCTCGAGCCTCAGGCCCCTGAGACAAACATCGTCAGTGACGACCATGGCTCGCCGCCCAGCAAACCGCTGCCAAAGCTGCAGATCTTCCTGCTCTGCTACGCCCGCGTCATGGAGCCCATCGCCTTCTTCTCCATCTTCCCCTTCATCGCCCAAATGGTCCAGCGCAACGGCCACCTCCCCGAGTCCGACGTGGGCTTCTACTCGGGCCTCGTCGAGTCTCTCTTCTCCGCCGTCCAGATGGTCGTCCTCATCTTCTGGGGCAAGCTGGCCGACCGGTGCGGGCGAAAGCCCACGCTCATCGCCAGCGTGGTCGGCATGTGCTTCACGACCGCCATGTTTGGCTTCACCCAGAAGATCTGGCAGATGATGGTCACCAGGGCCCTGGCGGGCGTCTTCTCGGGCTCGGGGCTCATCATCAGAACCATGATTGCCGAGCACAGCAACGCCGAGACGCAGGCTCGTGCCTTTAGTTGGTTCGCCTTTGCGGGAAACCTGGGCCTCTTCATCGGGCCCATTGTCGGTGGCACCTTGGCTTCGCCCGCGGAACAGTACCCTGGCACGTTTGGCAAGTGGCAATTCTTCATTGATTACCCCTATGCCCTGCCATCGGCTGCGTGCGGTGCCATCTGCGCGACCGCCGTGCTGGCGCTGGCCCTGGGTCTTGAGGAGACCGTGCCCGACGAGCGCGTGAGCGACGCCAACCCCAAGAAGAACGAGCGTCTCTCCTTCAAGGAGCTCCTCAAATCGCCCGGCGTCGGCATCGTACTCTGGGTCTACAGCCACGTCATGTTCCTCGCCTTTGCCTTTACAGCCATCATGCCCGTTGCCCTGTATACCCCAGTTAAGCTCGGTGGCCTTGGGCTGGGCCCCAAGCTGATCTCCGTCTACATGACGCTCCAGGGCTTGTCGCAGGCTCTGTGGCTTCTGCTCGCCTTCCCCTGGATCCAGCGCCGCATCGGGACCAAGGGCGTCATGACAGCCTCGGGCGTGGCCTACCCCTTCTTCTTTGTGTGCTACATCATCATCAATCTGCTTCTCCGCGACGGCACCCACACGGCCATGGTCATATTTTGGATCTTCGCCGGCATTCTTGTCTTCATCGGTCCAGGCATCTCCATGGCCTTCACTGGTGCGCAGCTCGCGCTCAACGACGTGTCCCCGAATCCACGAGTGCTGAGCACGCTCAATGCGATTGCGCTGACGGCGTCGAGTGGCATCCGTGCGGTGTTCCCGGGCATCGCCACAGCCATCTATGCAGTCGGTGTAAAGAACCATATCATGCAGGGCCACCTGGCTTGGGTCCTTCTGATCCCGATCGCCGTAGCCTACGGAGTTTGTGCACGCTGGCTGCCGGAAGATAAGAAAACCAAGCTCACGATTGATGAAGAGCAATAGACTCTAGAGTATTCCATACATATGCCAACATGGATTCAATTTTGTATGATAGATGCCAATCCGTTCCGCGCTATGATTATAGTAATAAAATAAGAGACAAGTTTTCTCCAGCGACCTTTCGCCAAGGTCCCAAAAGGTATATTGGTGCAGTGCGGATCAAAGAAAGGAGGAACGCCGCCCGTGACAAGTGCTTCATGGTGCACGTCAGACCATGTTTTCGGCCTGGTGGACGCTCTTCCCAGCGTCCCGTTGCCTACGCATCTCAAACATTTTCCTCGGCTTGTTCTTGAGCGCCTCGCGGATCTTGTCCTCGCTACGGCTCATCCAAACACTCATGGGCGCGGTACTGGCAGGGTACAAGGGCATGTTGGCATCGCTGGTCACGAAATCCTGAGGATTGCGCTTCTCGTGCGAGGCGATAACATCCATGTCGTGCGCAATCTGCTCGCAGTACAGCTCGAGAGGAAGATCGTTGACATCGGTGCCAAAGGGGTTCTCGATCTCACCGCCAATGAGGAGAAGGCCAAGGATAATGTACGACGCGAAAACGGTGGCGGGGATCGCGACCCAGTCGAGCAGAGAGTAGAGCTGGAAGGGCAGCAGGAGCACGTATACCCACGTGATCTGGCTGATGGCAATGGCGTAGGCCAGAGGAAGAGGTGTGTTCAGCACACGCTCGCAGCCGGTCATGCAGTCGTTGAGGAGGGCCATGTTGTTGTACGCCATCGTCTGCTGCATAGGAACGTCAAGCTGGTCATTGCGGCACATCTCGTCGACGCAGATGGCAAGGTGGCTCAGGATCTCGACGGGGAGATTGCCCAGGGGCTTTTCTGACTTCTTGATCATCTTGCGAGGGTTGCTGGTCGCGAACGAGATGCCGAGGTACTCGCCGACCTCCTTAAAGAACTTCTTCCTCTGCCCCTGTGCCTTCTCCGGCTGCGCGGTCGTGGCCTCACGCGCGAATGTTTGGAGGTGACCGATCATATGCTGCATGTCTGAGTAGGCTGTGAAGGGTTCGAAGCGAAGCTGGTGCTTGAGGGCGACGGAGAAGGCGACGACCAAGTTCATGGCAGTCACCTTTTTGAGCATCAGCTCACGGGGGTCCTGTCCCTCGGGATCATTGGCGTGAATCCAAAAGACGCGACCAAGGGAGTGCGAAGCGTTGGTCAACACTTGCCAGTAGCGTCTGCCCTCCGCATAGCGCTCGTACGCCGTCGAGCTGCGGAAGGAAAGGCCAAGACCGACAACGAAACCCGTGATGGTCAGCAAGACCGACTCCACGCCCAGGTCGTAGACGTGCTTGGAGATGAGAACAATGGCGGTGGTCCATGCACCCACAAACAGCAAGGGCACAATCATCTTGGGCACGATGCTGCCGTGCATGCGCATGAACATGGGCCACTTGGAGTGGCGTGACAAGTCGCGCGGCCCGACAAAGTAGTCGTCGAGATCCAGCGAAGCGCGTCGCGGGAAGGGGTTGGCGGCCATAGAAGGCCGCACAGGAGAGCGAGGGTCGTCGCCGTCGTCATGGAGGGCTTGGATGTTGCCCGTCATGACGGCTGTCTTTTCGGTGTTGCTCCGGGTGGCCTGCCGCCCGATGGAGCTATTGGGCGTCGTCCCATGAGAAGAAAAGCTTCCGTCCGTCATGATGCCCGAACTGTGTGTGTTCCGTACGTGTGTTGTGGTACTGAAGAGTAGATGCTGAAGGTGGTCGGCTAAATGCCAAGAAGGATACAAGTACAAGATTGGGAACCCAAGGGAAGGAAGGAACGGTGGTTCTGTTGGCTTGTGGAGAAGATGTGCAAGGAAAGAAAGACAAGGAAAGAGCAGGATGAGGAGAAAGGAGCAGATCATGCAACGACAATGAAGGAGGTCATGAATTCTTATGAACAACAGGCGAAGAAAAAGACGGCATGCTGAGCCTGCGCGTCCGAGCTTTCGACTGGTACCTGCATCCCTCCCCCTTCCGCGCGCCACCATTCTTGGTCAGTTACCTATTTCAAGCCTTCTTCTTCCGTAGACAACGAATCGGCACCCCAGGTTTCAGACGCAAAGTGCCAGGGGTGGTGGCCGCACCAATGGGGCAGTTGTGCGGTGACTTGTGCTGTGAGACGACTTCTGCAGACGCAGGAGACTGCTGTTTCATGATGAGGCCGTTGGACGAGCAGAGCCCTCCTTGGAAGACCTCATCGCAAACCAGTGAGTGTCTGAGGACTCTTTGGCAGCTGTGTTCTCTGCCTGAACAAATGAAGGCATCCATGGTGCATCGGACGATGAAAAGCTCATCGAGAGGTACGAGCAGGCTGTGGCTCTGTATCCGCAGATACCTTTGGGAATATTCGTATTACGTGGATACTCTGGACCAGCAAGTCAGCCAGACCTGCACGTCGATGCGATCCATGAATCCATGTGTCAGTCTCTGACTCGATGTGTGTTTGCTCAGTACTGACAGGCTACGCAAGCGTCCGGACTCCCCTTCAGCCCTACTTCTGCTGTTCTTCCGATTCCCGATATTTATCTGCATTCGTCGGAGCCAGCAACGACCCGCGTTGAAGGTCAGTTCACCGCGTCAGGTCGGGCCCGTGATGTGGGAAACTCCCACGAGAAACAAGGCTTTCACAATGGCGGCTGGCAGTGGCGCCCCGGATCCCTGAAAGGGTCAAGCTTTGAGCATGCAGGGGCTGAGCCACTGGTGTCTGGACTCTGGATGGGTGGATGAATTCTAGACTCGGCTGCTCCCGCGAGACAGGGGTCGGACCGTGCTCGCTGCTAACTTTTAAGCTGCGATGTTGTGATTTTCGTGATGGTGCAGCAAAGTGCTCTCAAGCAAGGTTGTGAGCGAGATATTCGATCGATGGAGATGAGTTGACACCAGTAACTATCGTCATCGTCATTCCCATAATCAACTTCGCCATCGTCATGATCGCCATTGGAGGAATCAAACCGCGCGCAAGGGGCCTCAGGAGTAAGGCGCGTCGGAATGTCGATGAGACGCTGCTACCCCTTCGATTGTTAGCGCTTGGCTGCCTCCCGCTCCACCGCTACAGGCTGATGCCGCGTCGCTGCCAGATATTAGCTCCATGTCAATGTCCATGGCGCGGTACTGACGGGGCTCCTGAAATTCAATTAATCTGATTTTGCGCCAGGGGGCTCAACAGCTGTAATTGTCGATGGCCGCTCTGCAGAGATCAAGAGCTAATTAGTAGATGCACAGAACGGCACACAGGGCGGAGATGGACCAAATCAGACTCAAGATGCGAGAGTTATATGCGCAGCTTATTTTCTCCCCTGTCTTGATGCGTTGCAACACTGTTCGCTTTCCAGAGTTGAGATGCATAAAACCGTCACGACCAGCCCCCTGAACCTGGACCATTTCATTTCTCTGCGTACTACCTACGGTACTACAAATTAGCACTGCTTAGCCACGTTCTCGAGCGTGCTAGTCATTTGCTCCGATTGGTCGCGAATCCAGCCAGGTTGGACGTGCGCTGGACAAGGTTCGAATCAAGCTTCAATTTTGGCCGAGAGTGGGCCACGCGGCGAGTGAGAAACTCGCTGGCAGTCCCGAAGCTGTGAGCACCAGGCTGTCCTCCAACGAGTGGCCGCATACTGGCGCCGTCCCTTGGTCAAATCTGTTTGATTCATGTGCTGCCAATCCTGAACGCCACCCGCAATGGTTGTACATATCAAACAATGTTATATCCACACAGATTTCAATCCAACTTATAGCTCGCCTGTCCAGCCTCGATCCTCGCCCTTCCACCCACGTCTAGGCCAACCATCTGGTAATGTGGAAAAGGGCGGTAGGAGATACTGTCCTTTGCACTTGTCCTTCTCGCACTCCATATCGCACATGCCGTAGAGCTTGCAGTAGCACGTGCCCGCGTCGGGACAGTGCACGGCCTCTTTGCCAAAGATAACTATGCGCAAGTCGTCAGCATCATCTGTCATGGTCCAATATGGCTGGAAAGGCTCTTCAGCTTACTGTGCCAGGAGTACTCTAACACTCGCCCGCTCAGGTCATCCCCGAGAGGCGAGCTGACCAGCCAGTCCCGGTATCGCTCATACTCCTCCTTTGGCCGTCTCCAAATGACCTCTCGCCGTACCGCAAATTGCGAGCAGCAGGACACCCCAATCTCGTCTGGCATCGGCTGTCCTGGGAACAGCTCCTCAAACGCAGGTTTGTACACGTGCTTGGCCGTCACTGGCTCATGCTCCCTTGGCGGCGACTCGTCCTTGGCAGGCCTGATCTCTACTGGACACCCGAGCACCCAGACGCAGCGCAGATTGACGTAGCCTTCCGATTTTAGGTGTGAAAGCTTGAAAGACTCCAGTAGCGGCAGAGCATCGTAGTCGGGGTTGTCGTTATGCCATTGGAAGCGCTCGGCATGGTGAAAAATGATGTTTCCCGGCAGGGTGTCGTATCGATCGATAATGTACGTCAGGAAGACCATAGCTTCCCGTCCCTTGTTCACGGGCACCGTCAGCTGCGCCCGTGGGTCGTCCACCACGTAGATGTTCTTCTTCCACTGGGGTACAGCGCTCTGCAGCCACGTCGTATTCTCCTTCTTCATGCTTGCCACGACCATCTCCGTCTCCGACGAGCCGGGCTTTTGCTTGAGTCGGCCGGTGTGGTCGTACATGGTGCTCGCGGGTTGTCGTTGGAAGAAGTAGAGGAATGCAGCTGCCAAGAGAAAGACGAGAGCGACATGGCGCCGGCGAGTGCCGCGCCAGGATGCCATCGCGGCGTTGGAGTAATGCGGAGAGGATTATCTGCCGTCTCGTCGCGAGGCTCAAGACGCTGGACTCATCAACAGAGTCGGAGGGAAAGGGGTTCCACGGCGCATCGCTGGAAGTTGGGAACCTGGGGATGCCAAGGCCGAGGGGACACACGCGGCTCAACCAGGCAGGCAGGCTTATCGATAAGCGTTACCAGAGTTCGTACCTGGAATGTAGGAACATTTCTGGGTGCATGATACTCCTCGATTTCGTGCATATCCAGCATCGATTGGTGGCATGAAGAATTGAAACGGTTATGATGCCAAGTTGGAGCACGAAATCAAGGCCTTTGCTAGTAAATGGTGGAATGTGCCCGGTGTTCTCTTGGACGAGCACACACATGATTACATTGCGTTCACCGTAAGGTAACCTTAAAACGCCAACACGCGCTCCAAACCTTAATTCAGACACAATGTAAGGTATCTAGTTCGGTCTGATGGATTCACTCGTAATTTTTGCTCAATATTCTACCAAAATCCTTCACCAATACTTCTTGAAATAGAGAGACTACTACTCATATTTGCGAACCAGGACATTGCTATCGGGTAGTCCGCAACCGCGTCTCCTGCTTGATGTGCGCGCCCCGCCCCCACATTTTATCCAGCATCAAATCTCAGCTCAAGATCGATCACCTTTCCTCATCAAGCTTCCGGTCATCGTTGCACGATCTTGGATATCAAGCTTGTTGGTGATCCTCAGTGTTGACCAGAAAAAGGAATCTCAATGTGAACGGTTCTGTGTACAGACCCGTGAACGTCCTGTCCTGCCACCATGGATCGAAAGCAAGCCA
Organism: Emericellopsis atlantica; assembly: GCF_019669845.1. NCBI lineage: Eukaryota > Fungi > Ascomycota > Sordariomycetes > Hypocreales > Bionectriaceae > Emericellopsis > Emericellopsis atlantica. The sequence continues at coordinate 674,452 of NW_025764707.1, read as the reverse complement.
ACGACAATCTCATGGGTGAGCTCACATCGCATCTGTTCCCCTACTCATCTGCTCACTGTTGTTCTAGATACGCATGACCGTCTCATAGCCGAAATTCTCACCCGCTATCGTAACATTCTGAACCTCACTACATTACAAGCCACACGAGACACCGACGACCTGGAGATCCACAATGCCGCCACAGACAACCCATCGTCCATCGCCGTCACAGGCATCTCCCTCAAGATGGAGTTTGATGCGCTCTACTCGTCGATCAAGGAGCTTCTGACCCTGTCGCGGCGGATGAAGGAGCTGTGGGTCTTCGGGCCCCTCGGCGGACGAGAGAGCCAGGGCATGGAGGAACGCGTGCGGGACGATGTGAAGAGGGTCGGCGAGCTCCTCGGGGACATTGAAGGTGGGAGGGCGAAAGAAACGGCCGAGGCGATGGGCGGCAGCTGGGAGCTCAAAAAGGACGAAGAAGTCAAAGGGGTAGAGGCATGAGAAGATTCCAATTGCTTTCAGGATTTGGACATGGCGTTGGGAGTCGGATTGACCTTTGGGAGAAATACTTGAATTCTATGGTCTGATTGATATATAATGTCTAACCCTCACCGTTCTCCGGGTCCTCGTCCTCGTCCTCGCCATCGCCTTCTAGCTGCTTGTCCACGTCGGCTTGCGCGACGCCATCTAGCTTGGCCACATCAAGACCGCCAGCGGTCAGCCACAGGAAGTGGTTCGCCTTGAACTGATCGATTTGATTGTAGAACGCATGAAACCTGGTCAAATTAGTCTATGCCGCGACCGCAATAACATAATTTTCTCAAACACTTACAAGTTCTCCTGTTCCTCTGTCTCAAAGATGCGCTGGTAGATATGCTTCTCCTTGAACGCGAGCAGCTCCTCTTCGTACTTGCCAAAATCAATCGTCTCACGCTCAATCTCAAGAGCTTTGCGGTTGTATCCCTCAAACACCGGGCGCTCGAGCAGCAAGCCCAGACCAGGAGCCTTGGGGATCGCCATCTTCTGTGCCTTGTAGCTCTCCTCCACACGCTCGAGCGGGGTGCCGCAGCGAACCATGAGAGTGGCCAGGCCGACCATTTTGCGAATCTGGTGCATCATAAAGGACTGCCCATGGACCTTGAGGCTCAGCCACTCAGTGTCCCCAATGATGATGGGCTTCGGGTTGAGCTCAAAGGACTTGATGTGCCGCCTGGCGCTGGGATCCTGCGCATTCTTCTGGACGGTGTAGTTGTGGAAGATGTGCGTACCGACATACTTGTGCAGGATGTCCTGCAGACGCTGCATGCGCTCCTGTGAGACGCGGTACCGCCTCTTGGCTGCAACGTAGCCAGCCTTGACGTCCTTGAGGGCAAAGTCCAAAGGTCCGAGCTGCCTCTTCTTGGGGGAGAAGGTCTGCAGAGCAATACCTGTCTGTGGCTCGAGCTTCTTGTCCTTGACCTCTTCATCGTGCTTCTCGGCCTTTTCGTTGTCGCTCTCGACCAGCGCATCGTCAATGTGGAGATGTTCCAAGACCTGTGCCCTCAGCTGGGGGTCCAAGCTGTCAAGAACCGGCTTGATGTTGTTGGCCTCGGTATCACTCCAGAAGCTTGCAACGTCTGCGTTCAGTTGGGCCAGAGTCTCCTCGTAGCCCTGCTCCTGGGCGTACCGTGCAATCTCCTTGGCCAGCCATGTATTGGGGTGCGGCGGCAGCAAACACGAGCTGGGCAGCAAGTACTCATACCATCTCGAGTCGCAGCCCTGATAACAGCTGAATGCATTGTTCGTCCTCTGGATGCCCCACACGCGAATCTGGTCGGGAAGATGCGAGTTGATCTTCTCCTTGATGTCGTCGTCCTCCACAATGAGCTTGAGGGAGATCACGTTGCCCGCTGCGTGGACGCCCTTGTCCGTTCTGGCGCAGCGCACAAGGCTTGATTTCCGTGGGTCGTTGGCATTGGCCTTGGAGATGGCCCCGGCGCGAATGAATGCGCGGAACAGATCGCGCTCAATGGTCGGCTCGTCGCCATTGATCTGCATGCCCTTGTACCCGGACCCAGAGTATCCCACCATGACGGCGACCTTCCTCTTGGGCCGTTTCGACTCGGCGGCAATCTCTTCCTCGGTGAAGAAGGGGTTCGGCTTGGGGGCCTCCTCGAACGTTTCGCCATCCTTGGTGGTCTTTATGCGTTTGCGATCGTGGTAGTCCTTGCGACTGCGCGTACTGTTGCTAAAACCTGGCGTCAGCCGTTGGCAACTTTCAACTTGGACACGGAAACAGGAGCAGGGGGGAGGGGCTGAACGTACTCATACTCTGCGCGTCCCAGGTTCTTGTTCTTGCCCATGCGACTGCGCTTGTGGCCGCTCTGACGGGGGTTCTTCCACACAGTCCTCTCGCCGCCGTTGCCGTCAGACGGCTCCTTGCGCTTGGCATCGCTTGTGGTAGGAGGGTTCGGAGTGTCTGCCATGGTTGCATCGCTCAATTGGCGAAGGGGCAGCAGCACGGTGAAGATTTGGGGTCGTGAGGATTGGAGATGGAAGTTTTCGACAGACTTGACGGATGGAGGGCGAGCAATTGTGGGGCACACTGCAGGCGTAGCATTTGGCAATGATCATCCTGAGCTCCCCAGACTTCAGTTCGTCATTCTCATCCTTTAGGTTCTATATTTCTTCGTACATCATTGGAATTGCGTGAGGCCAGCTCCGTCAAAGGACTCTTGAAGCCATTCTCGCTGCCGCGTGATGACAGACACGACAATGCCTCCATAGGCTCTCTCCGTTTGGCACTGGCAACCGAATCGAATCCTGGTCCTTTTCTTCTGACATCAAGAGGGCAGCGTTCGCCAAAGTCCATCAACTCATCCTCATCCATCCACCGCTGCATCGGCCGATTCAGAATTTCCTTCAATGTGTCGAGTGCACCTTTGGGGCCCCGATAGGAATCCCAAGGTTCCAACGGGTCAGTGAGGACAGCCGTCTCAGTTGGCGATGAAGTTTCCGTCGACATCGACATCGTCGCAGTCATAGTAGGTCTACGCGCGTTAGCTGCTTGACCCCGACGTCTCACCAAGATCCGCTTACAGTTTCTTCTCGTCTCGGCCATTGTCCTTGGTGTCGTCCTCGCCCAGCCTTTGCCTCACAGTCTTGAACTTGCTCACAACCCCGGCAATGAGTAAGGTCACCAAGACCACAATCAGAGCGCTTCCAGCTATCTTTGCATAGCGAACCTTGAGCGCCTTCCTCTTCTTCCTCCGATCCCCCTCCCTGTCGCCCTCGAGAGCGGCCTCTGTCAGGGGGTCAACATAACGGGGTGGTGCACGCTCCTCGTCGTACGCCGGCGGGTGGCTGTGATCGCTGTTCAAGCTGAAGTTGCGGTGCGTGCGGAAGACCTCGAGGCTCGAGCCTGAGACTGACGATGTGGGGTAGTGCACGGGAGCCGCCTGGATGATATTGTTCATTGGGTGCAGTGCATGGATGGCCGGGCACGTAGACAGTTATGCATCGTTGATGGAGCTTTCTTTAGGCAGCAGCGAAAATGAGGATGAGCGAGGAGATGGGAAACTCTGGTATGTCCGGAAAGTCGGTGCAGCCGTAGGCTGAGCCGCCATGCGCTGGTATGGAAGCCCGCCCTGTCAGAGCGGCAGTGAGACATGACGAGGTCGTGAGGCTGCGGCAGCTGATGATGCCGGCATGACCTGGTCAGCTACCGCCAGGAGGGACCTGCATGCCGTGACCTTCGAATCTCCGATGGCTTCAACTGAAGCTGTTTATCTTGCATTTAATGTGACGTTCCAAATTCCAGCCACGAAAGCCAATAACCCCTGCAGTTCTTGGGAGAATAAAACTACGTACACGAATGGAAAGGGAGCGTGATGAATTGTCTCAGATGCGCGGCAGGCATACGGTATAAATCATGATCGAGAATTGTCCTCGCAGGTTACGGAAAAGGGCCTGGCTTTTTTTTGGGGGGGGGGGACACGTCACTTCTAAAGAATGGCATTGTGAATGACTAGACAGGCGTTGACAATGGAAGGGGTAAGGGCAGGAGATTACGAAGATGCATACACTCATGAGTAACGCAACGCCTGATGAAAAGATATTACTAGCTGGCTGTACTCCGACTAATCAACGCTGCTATTGAACCTCTACTTCTCAGGCCGAGAATATCTCCTAAGGGTTGGAGATTTGGCGAGTTGAGCTGGTACCGTCATCCGATCCAGGAAGACCTTCATCATCACCAGGCTCACGGTAGGTACCGGTTTGCTTGGTGGCGCCGCGAGTGCGCTCGTTCAGAATGTTACCCCTGTCGATGGCCTCATTATCATCGCGCTCTGTGATCATGTTAGTGTCTAAACTTTCCACGTCCGAGTGCGATTGAAACTCACCAAGTTGGGCGTCGGTGTCGGCAACATTCTCGTCAACAGGGTCCTCGATCTTGTCACCGTCCGACTGGACAGGCAAAGGCTCAGACTTGTTGCCTGGGCGAGAGACGTAAGAGTTGTCCTGGAAGTCACCAGCGGGAGTGTTCTGAAGGTTCTCGGCAGACATTGTGATGGCTATGTGTGCAGTGCTTGTGTTGGAGTGTAATGGGCAGGCGATGTCTGGTTGTTGAGCTGGGATTGAAAAGATTGAATGAGCCTCTGGACCTCAGAGCTCTTATAACCATCGACCACAGATGCATTGTCATCGTGGTCGTGCGTCATGGAGGTTCATGACGACATGAGGTTCCTGAGATAACCGTCTGGTTGTCATGAATCATCTCATACCTATTTTGCATCGAAGGGTCCTGCAAGGGGTTGAATTGCTTCTGCATCCGATCTATAGATCCGATCTGACAGATCTCATCAGCCTTGGGGTGCGTGCGATGGCAGGCGATCGTCGTTTAGTGCTGGGCCAGGAGGAGACGCTCCGGTGGATGCGTCACCACTTGGCAGGCACCGAGACAATGGCTCCAAATAAGACTGTGGAGAGGACCGGGGTTTGAATAAATGATCGAATCAAAGGTGTTGGCAGCGTTGAAACACTGGAATTAATTGAGATGAGGGGCAGCGTGGTTGGGATGTATTTGACGTCGTTAACGGGTCATGAATGAGGCTGAAGCCACCAACACTCAATCGACCTCCCCCGCCGGATGTCTAGGATGCATCTATTTTCAAGAACTTATTTGGATTTAGGGATTGACTAATGAATTGTGGAAAAGGAGAGAAAGGACGAGAGGCAAGGACTGAATAAGAGCGAGAAAAGTGAGAAAATCGTATAAGTGTGCGCGCGGTTGTCTACGACTCTATCCCGTGCTTCAAATCCACATCGCCCCATTCAGGGGTGAGTGAGCCCGAGGATCTACAATGATAGTCGCGCATGCGGCCTATGATGATGAGTACATCAAACGTGGACAACGGCCCAACCACGTTGATCAATCCTCCAAAGAACCGTGTCATTGACTCGCCTCAGGATGGCCCACAGCTGTCCTTGGCAAGCTCCTACTTACATACAGACTGGCGGATCATTTACGTGCTCCTGGACTAGTGAGCATGGCCAGCGACAGATTATATTCCCAAGTCCGTTGCATAAAACGCTACCTGATCCCGCGCCTGATGGCTGAAGAGAGTAGTAAAGTAACCTTGTCAGCTTGTCAAGACTCGACACACACCCACTCTGTTGGCTTCTGTTGGCTGGTTTGCTATATCAATATGCCTACGCACAATTTTCATCCTTGAGGAACAGAGACTACCCAGAATCCCGGCCTTACGGACTTCAGAATGGAGGGTCAACACTCAACACTCTTGCTGCTTTAGAGCGTTACATCCATACACCTACACATGTAGTCATCCTGCACCCTAGTCCCTTCTCGCGATACTACCGCAGCGGGTGGACCCTGCACAGGCGCGCGTCATCAAGCCGCAGGTACTATGCATTGCCGACTCCGCCCCCAGAGTGCTTATAATGCTTAGCGGAGTCTCGAAGGGTCTTTTGCATCAGAGCAGATGGCAACGGTTGACCCCTATGGTGTGATTCTGGCTCAGTCTGACGACTGGACGCTGGTCATGCTGAAATTGACTCGTCTGGCCGACGACTTGCGCTTGCCTGCAAAGGGGCGGGCGAGGAATGGCGACATTTGGAGCCTGATTGCGAATGAGGGACGGCTGCCGTCTGAAGTCGTGCTAGGTCGACATGGAGAGGAAGAAGTCGACGTTATCTTGCCGTGGCGAACTCGAGTCAGCATGAGCCTCGCAGACTAGTCGATGAAATGCGTTACGAGCAGGAAAGGACCGACGCCCGGGACTGAGAAGCGTGACTTTTTTTTTCTGGAAAATGTCGTGCGACGGTCGAGTGCAAACGCTATGACTAAGGACAAGACACAAGAAATGCATCAAATCACACCATCGGCAGCCTCTCAGCGCTGGGTGTCACAGCGCAGGCCAGGACACCTCGAGAAGGGTCTCGAATATTGAGTCTGGACGATGCGGCACTCGACCTTTTGGCACGATATCTCGCCCACTAATTACGCGTCGCTTACTCCATACTATCAAATTGTAAGAAACGATGAGAGGCTTGAGCAGTCGCGCTTTGCAGTCATGTCGGTTCCTGGATTGCGGAGGGCCCCACTCTTTTGTCCACTGCATCGCGGGATTCGCGGCGCAGACGGGCTAATTAAAAATTTGGGGTCGCTGGCAGGCACTGGCACTGGCAGAAGGGGCGAGGCGCCGGCCGGCGGGGGTATCGGTGTGGGTCCCGATGTCCGGCTGCCGTTGGCTTTGAGTTTCTGCAACTGAATCAACAGAGTTGGTCGAGCAACGGCAGAAGACCCAGCAGAATTATCTCGAAAAGATTCAAGGGTCCTCAGGGGAAAAGAGGGCGGAACCATTGTGCCTGTAGGCTGTCAGCTTCATGTAGTGCGGGTGGGTTCCTGTGCTTCTCACAGAAAGTCCGGCACCAGAGCAGCACTGGCAGCCGGATAGCGGGGAGTCTTGGTGGGTACCCGTGAGGCAAGAGGGGCCCGACAGCCGCTGGTCCAGCCTGCCATGCAGGCGCTGACATGGAGCCTGTAAAATGATTTGCGGCTACCGTACGCACAGCCAAACCTCGCCTCCAGATACAGACCTTACGTATCGTCGAACCCACCCACTGACCTGACCGACCGACACTTCGACCTTGCAACAGCGCGGCCATCGCATCAACAGCTTGAACGTTTTACTTGTATCAGCCTGGCATTCCTCTCCGCCTTGCGACGTCGCGCGATCGCATCTCCCAAGTCTTCGCAATCCATCCTCCATCCTCCGGTCACGCAATCCTAGGTCACCTTTGCTTGCTTTTGAACTCTTGAACTCGGAACGCCGCATATAACGAATCCCAGCTGCCAGCGCCCAGGGACGCATTGCTTTGCCTGCATTGCGCCGATGATCACCTGCTGTCGCCGGCCGCCTTACCAGTCTCTCTTATAACACCAGCCATCCTCGCTCACCGACACTAAACGCATCGGGGCCTGCCTTGGTCCTCGCCCGCCCAGCCATGAACTCACAACCATCCAAAGAGAACTGCGACAGGCGAAGGCCACAAGAGGACGACCCGTCGCGCCTCATCAGAATGCCCACCGACCTCGTGGGCAAGCACGTCAGCCCCTTCCTCAAAGAACACATCCCTGGCATCTATGCACCTATCGGGAAACAAATACCAGAGGACAGCATCGCCACCGACAGCAAAGCCAACAATAACGTGCAAAAAGACCCAAACACTAGGTTCTGTTACCGACACCGGCCAGACTCCAAGTGTCGTCGTGCCGCCGACGAGAACAAGATGGGCATCATTCAACGGGTGAGACCGCCCCGTCTCCCGAGACATACCAGCGTGCTAACAGCCACAGGACCTCAACAGCCTCTCGTCCGCCGATCAGCAAGCCATCACCCACGTGTGGTCCCTCTTCTCCGCCGCGCCAGCCAAACACCGCGAGCTCATGCTCCAAGGGATCATCACCCAATGCTGCTTCCCCCAACTCTCGACGGTCTCTCGCGAAGTACACGAACAACTTAAAATCGACTTTCTCGCCGCACTTCCTCCCGAACTATCCTACAAGATCCTCACATACCTCGACACTGTGTCGTTGTGCAAAGCGGCACAGGTCAGCCGCCGATGGCGCGACCTCGCTGACGATGACATGGTCTGGCATCACATGTGCGAGCAGCACATTGACCGCAAGTGCACAAAGTGCGGATGGGGTCTGCCTCTGCTCGAGAAGAAGAAGCTCGCCGCTTGGAATCGACACCACGCTACACATCATCGACAAGCCGCCCCTACAGAGGCTCCCCGAATTCTCGAAGCGCCTCGATCACCACCCTCGCCGGGTTCGAATAAGAGGCCGATGGGCGGCGATGACCACGCGCCTTCGAAGCGACCCAAGCTTGACGCCAGTGGCAAGAGCAACTCACAGCTTGAGGTGGAGCGCAAGTTCAGGCCGTGGAAAGACGTCTACCGGGATCGTTTCAAGGTGGGATATAACTGGAAGACGGGGCGATGTAGTATCAAGACCTTTAGGGGTCACGAGAATGGCGTCACGTGTCTACAGTTCGACGGCAACATACTGGCCACGGGCTCGTACGACGCGACCATCAAAATCTGGAACATTGCGACGGGAGAAGTTCTGCAGACACTACGCGGCCACACGCAGACCGTCAGGGCACTGCAATTCGACGAGGGCAAGCTCATTAGCGGGAGCTTTGACAAAACAATCAAGATCTGGAACTGGCACACCGGCGAGCTCCTGAGCACACTTCAGTGCCACACCGACGGCGTGTTGTCTGTTCATTTTGAGGGCAGCCTTCTGGCATCGGGTTCCATCGACAAAACTGTCAAGGTTTTCAATTTCGACACCAAGCAGACGTTCTGTCTGCGAGGACACACTGATTGGGTCAATCACGTGCGCATCGATTCCGCGTCAAACACCGTCTTCTCCGCATCTGACGATCTGACGGTCAAGATCTGGGATCTTAACACGCAGACCTGCATCAAGACCTTTAAAGGCCACGTTGGTCAGGTTCAGCAAGTGCTGCTCATGCCACCCGATTTTGAGCCCGACGAGGTCCCTAGCAACGACAACGACACTGGTTCTGTGAACAGCCGACGCAGCGTGAGCCCTGTCCAAGAGTCATCCGTCGACGACCGCACCGCGTACGGCTCCGGCTTTGCTGACGACACACGCCCCCTGCCCCCGCGGTACATGCTCACGGGTGGACTGGACAACACCATCCGTCTGTGGGACACGGCCAGCGGCAAGTTCATACGATCCATGTTCGGTCACGTCGAGGGCATCTGGGGTCTTGTCGGCGACACTCTGCGCGTGGTCACTGGTGCGAACGACTCGATGACGAAGATCTGGGAGCCCAGATCAGGCCTTTGCGAGAGGTCGTTCACGGGCCACGCGGGTCCCGTCACCTGCGTTGGCCTGAGTGACAGCCGCATGGCGAGCGGCAGCGAGGATGGCGAGGTCCGACTGTACAGTTTCGAGGGAGAGAAAGTGGAGGAAAGGGGCACACCCTCATAATGAGCGACGACGGGATAAGTCATGGAACGGCGTTTTTAGAATTTATTGGCTGCATTGTCTGCCAGATGTTTTCAGCTTTTTCCTTTTGGCGAGATACCATGGTGCTCGGACTTTTTGGCATGTTCTTTTTATGGCGGAGTGGATCTCATAGACACTGGTCAGTCAGTGCGATTGCAAGAATCGGGATCATTGTATAGCTCTCGAATACTGTGACACTTCTTTGATACTTTTTCCATCTGCTGTTCTGATTGTGAAGTACTGTACGTATACTCACCCCACTTTAACTACTTGCATGATGTACAGATCGCTACGTTACAAGTGACAGGATCCTCATGGCTTTCTTGCCTCACATTACCACACGGAAGAAATCTGCTAAAAAGCAAGGCGTTGCCCCAACTGTGGTCCCGTCTGGTGAGTGCCCCATTCGATCAAACTCAGGTGCAGAGCTCAGATGCCGTGGAGAAATTCAGTCGAGAGCAAAGACCTTCTTCTTACATTCAGGAAGTGCACGAAATACATAGACGCTACATACACATCTTGGCGGCAGGGTTCAAGCTCATTCGCGACTTGTTGGCGCAGCCGGTTCCAGATCTTGACTGTGTCGATGCTTCGCTGTCACTGAGCGTAGAAGGTGTGTTTGGTCTCTACGGCTGGACTACTCGGGAAATTGACGTAGTCTTCTGAGATCTCGGCAGGAACCAAAGGTAATTGGTTCCCGAGTTAGATGAGGTTGACCTACGGCTAGTATATATCAAGCACGTGCTCGTCGTCGTTGATTTAGTCGTATCGTATCAAAGACGAAAGCAATAACATAGACATTATGGTTGCTCAACCCAGATTTTGCCGTCTCCTCGAGCCCATGAACTATCAAGAAGTAATTCTGACCTACATGTACTCTCCGTCCTCCAAATCTTGACCATTTGGTCCTTTGCGACTTTATGTTCCGGCAGAGGGCAGGAGGGGTTTGACCTGCATGTATATGTATCTTGCACATCTTAGCCTACATGCAGCACTATAGCCTGAAAGCCACATTGATCATTACGGCAGTTGCCCCCATCGGGGAATTTAGCCTATGGCCACTAAATTTCACGATTTGCTCGCTTGCTCGCTTCGCCATGTCAAGCCTCTCGGTACCAACCCCCTCCCCCCAGTCTTTCTGCTCTAATCCCCGCGTTTACTGCAATGGCTAATGCCCAAGGGCATGGACACGGCATAGGTACATGTGGGATTAAGTAGTATTCTAGTTTGTCGTTGGCGGCTCATGGTTGGGTAGCTACAGAAGAGAGCTGATCTCGAGTGTTTAAATAGCCCATCATGCCCCCCGAGGCTTCAGTGACTGGTATGTCTTCATTTTGATTCAAGTCCAAGTTTAGATATTTATGTCGGTCTAAACGCCTTGTCGACGCAATGAGGATCCATTCAATTCTCTTCAAAACGCTAGTCTTAGACTTGCTGTGGCTGACTCTAGCCCAAGACCCTCTGCTGGCCTTCACGCAGGGAGCGAGCCCTTATCAACTCGCCTCCGAGGATGTCTCGCCCCATATTTACGTCGATGCCGATGATTTCAAGGGTGTGCAGCGCACCGCACAAGATCTCGCAAACGACTTTGGACGTGTGGTTGGCAACAATGGCACACTGAGCTTGATTGGGTCCCCAGACACCGTCCAGTGGTCCGACGGGCCTGTCATCATTGCAGGCTCCATTGGTCACTCCTCTCTCATCGACAGCCTTGTCTCCAAGAACAAGATCGACGTTGACAAGGTGGAGGGGTTGTGGGAAGCGTATACCTCTGTTGTCGTTGAAGCGCCTTTCAGTGGCGTGCCTTGGGCCTTGGTCATTGCTGGAAGCGACCAGCGTGGTGTTTCTTATGGTCTCTACGACATATCCGAGCAGATGGGTGTATCCCCCTGGTACTGGTGGGCAGATGTGCCGGTGAAAACGAAGAGCGAGATCTGGGTACGCAAAGGGCCCAAGGTGCAGGGCTCTCCGTCTGTGAAATACCGCGGCTTCTTCATCAACGACGAAGCTCCGTCTCTGACCGGCTGGGCCGATGGGAAGTTCACCAAAAGCGAGTACGGGAGCTCCTTCACTGGGGAGTTCTACAAACTTGTGTTTGAGCTCTGTCTTCGCCTCAAGGGGAACTATATCTGGCCCGCTATGTGGTCCAGTATGTTCTACGTCGACGATGCCAACAACGGGGACATTGCCGATGATTTTGGTGTTTTCATGGGTACGAGCCATCACGAACCTATGGCGCGAGCTGGCAACGAACAAGGCGAGTTCATGGCCGGTCCCTGGGACTGGTCTCGAAATCGAGACAACATTACACAATTCTTCGAAGAAGGAGTTGAGCGCTCAAAGAACTGGGATACGATCTACACATTAGGGATGCGAGGTGACGGAGACGCCGAGTCACCAACGTTGACTGCGGATGCTCTCGAAGACATAATTCAAGTACAGCAATCGATATTGAAAGAGGAACTGGGACTTGACAACGCGGGAGACGTTCCTCAGACTTGGGTCTTATACAAGGTGAGATGCGTGCAGACGCTCTGGCGATGACTCGTCCCGCTGACAGCCTGTGACAGGAAGTCGGAAAATATTACCAAGCCGGTATGAAGACCCCCGACGACGTTATTCTCCTCTGGACAGATGACAACTCGGGCAATATCCAGAGACTTCCTCTAGCCAATGAAACAGACCGCTCCGGCGGAGCAGGCATCTACTATCACTTCGACTACGTCGGCGCGCCAAGGAACTACAAGTGGATTAACACCATTCAGCTGGTCAAGACGTGGGAGCAGATGCATCTCGCCTACGAAAAGCAGGCCAGAGAACTCTGGATTGCCAATGTGGGAGACATAAAACCCCTGGTAAGCCTGAACTGCCAGCCCCCTTTGTGTCTCTAGTCTCTCGTCTTGCTCATTGTCTATCAGGAGATCCCGTTAACCCACTTTATGGACATGGCCTACGACATGTCAAAGTATACATCGCCCAAGGGTACCTCGGAGTGGCTGCACCGATGGGCGACTCGAGAGTTCGGGGCGGATGTGGCGAGTCAGACAGCAGAGATCCTGACGACGTACGGCACTATGCTCATCCGCCGCAAGTATGAGCTTCTCAGTGACCAGCCGTATGCCTTCAGCACGGCGAACTACGATGAGGTCGAGAAGATCATGTCGGACTGGGAGGACCTCCTCGAGTTAACAGAGAGCACGTACGACTCGCTTGATGAGGCGACCAAGGTTGCTTACTATCAGTTGATCATGCATCCAGTCGAAGCCGGCAAGACGGTGGTCGATCTCTACAACAAGAATGCACTCAACGCATGGTACGCTCAACAAGGACGGACCAGCACGAATGCAATGGCAAACGATGTACAGGCCCTCTTTGCCCAAGATCAAGTCATCACGGAAAAATACCACACATTGAACGGCGGCAAGTGGAATCACTTTGTCGATCAGGTTCACATTGGCTACACCTACTGGCAGGATCCGTCGGTTAACGCCATGCCAAATATGACCTATCTGGGCGAAAGCAATGCCACAGATGATTGGATCATGGGAGTGAGCATCCAAGGGAGCTCCGCCTCGGCCCCTGGCGACTCCTTGCCCTCACTCTTGCCTGTCGATCCGTACATGCCGTCTACTGAGAAGCGGTACCTGGACATCTTCACCCGCAACAACGGCACTTTTTCCTACCATATCTCTTCCAATGTGTCCTACGTCTCCGTCACCAACGATGAAGGTACACTAGAAGCTCCCGGGTCTAAATCGGATATCCGCAGTGTGATATCGGTTGACTGGGAAGAGGCGCCGCCTGGACTCAGCTGGGTCGCCCTCCGCGTCAAGAGAACCGATATCTGCAAAGGCCCTGCTGTGGTAGCATTATTACCAGTCAACAAGACCTCCGTCCCAGATGAGTTTGAGGGCTACGTGGAATCCGGCGGCGTGGTGTCCTGGGAGGCGGAACATTACAGCAGCGCCGAGGAGAAGAACGGACTCTCGTACGTCACGATCCCGGACTATGGCCGCACCTTGTCTGGGCTGAAGCTATGGCCTGTAACGCACCCAGGGCGCACGCCAGAGGACGCCCCAAAGCTGACGTACTCCTTCTACTCTTTCACGGACCGGCCAGAGGCTCAGTTGGTCGTCTACCTTGGCGGGTCGCTGAACCACGACCCCAGTCTCCCCTTGAAGTACGCGTACGCGCTCGATGGGGGCAGCCCAGTCGAGGTCCAACCCATCCCCGACGAGGCCATGGGTAGCCTCCCACCTGGATGGAACGACGCGACAGTGGCTGGTGGGTGGACGTCGTACTCGACGCTGAAAGTGCCAGCGGGGGCCCACGAACTCTCCCTGTGGCTTCTTGAGCCGGGCGTTGTGGTGCAAAAGGTGGTCATGGATTTGGGAGGTCTGAAGAGCAGTGCGCTTGGACCACCCGAGAGTCAGAAGGTTTAAATACTAAAGGGAACTATCGTTAGAGAGGTATTGAATACTGATAATTCTCGACATAATGTGGGCCAGGGTGGGAGCACCACTATATCATACTCCATAAGGATATAAGCTACTTAGACAGACCAGCGCGAGCGACTTTGTCGAGTGAGTACGGGACCACGCTGGATTAGTTATCTTTCTCGACCCAAGCACTCGCACTGATCCTACGGCACAAGAGTACATTTAAGCTGGTGTTGAGATAACATTTCAGCTGGTATTGAGATAACCACGTATCAAATCTAATGAGCTATCCGGGCGTGCGTAAGGACTGCGGTGATGCTACGTCCGAGAATGAGATCACTATAAGCCCCGTCTCACCTCTCCACCAGACACTGGCCGCCACTAGGCTTGACAAGAAAGAATATCTTGGCGTGCATGCTCCCATCCGACATCCCCACTTTCCCAGAAACGGTGGCATCAGGAAAGGAGAGGAAGAACTTGGCTGTAGCCATGCGAAGCTCCATCCAAGCCAGGTTAAGCCCCAGACAGGCTCTCGGTCCACGCCCAAAAGCCAAAAAGGCATCTTTCATCTCCTTGGTGGGGTTCGCCCACCTCTCTGGGTCGAATTCAAGTGGGCGAGGAAAGATAGCGCTATCCCGATGAAGGGTATACGCCTGTCCGGACACGACAGTCCCCTGCGCCAGATGGTGCCCGACGAGTTCAGCACCGCCGGGGGGCACGACCCTCGGCAAACCGCCCGGTACTGCTGTGTATAGTCGCAGGGCCTCCTCAATGACGCATCGAAGATACGGAAGCTCACGAAGGTGGATATCTGTAAAGTCGGCGGGAAGGGTGCGTAGTTCTTCCACAAGCTTGGCCTGAATGGCGGGCCGGCGGCAGACGGCCCACGTGAGGTATGTCATGGTGATGGCGGTCGTGTCCGTGCCGGCGATGATGTAGGTCTGCGCAGCACCGCAGAGCTCGTCGAACGGCAGCTTGTCGTCGTCCTTGGCTTTGTTCATCTTTGTGAAGAGGGTGTGCGCGGCGCGAGAGGGGTCCGAGTCGATGAGGCGTTGGTAGCGCGAGAGGGAGTCAGAGACGTAGGTGCTGATATTCCTCGCTGCCTGGCGGGCTCGCTCAAACGGACCGATGGGTAGAATCTTGGTCAATGGGATCAATGTCGGAAATGTGGCCCTGGTGCCGCCTAGTTGCGCGACGTTTTTCATGTCGTTGGTGTACGTCGAGGGCTACATGGCGACCAGTGTTAGCATCGCCCTCTGGACAGCCTGTCGGTATGTGAGGTGTACTGACCTTGCCCTGTTGCAGAGTGCGGAACGATTCACCAAAGGTGAGCTCCCCAATGACATCGGTCGAGAAAAACGTCCACCACTTGAGCAGGTCTGCGGCTCCACGCTCGTCCATCTCTTGACCCATCCTCTCCATTGTCAGATTGACCAGGCTCACGACAGTCGGCTCGAACGTTCTGATGTTAGCCTCCATCATGGGAGCGCCCAAGAGTCGGCGGTGGCGTCGGTTGAATGCAGCATCCGACGTGTTGAAGAGCGTCTCGTAGTCGCCGACGGTGAAGTCTTGGTAGAAGCGAGACTTGACAAACGTTTCTCTGCTGTTGTAGATTGCCTTGACGCCTTCCACCGTTGGGGCGCTCACCTCATTGGGGCTGACACGGACAATCGGGCCTGGCCATGTGTAAGCGACAGAGTGCGTGCGTGTACGTGCGTGGCACGGGGGATGATGAGGTTACCGTATGTGGCGTGGAGATCATGGACATAGTACGTCTTGTTGCCCTTGAGCCAGTGGTACGTGACGACGACAGATGTCCATTTGGAGTACCAAGGACCTGGGATTTTGGAAATTGGTTTTCGCAGTGTCGCAAAAATATGCTGGTCGGGGCAGGACTTAGGTTGGTTCACTGTGTCGATAGGGTTGGATCTTGACTCACGAAGGCGATGGTGTATAGCACCACGGCGGCCACGAGAGTGGTGTTGGCGCGCAATGCGTCTGCCATTGTGGTGATAGACTCCATCGCTTTCAGTGTAGCTACCGTGAGAAGAACAGCGATCTTAGATGGATGGACCATGACTGAATGCAGCTGCTCACCAAGATATATAGTAGGCAAGCCAGTCTAGTGGCGTGGCGCAGGGCTGCAAAGACGGTCCGCTACACGAAAGTGCCGAGTGACGAGTGCCGAGTGCCGACCGACTTGGAGAGATCTCAGAAAGCCGAAATACAATCTCCGGTTCCTGTGTTTTCCGCTGCTGTTGCAGCATCGGCGGCTCGCTCTGGCCCGGACATTTCATAAAAGTCCGGCCCTCCATCTGCCTAGTCACCGACACGCGCACCGCACCTTGGACCTTGATACCCTATGAACTTCTACAAAGTCGAATGCCTTGAGTGGCCCAGTGCTGGAGGATCAGTTTGCATTAGTGCGTGCCTAACACGGTTAGTAAGACAATTGCACTTTTCAGCCTTGACATTGAAGTCTTTACGATTACCGCCGACGATGCACGACAAAGGCCAGGGGGACAGATGCCACCGCGGTGTGCTTTAAGAACAAAGTTCCGAGCTTGGGTATGAATCCCCATGTCTGCAATGATTGATCCGACGAATATTGGTTGAAAGAGCGAGTCCACGGACCAATATTGGGTTCAAAGGCGGTGGATGTTCCGGGTCTGGTTACGCACCAATTGTGATCAGTCACCCCAACATGTCGGCCGCCCGCTGCTTGTAAAATGCCGACGCGCGAAGATGCGCTCGACTGGTGCTGCTCACGGCTGGCAAGCAGCGAACAATAAAGCGAATGTGCATTCCCTGAATCGGCGATGATCAGCGTAGAAAGTCCTCTCCTCGATATTTGTAAAGACTCGCTAAGCCGTGAGCCCTTATGTACTTGTCTTTGAAAGAGTATCGAAGCCGCTCAGAGAGACCCTTATGAGGTAATTATATGCCGACTGCCTGACCAGGCTTTTGCGCCTTGATATCACAGCGGCGCGGATGATCGGGGTGGATTCCCGTGATCCGGGTCCGGGTCCGGGACATTCGCCGGCGCAGGTGGGGCCGGAATCTGGGGAAATTTGGCAGAACGGAGGAAGGAGTCGGGCTGGAGGGGCAGGACGTCTGGGCCTGAAAATCCCGGACGCGGTATGGAGAGCACGTGAAGATTATCGACATGATCTAATTGAATTCCGTCGAAGCGGCTGACTCATAGGGCATCCCTCACCGAAGTCGCAGCAGCCTGGCACAGTTGCCAGGCTGGTGGTGACTGACACGTTCCAGCCTCGCTACCAAGTGCGACTAACCAACTCCAGCGCTGGGGTCTGGTCTGGACCTCGGCTGCTACCGGCAAGACGACGCTGGCCGAACTCTGTCTCGGTCCTGGAGTCAGCCATCCGACCAGCCATCCGCCACTGACCGATCTCCAATTGACGTCCGTTTTGGGGAACAGAGGCTGATCACAGCCTGCTTCCCCCGCATATTCACAAGCTGATCGGCTTGGGGTCGGCTATGGGCAAGGTGCTGTCGACCTACGTCATACCAAGGATGCACGCTCGTAGCCAACAACAACAGGATGAAGGCAAGATCAATTGATCATTTGGATATTGTTTTAGAGGTCTATGCTGAAGGTGCAGGACTAAAAAATGAGTAGATGAGAATCTCCTGAAGAGCTCGGCACGATGGGCTGGGCTCCAGTCTCCTCCACATTCAGTAAAGTGAGTCCCCCATCTGCCCCGCCTCTTCCGTCCGGCCGGTGTCCAGTGACAGTCCCTCCCTGCTAACTTCAGTCGGTACAGTACCTTAGGTACATGACGGCACCCAGAAGTATACTGCGTGTGCGAGCAGAACAGCCGCGGGACTGTAGCTGAGGACTCGGACGTGTTGGTAGATTACCGCGGATGCGTAGCAGCCAACATGGACGTAAGCCACGGTAGTACTTGACGAGATGGATGAAGATAAAGGGCAATATACATAGACTCAACTGTACTTCCTCGCCATTCCTCCCCAAACTAGACTTCTTTTTGTGGCGTTTTGTGCGGACCAACTGACCTGACCTACGGCGGCTATCATATGCCAATCCGACCGATTCGAGGCACCGCAACCGAGACGCCCTGAGACCCTGGAGCTGGCTGCCGCACGCACCTCTTGGAGACTGGAGCTCCCATCGATCTACATACATTGACGTGCAGCCTCCAGCGATCCATCTTTCCGAAAGAACCCGTTCATTCGCTGCTCGCTTCCTCCTTGTTCGGGACTGTGAGTGATTCATACGTCTGCTACTAATTGTATATCTTGTGGGCACGCGCTCAGTGGCTTGACATTCTCACTGTCATCTTACTTTGCCTACCCAATCCCAGCTTTCACAGGCACACTGCCCTTCTCTAGACGAGCGCGCATCCCACTCACTCCTCCTCTCGCCGCGCCCTCACAGCCAGCTCACCATGCCGCGGACAACCGATGGCAAAAAGCAGCCTCCCACGGCCGCCGTCAACCTCATTGGTACGTCTCAATGCTCTCTTTCCCCTATGCTACTTTGTCTCACACGTAAACAGCCGGAGGCGGCGCCGGTATGATGGAGGCCCTGGCCTGCCACCCCCTCGACACGATCAAAGTACGCATGCAGCTCTCTCGCCGCGCACGTCAACCCGGCGCCCCGAAACGAGGCTTCCTCAAGACCGGCTCCGAGATCATCAAGAAGGAGACGCCCCTCGGTCTATACAAGGGTCTCGGCGCCGTCCTCACGGGCATCGTGCCCAAGATGGCCATCCGCTTCACCTCCTTTGAGGCGTACAAACAGTCCCTCGCGGACAAGAAGACGGGCATCGTGTCCGGTCGGGCGACCTTTCTCGCGGGCCTGGCCGCCGGTGTCACAGAGGCCGTCGCCGTGGTCACGCCCATGGAGGTCATCAAGATCCGGCTACAGGCGCAGCACCACTCCATGGCCGACCCATTGGACGTCCCCAAGTATCGCAACGCCGCGCACGCGCTGTACACCGTCGTGCGCGAGGAGGGGTTCGGTGCGCTGTACCGCGGTGTCAGCCTGACGGCCCTGCGCCAGGGGTCCAACCAGGCCGTCAACTTCACCGCCTACTCGTACTTCAAGGAGTGGCTCAAGGTGTGGCAGCCGCAATACGAGGGCAAGAACCTGCCCAGCTGGCAGACCACCATGATCGGTCTAGTGAGCGGTGCCATGGGCCCGCTGAGCAATGCGCCCATTGATACCATCAAGACCAGGCTGCAAAAGGCACCGGCTGAGTTTGGGACGAGCGCGTGGACGAGGATAACAAGAATCGCCGCCGACATGTTCAAGTAAGTTTTGCGCGCTAGGACATCGGAGACGTCACTAACGACAATGCCCCCAGACAAGAAGGATTCCACGCCTTCTACAAGGGCATCACACCGCGCATCATGCGTGTCGCCCCGGGTCAGGCTGTGACGTTCACCGTCTATGAATATCTCAAGGACAAGCTGGAGAGGAGCAACCTCGCTTTTACCGGAGGCAAGTACGAGGAGTAGAAGTGGAACAGGCTGCTCGTAGAGCCAGTGCTGGAGCCTGCTGCGTAGGAGTGGTGTAGGACTCCGTTTCTAACATGTATCTGCGCGTGTAGTCCAAGTGAAGGAAGACGCCGAGGCGACGGTGTGAAGGCATGTCCTTGCAGAAGAAAGCAGGGGGTCGACAGCGAAAAGGGAAAGCGGGCGACGGCATATTGTGCATGCAATGCTGTGATACCAGCACTTCTTCTGTATCTTCTAGATGAATTTATTCGTCATGTTCTTGCATCCATCACGCTCGTTGCTTCACACCCCACGTCCTTGTGTCGAAATCCCAAATCAAAGAAAGCTCACCGGCCGGGACGCTTCGGCCGGCTGAACCCCTGTCGCGACGCCGCTTTCGGATGCAGGTCTTCCATGACGCCCTGCTCCGTGATCTCGTTCGTGTCCTCAAACTCGAAGCGCTTCTCCAGCTTCAGACCAGCCTCTTGCTCCGCGACCGTGACAACGGCGCGCTTCATGAGCGGGTAGAGCATGCGGCTCTTGATCGACTTGCCCGCGCTGGCAGGGCACGTGTAGAAGAAGAGTACTGGGCTCTGCTCGGTCCCGTTGTGCGTGTGCTGGAAGCGGAAGAAAGTGAAACGCGGCTCGGTCGTCGAGATGACCTGGACGAGCTCAGGGATGGTAGTCGGTGTCGGTGATTCGGGCACGAGTTCGACGACCTCGGTGTCTGTGTTAATTTTCTGCCATTGTCAGTCGCCCGTCCTTGGTGAAGAGGTAAACAGGGCTCGCTAGCTTACCAGCATCACCACCACGCGGCCCCCCTCCTGGCCAACCTCCTGCATCGCAGCGAGCGCGTCCTCCTTCACCGGCATGTTGAGGTTCTTGCTCAGATGAATCTCTCTCTGCCCGGTGCCAGAGCCGGCCTCCTGCTCCGCTCTCTTGACCTCACTCAAGGTCCGCTCCTCCTCCGTCAACGGCGCCGCAAGCTTGGTGTGGTCCTCGTGGCTCTTGAACCCGCTCTCGGTCAGCTCCCTCGCCTCAGTCGTGAAGATGCTCTCGCGGAAATGCTCCGTGCCGAGCTCCCTGACCAGCGTAAGGCGCGTCGAGGCGAACAGCATCTTCTGGCGCACAGGCGCCGCGTCGGGGACGTACGTCACGGCGATCAGGTGGGGGGCATCGTCGTGGCGGCGCAGGATCGCGTACAGCGCTGCATCGGGCTTGATGTGTGGTTGCAGCACGGAGAGGTTCTCGTTGAACGATGAGCCCTTGGCCGGAAGCGTTTCGACGGGGACGAGCTGTTCCTTGTCAATGGTGACGAGGAGGCCGAACGTCGAGGGGCTCTCCAGCAAGGAGCTGAATTGAGCTTGCAGCTCCTCGGACGCTGCGTCAGTCAGCTTGGTGTTGCCCCATGGGGCTGGCGATGTGTACCTGAGATGCCGGATTGCATGGTGATGTATGTATGTCTGGGCAATGATCTGAGATTGACCTGCAGAGCTGGAGAGGAATGTCTCGATCACCGCGGAGGTGGGCCTGGTGCACGACGTATCGCCCCCACCTGGTGATGCACTCTGCAGGCAGCTCACGGGGCCGACGAGCTGTGTCAAGGGCGTCTACCTACCCTGTAGTTAGTCTTTGACCCGATCACTTTCGCTGAATCGAGGATGTTGTCAATAATAATTGGTGTCTTTGATGGCCAACCAGGAGATATATGAATTCTTTCGTTTGAAACCTTTCATTTTGTCTCGTTGACTGTATTCTGCCCTTGGCTATCCACGTCGCGTTGCAAACTCGCTTATCATGTTCTCATTGGATTGAGTCTCAGGTGCAGCAAAGCCTGTGTGTAATTTCCCGATGCGTTGAAAGAATAGACGCTGTCTTGAAGTTACGTCGGAGGATAGCTCACTTGATTAGGAGCTCATTGACATATCATCGGTCATGCCAGCGTCGTCGCCATCTGTAGGCGGGCGTTTGTGACTTGGACGTTGGTGTGATGCACTTTGAAGATGCCCAGCTCATCAAAACTGGGTACCACGAGACACCTTTCCACGAATGCTCATCGATTAGATACTTACTACGTAGATACGATCGGGGTAACGAGCGCAGTTATTGCGTTCCCTAAATGGCACTGGCGAGCGTCGTACCTTAGTATGAGACGGCTTCTCTTCACCTGGTCCACTAACTCATGAGCTGAGACTGAGACTGGACGGAATGTCGTGGGCCGTGGCTTTAGTCCAGGGAAGGTACGTACCTTTCGTATCTCGTCCTCAGATGACTCAGCGTCAGGCTGGAATCTTTCACCCCACGTGACCTAGGCCCGCCGCTCGCACAGGCCCACTCTCAGGGCACGAAAACCCCAGGCGCCAAATCGAAACTCGCAATTGCCCGCCAAAACTTACGGACGCTGGTATCGCGAATCTCTACTAACCGACAACCACCCATCGAAATCAGTCAAGATGTCCGGCCAGGCCCTCAACAAGATCGCGCCCAACAGCCCCTCGAGGCAGAACCCCTCTGAGCTCGAGCAGAGCATTGCTCAGGCTCTGTTCGACCTCGAGACCAACACCGCCGACCTCAAGGTCGCCCTGCGCCCTCTGCAGTTCGTCTCCGCCCGTGAGGTATGAAAGAAACCCAACATTGAAGCCGAACTCTTCTCCCCCACGCACCACTCTCTCGAGATCCTGTTTCCAAAGAGGACAAACAATGGCTTTTGCGAGCGACTCGACGGACCCCCCCTTCCCTGTGCGCCTCTCTTCGACCCGCGCGTTGAAAAAGGAAAACCAGCACCCGGGGGGTTTCGTGCGGTCGCACGCCACTGCCAGCGTACACATTGACTTCTGAGGAACAGGACGGGAAGCGGTCCAAGGCTTAGTCCTGGAGCTCGCATGCTGACTTGTGGTCTACAATAGATCGAGGTCGGCCACGGCAAGAAGGCTGTTGTCATCTTTGTCCCCGTCCCCTCCCTGGCCGGTTTCCACCGCGTCCAGCAGCGGTAAGCAACAAACATAATTCCTGCAAGCCCACGGCCATCTAACACCTGGACAGCTTGACCCGTGAGCTCGAGAAGAAGTTCTCCGACCGCCACGTCCTCATCCTCGCCTCGCGCCGCATCTTGCCTCGCCCCAAGCGCTCCGCCCGCAGCCGCAACACCCAGAAGCAGAAGCGCCCCCGTTCGCGCACCCTGACTGCCGTCCACGACGCCATCCTCGCCGATCTCACCTACCCCGTCGAGATTGTTGGCAAGCGCGTCCGCACCAAGGAGGACGGCAGCAAGCTCCTCAAGGTCATCCTCGACGAGAAGGAGCGTGGTGGCGTTGACTACCGCCTCGACACCTACTCCGAGGTCTACCGCCGCCTCACAGG
Source organism: Emericellopsis atlantica (assembly GCF_019669845.1). Taxonomy (NCBI): domain Eukaryota; kingdom Fungi; phylum Ascomycota; class Sordariomycetes; order Hypocreales; family Bionectriaceae; genus Emericellopsis; species Emericellopsis atlantica. The sequence continues at coordinate 651,637 of NW_025764707.1, read as the reverse complement.
CCGTGCCGTCAACTTTGAGTTCCCTCAGAGCCAGGCCACCGACTTTTAAATGTCTCGTCGGTAACTATGGGGGATTATATCCAATGGGGTTCAGGGAGTGATTTTTCTAGCATCAAACCGGTTTATCAAAAAGGGCATGGCGTCTTTTGAGAGAGGGAGAGACAAAGGTAGCTTTGTAATGACACAAGCTGCCATATGATCTGGCACGAATCACTCCATTGGGTCTCCATTGCATCTTGAATCTGGGTATCATTTGTCGCTGCTGCATATCGTAACGGAAATATCACTCGTGACTGATCTGTCCTACGCCAAGCACGCACCAATATGCCAACTCCCGCTTCTGCCCCTCGTTCCTGTCCTTGCCAACACGATCTCCAACATCGTGTTGTGCCTCTGGCTCCCACTCCATGCGTACAAACATGGGGATCTCCAGAATCTTCTCGTCTTCCCGGAGAGGCGATCTGTCGGTCGGCTCCCCTGATGCCGTGTGCGGCCGCAGACTGTCCACACTGAGCAGTGGAGGGATGACCTCCAGGATGATGGACACCCAGTTCCGGCCCCTCTTGTAGATCTTGCCGGCCTCAGCCTGCCCCGTCTCCTCGGTCCTTGAACGGTCATCGCCGTCCAGTGCGTCTTCCCACATGTCCTTGACAGGGTCAATGTCGAATTGTGGGCACAGCAACGCGACTTTGCTTGAGAAGCGCCCGGGGGTATTATTCGGCGTAGCCAGTGTTACTTTGAGCTTCTCGAAGAGCGGATTTTTGAAGGTCAAGATGTACTGATACGGCTGTAGTGGCTTCAGAGGCGGCTCTTGCGGTTGTTGTGGACGCATGCCTACAGGCACAGGGGGCGCCCGTGGCTCCAGAGGACGGATCGATATGCTTGGTATGTAGGACTTGGCCACAAGCTTGATCTTGAAGCGGGTTGATGCCACCTTGTTCTCCGGTTTCGAGATGATGTGTCGGCAGACAGCACATCGCCTGGACCTCTTTGTCCGTAAAACGCACTGCAGCGGGCGCAGCTCATCTTGGAAATGGGCGTGTTCCAGTTGCCCGAGGAGCTGGTCCTTGGACACCGTCTCGTTCCACCCACCATTCAGCAGCTTCTGCACCTTGGCGGATTCGTCGAGCTGTGCGAGCTTGAGGCCTTTGTCCGTGTCGGTGGCTTCGGGGAACACGTCAGGCGGCCCGGCTGTCTTGCCCTGGGCCCCGCGGCCGCCGGGCTGCCACATGCTCATCATGCGCGTCAACGCCGCGGGCGAAGAGAAGTTGTGGCCATCGCCAAGGCTCAACCCGCCAGGCAGGCCATTGCTCGGCCCGTTGATCTGAGACTGGTAGAAGCTCCTCAAGGCGCTGTACTGTAGCTCCGCATCGACCAGCTCGTCTTCAAGCGGCGGCATGTCAGGGTCCTCCTTGCGCCTCTCCTTGAGCTCCTTGGCTGTGATTCTGGGGATGCCGCCATTCTTCATTTTCGCAAGCTGGCTGGGTATGCCGCTCGCGCGTTCAAACTCGAGGCCAATCTCACTCGAAACCCAACTGCAGTACTGGCAGAAGAGGGCATAAGGCCCGTGCGGTGCGGCGGTGGCATTGTCGGCGGAGAGGAGGTTCGTTTCGGGTTCGGCCTGGACTTCGCCGACTTGGACAGGTCCAGAGCAGATGGGGCACTGGTAGCAATTCCGGGTGCAACTGGGAGTAGTTAGCTAGCTGAGCGAAGATGTAACCAGCCGCGGCACCTGGCACGTACCGGTTGCCGTCGCTCCTCAAGTTGCTGCTCGCCACTTCGAACAAGCAATTGGGGCAGTAGTAGGTCACAATCTCCTCATCGACACATCTCGGGCAGCGGATCTGCTGGCACTCCTCGCAGTACAGCAGGTATTCCAACGGATAAAGGCTGTAGTTGGACCGCGGGGCTCGTGGATCAAAAGTGCGCTCCGCGTCGTGGAACGAGTCGCTTTCGGGGGAGGACGCGTCGCTGCCCTCGGCTGGCTCTTCGTTGGAACATGGGCATTGTATGTACGTGTAGGGGGGCGAAGAGGCCATGCTGAGCTACATCGCGAACGGAGAAGAAGGAGAGAAGAACAGTTGGTCTTTGTCAGGGCACATTTGGTCGTTGGTCGCGCTCGGTCAACAGCTGCCTCACCGAGGGGACAAGGCACGCTTAGTCATTCAAGCCGCTTTGTTGGCAAAAAGACGTGTGGACTGCTGTCACACAGAAGGGGGACAGAAAAGTCCTGCTATAATTATGTCATTGCCCCTCTGAGCAAGATTCCGCGCCATCTTTCAACTTAACGTCAGATAGCAAGCTTCCTCCTCCAACAGCACGAACAGTCGACGATGGCTTGGTCGAGTCTCATCACAACCCATCGCTTCAGTTGAATGTTGACCTGGCGGTTCACAAGATCTCACCAGGAACCGAGAGGGGCATCAGTCCCCGATCGTGACAGTTTACGTTCGGCATGCACGCCCAATTCGCACGTCGAGACATGTGTCGCCCATCCACGTCTATCAACCAAGAGCCGTCTGCAGAGGCAAAGAGCGGAGAACAGATTGAGCAAAAAGAACACCAAAAACATACAACAGCCGGTATTCGCTGGTCGTCACCGACCCAACTACTGGTCAGCCCCTCAGCGGCTTGACTATGGGAGAGCGGACGGGATCCCGTATTTTCCACTGGGTATGGTCGTATGTGGTAATTGAACCCATCACCAGTCTTTATAAGCAATAGGTCAATGCTATGGCTGTGAACATCGGGTTGACCCGTCCGTACACCACAGAGGCAAGCACTAATGCGCCTGCTGTGATCACGAACACTTCGCGGCAACTAACATTGAACTAATAGCCTTCACCGGACTGAAGGTTTGACTGACCATGGCGCGCCCCCGCGGGCAGCGTCATCTGATCATGAAGTCTCGCGCGAGGTAAATGTGGCCTCTTGCTTTTCGCGTGCATGTTTAAAGACCGAAGGCAGTGAAGCATAAAAAAAGTTCGGTTGAAGCTAAAGCTCAGGCACGTGAGTTCCTGTATAAAGCACGCACCGCATGATTGAGGTGTGCATTTTTCTACTTCAGCAGTTCAGAATACATTGTCCGACCTCACGACCCAAAATCCTTCGCAAGCGCTTCAAGATGGACCCATTCGCCAAGCTTTCTCAAGAACACATTCTCCGGATCTTCACACATCTCAAAGACTTTGACGAAGCTTTCAAGGCCATACGGGCATCACCGGCATTGTTTCGCCAGACTGCGAGCTGCGTATGTCTACACGACGCTTTCATCAAGAGATACCTACCTGGCGATACGATTCAAGATGCCTTGGCAATCATACAGTTCCCGAGGCAAGGTAATCACAGCCGAGCTGCCTTGATCCAAGCGCACCTGATGGCATGGGGAGCCCACGAGCTGATTAATCCCTGCCGCATAAAGCATCCAGATCTCGCGAAAGTAAGGGAGCTTCATGGCTTTTGCCGGCGACTCCGGGCTTATATTAACGACTACCTCTCCAAGGCCACGAGTCCACATCTCCCATGGGCATTCCATCGTCTTCCCGCCTGGTCTCACTCATACTATATAAATGTTTCTTTCGTCGACGCGACGCAGACGCAGGGATATATCAGCGCATTTAACGCGGATGACTTGAGCTATAAGACGCGCCTCAAGGTCTACAAAGCCTTCATGCAATACGAGATTCTTTGCAAGGTTTATGGGCCTACTTCGGAGGAGCCTAACTCGCCATACCCTGGAGCTGTCGCTCTAGACGATTCGTCGGAACGTCCCAGTTACTTACGGTCTTGGAACTGGAAGCTTCTTTCGAGATACCGACCACGAGACTACACTTTGGTTGACGTGTCTTCGCTAAAGTGTGTTCGGGAGTACATCATCACTGTCTACGAGGCAATGCTAGACCACGGACTCCCGTCTGGGAAGTTCATCGGAGCGACTAATGAGAATCCCTGCAGGTATATTGACCCCAATGCTGTCAGCGTCATGCAAGATACGGACGACAGAAGGATGGAATCTATCTTTGAAATTTTGAGCAGTCAGCATATTTCGTGGATGCGTCGGGGAGGTCGCTCATCTGACTACGGAGATTGGTATGGCATACTGCTAGCATTTCTATCCTCCGCAGGGTTCAATGCTGTCCACAGCATGCTAGCCATGAGGTACGGCGACTTCAAGAAGACTATTAAGCACCTATTCGCCGAATTTCCGGAACACCTACCTCACAAAGGAAATACAACACACGCGAACGGCAAAGGCGTCGGCTGGGAAGTCTGCGAGGAGATGAGACTCTATCGGCAGCGAGCGTGGGCGTTATTGCGTGCAAATGAGCGGCGCGGACCGCCGCTACCGTCAGTAGAGCCCAAAGAACCCGACGTGGACATAGATGATGATTCGGACTTGACAGAAGATGATCTGGACTCGATAGGAGATGATATGGATTGGACAGAAGATGATATGGACTTTACAGACGACGAGGTGGACTTTACACAGGACGAGCTGGATTCGACGGACGACATGGACTTCACAGACGAAAATCCGGACTCGATTTTACTGATGAAGGAACAGGATAAAAGTCTTTCCAAGAGCGAGTGGACTTGTCACGGGCCAGACTATCATCCTTATGAAAGTCTGGTCGGGAAGATTTCGCCATTCTGGGGACCAGCGTCACCATCCCACCAGCAACAGCAACAACGTAAAGTCATGACCAGCAGCACTGGACTATCATTCACTTGGTACTTGTGAGTAAGAAAGCCCCGCATCACGGCATAAAGCGCATCGGCTCCCGAAGCATGATCGGCAGAGGAAAAGAACAGGATACAAATGGGCTGAGTACTCCGTCCCCCGGGCCTCATTTTTGGCTCGACCGCGGCGCGAGTGACAAGTCGCTGCCCCGATACGACGGCAAACTCAGGAGAACCGCGCTGCCCTAATACAACTCGCATTCAGCTCAACAAGCATGGAGCAGGTGAACAAGTGGTATCAGCGGGTTGTGTTACTATCTAGAGCTGTCATCCCGATGAGCAGTTGAAAATCGCGTTTGCTGACTGTCATGGGATTCTAGAACGCAGGTGGCACTAGAAACGAAAAACCTGGACGGCGTCAGTACTCAATGGCATTCTATGCAGCCATTGTGCTAGACCCTCTCGGAAACAGTATTGAGGTGCTGTATGACCCATTGCTATAACGATGATGCCTTGAACCCGGGGCGTACTGTCATGGTTATATACTGAATGACACACGTAGATATTGCCCATGGTCTACACACGTGAAATGCTTGGGCTTTGTCCGACTGATTCCGACCTATGAAGCTACCAGTCCCTTCGACCTGCTGGCTCAAATTTTGGTCAAGATGTTCAATGTATGTGAATGTCCGTTGCGATCAACGCACCGATATGTCGTTAAAGCCTGGGTCGCTCAGAGTTTCCTCTGCTAGTGGCTCGCGGGCGAAAGTTTGCGTCAACCTTTAAGTTTTACTGAGTGAATTCAATTCTTTCTTGTAACTCAGCCTTTTACTCGCTTACACGCGCCGGGATACTTTGCGATTATTGAGCTGGTCTTGCTGACATTGAAAGTAGCTGGATCGAAGGTGGCCTCCTGACTCCCGAGTTCTGCCCGCTCCAACCGGGCCAGGGAAGGTTCCAGGGCCCCCGTTGACCCCAACCAAGAGCCATCGGGAAAGGGCATCTATATGGCATTGTTGTTGTTACTTAGATGAGCGAGAGGAGTGCACCCCTCCTGTCCTTCTCTCGAGTTCATCATCAATCATCATCACACCTCATCAATTGCCTCTATGCAAAGTCCAACCTTTGGAGGACTTGCTTAGCCCCCAGGAATATTCTCAAAGGCAAGAAGACCGAGTTGACAACAAGTCCGACAAGTCCAACGGCGCGACGAGGGAGTTCTTCCTCGTCTTTGACTGTTCGAGATACTTAACATCGGCGACAGGGTCAACTCTTGCGCCGACATTGCCGTGCAATTTATCACCGGCTGAACTGAACCCTGAGAGCCGATTCCCTGATTTCGATGATACGATGTGGAATACGCTAAAGGAGACCGCGTCTACATTGGACTTTGATCAATTGCCCACGGTTCTCTCCGCAGCCGACGAAGCAAGAACGGCGCACTACGATATGACCCGTCAAAGGATCATACTACTCAATGAGTGGCCGTACGGCTTTAATACTCTTGGCTCTGCGGCTACAATACTTGCGGCTCTCTGGCTACAATACTGTCGGCTCTCGCACCATCCACGAGCGTCGGGTGAGCGACGCCAAAAGCCGCACTATACTATAGGATAAGGTAGTGCGTATCCTAGACCAAGAGCTCCAAAAGGTCTGGCAAAGGACGCCTAGAGAGGACCGCATCAAACGCAAGCATTCGATGATGGATTCATCCGAAGACTCGGATGAAGAAGCAAAGAAAGTGGAGGCAACATGGCGCTTGCGCTTCCCTTTTGGTCCTCCAGGAGAGCCATCAATGTAAGTTGTCGGTCAAGCACCGCCCAGAAGGATTCTTTGTGGTTTGTGCCAACGGTATGGGCACGAACTGGCGTTCCAAAGCATTCCACGACGTGTGGTACAAGAACCTGAAGGATGCCGGTTTTGCTGACCGCATTGCCTGGATCCGTGCTGCTGCTGCATCGAGACCCCGGATGGACCTCTCCCGCATAGGCTGCTACGGTAGCTCAGTCGGAGGCCAGAATGCTGCGGCAGCCGTGATCCACCACAGAGATTTCTACAAAGTGGCCGTGGCCTTGTCCGGGTGTCACGATAATCGCTTGGACACCCTGCAATGGAGCGAGGTGCGGATGGGCTACCCCGTCGATGTCAGCTACGAGGCGTCTTCCAAAGTCACGCATGCGGAGAAATTGGGCGGTCTGTTGATGCTGGTGGCGGGCGAACTTGATACCAACGTTGATCCAGCGTCAACGCTGCGCTTGGCGGACGCCCTCATCAAAGCCGACAAGGAGTTTGACCTGGTTTTCGTGCCAGGGGGCACGCACTACGTTGACGAAGTGCCACTTGTCCAGAAGAAGCGAGATGTCTTCTTTAAAAGACATCCATCGACACGATGAACTAACGGGCGTCGCACCGAGATACATAGAGGAAGTGAAGAGGGCAAAGTGGTTGGCCATAGTGGGTTGCACGGGTTACTTCTTCGCTTAAAATTACGCCGAGATACACGAATCCACCGTCAGATCTCTTAGTGACAACTTGGCCTTCAACTCCATCTCATATCGCTCACCACCGAGCCTACGGAACATGGCGCCACCTTGGCGATCGCGACCCGGCCATCTCAATGGTGTCGTAAATAACCAGAACTCAGGGTACTATCCAGCAGATTTCCAGTCGATGAAGCCAGTAACGTGGCCATCATGTATAAGGATATTGTGCGAGGCGAGATCATCGTGAGTAAAAACGATCCTGTGTTCGACATCACAAAAAGTGTTTGCTGTCTGTAGCGCTTCATGTTGTCCTCGAACGAGTCAAAGGAGGTTCGTGATGCGGGAGCATGCTGATACTCTAGTAGCTCAACTTCCGTCTCACATGGATCAATTCAATGTCCAGGTACCCTGATGCTGCGAATCGAGCCACCTGAGACAGTGCAAATGCGTCAACCACAGGGGTTTTTCCACTGGCGCATGCGGTTCAGCATGACCTTCCACTCTTCTACCACGACTTCTCTTCAATTTGCTCCGGCATGGGATCATCGTAAGCCTCATCGAAAGGCTCACCCGGGAGTCGAGTGAATAGAATCGACACGGTTCAAGTTGCGGATGGCGACGAAAGATGTTCCCCGATGGGTAACTCCCGGACATCTCGTGCTGTGACAAAACTATAGAATGTCAAGAAATATATAATAACCCATCTAGAAGTGCTGTAAATTACGTGCGTAAAACAATACCTATTCATTACATGTCGCAGGGTAGGTGGGCTGTGGAGTCGATTGTCCCGACTTTTGCAGGCCCACTGCACTAACTTTAAGTTAAACTACTGCGGGGGAGGGGGCTGTTTTTAAAAATATAAATAAAGCCAGAAAGAGCTTGGGGAAAATATCACGTAAATAATTATCTTTTACTAAATCACAATTTCTTTGAAGTAGATCTCGATATACATTAGCGGTTTATCGAAGGACAATTGGCGGCAGGTCATATTTTCAAAGACAGGCCCCTACCGCTAAGGTAAACACGTGCTGCCGAGTACGGAGCAACCATCAATACACTCTTCAGGCCCGCAACAAGCTCCGATGCGTACATTGTGGTTCCACACTATCACTGTCTGTTGAGAAATACTCAGTTCTTTAAACGCCTCTAAATTCTGGATGATTGCCCCGTAGCGCTTATGATCGACAGTACATCTGCCGTTGTGGTCTGCGCACCTTATCTGATGTCGCTTTGGATTTATAAGCGTGCCTGTTGGTTCAGATCCCTGCAACTTCTCTACTTATGACACATCAGAGCCTCACGGATCTTAAGGACATACGTATAAGACTGTTTTGTAAGGCAGAAGACTCTTTTCTTCTTCTTCTTCTTCTTCAATCAATAACTCATCACTGTCTTGTTTCAATACCGATTACGGAGCAGCACCACAACCAGTCCTAACTGACGAGGTCGGACAGCGACATAACCGCAGCCTCGAAGATGAAGCTCGCCAACCAAGACGCCGCAAACGACGACAATAGCAAAAGTCCGGCCACAGCCCCTGCTCAGCAGCAAGTAGACCTCCCTACATGTACACTTCCGCTGCCTCACCCGGACGGCGGCTTCCGCGCCTGGGCCCAGGTCGCCGTCGCCCACCTCGGCTCCTTCAATGGCTGGGGGTACATGACCTCGTTCGGCCTCTTCCAGTCGTACTACACCGACACCCTCCTTTCTGGCACCGCTTCATCGTCGATAAGCTGGATCGGCTCGCTTCAGATCTTCCTCGCCTTTGCCATCGGCAGCGTGTCTGGCCGCGCGCTGGACATGGGCTACCTCCGGCCGGCTGTCGTCGCGGGCAGCACCTTGCAGATCCTGGCCATCATGACGGCGTCAGTGTCGAGCACGTATTGGCAGTTGTTGTTGACACAGGGGCTGTGCAAGGGGCTGGGGGACGGGCTGGTCTTTTGTCCTACGGTCGCCAACGTGCCCACGTATTTCTCTAAGCGGCGGGCTGTGGCCATGGCGATCGCGGCAAGCGGGACCTCGACGGGAGGCGTCGTATTCCCGCTGATTGCGCAGCAGCTCATGCCACGGATCGGGTACGGCTGGACGGTCAGGGTCATGGGGTTTATTGTGCTGTTCAACGCGGCGGTCATGCTGGCGCTGGTGAAGCCACGGTTCACACCCCTGGAGAGGAAGAAGAATAACAGCAACGTGACGTTTGCCGGGTTCTTTGAGTGGTCCGCCTTCCGCGAGCCGCCGTACACGCTTTTCTGCGCGGGCATGTTTGCTGTGTGGCTTGCTCTGTACTTTGCGTTTTACTATGTGGGTTACGTTTCTCTCTCTCCGAACATGAAATCTTCAAGCTGACCACTTGGTGCTAATTATTTGTTTACACAGGTCAGCAAGTACGGCAAGGACTACATCGCCGTGGACACATCAACATCTCTCACACTGCTCCTCGCCATGAACGCCATCGGCGCGCTGAGCAGAGTGATCTTCGGCTTCATCGCAGACAAGTTCCTCGGGCTTCTACACACACTGATCCTCGCGGTCCTCTGCACGAGCGTCATGTTCTACAGCTGGATCGCCGTGCGCGACCTGCCTGGCTTATTCGTGTTCAGCTGCCTGTACGGATCCTTCGCAGCCGCGGTCCAGGCCTTATTCCCCGCGAGCTGCGCGAGTCTGACCAAGGACGTGGGCAAGATGGGCGCCAGGACGGGCATGGCGTTCGCGGTGGTCTCGATCGCGAAGCTGACGGGCCCGCCGCTGGGAGGGGCTCTTGTGCAGGCCATGGAGGCGCTTGGCGGGGGATATCTATATGCGCAGGTCTTTGGGGGCAGTGTGCTCGCTATTGGGGCTGGCCTGTTGGTGATGTCGAGTTGGTACCGTCAGAAGGGGGAGAGGAGGCGAAGCAGAGGCAGGGTTCAACGTGAATGTCCGCCACCTAACCTAACTTGAGCTCGGGAACGTAGAATCCGTTCTGAATTACAGTGCCTACAGACTGGAGACAGCCACAGCACCAGGAGGAGGATAGACTCTTGAAGACGAGGCGCAGAAGATGTGCGAGAGTCAGGGGGGGTGGCTCTCATCGCTGCTCTTTGTTAACTTGAGAGAATGCAGGCGCCATCTACTGCAGGACCCGACGGCATCACCCAATCTTGATCCCACCGCCACTGGCGCTGACGACGCAGCCCGTGATCCACCTTGCGTCGTGGCCACACAGCAGGCCGACGACATCGGCCACGTCCTCGGGCTGTCCGAAGCGCGGGATGCTCTGTGACGGGAAGAACTCGTCCTGGAAGCGCTGGACGGCCTCGGGCCCGCAGTTGACGACGGCCTCGGTCTCAGTGAGCCCAGCCGTGACGGCGTTGGCCGTGGTGCCGGCCATAAAGGCGTACCTGTCATCCTTGCCGCCAAAGGCCTGTGCCCACGTGCGGCATAGCGACTCGCCGGCCGACTTGCCGGCCGCGTACATGAGCTGGTCGCTCCAGGGCTGGCGGGACCGGATGGACGAGACGTAGATGATGCGGCTGTCCGGCTGGAAGAGGCGTCGGCGGACAAGCTCCTCCACGATCATGACGGGCGTCTGGATGTTGCCCAGGAGGCTGTGCCGCACCTCGTCCGGGCCCATGGCGCCGATGACGCCTGGCATCGGGTCGCAGGCCGAGTTGACGAAAATGTCCACCCGGCCGTTGAACGCGTTGCTGAGCTCGTCGGCAATAACGCTGGCGCAGTCGTCGGAGAAAATGTCTGCCACGAGGCCCTTGATCTGGAGGCTCTCTGGGCGCTCCCGCGCGGTCGCTGCAAAGACACGCCTCGAGACCTCCTCGCTCAGGCCGGTCGAGAGCGCGTCGACGCCTGCATGGCCAGAGCAGGTCCCGAGGATGGAGCAGCCGCGCGAGGCGAGGTGATAGGCAATGGCGCGCCCGATGCCGCGCGAGGCGCCGCTGATGACGGCGACCTTGTGCAGGAGGTCCAGCTCGCGGACGGGAGGCATCTTGGACTTGGAGTTGAGGCTTGGGGGACGCAAATTGGAAGCAGGCGTGCAAGTCATGAGCAGGGCATGTTGCTGGCGTGGTCCATGATCTTGTTGATAGATGGATGCATGACTCATTATGAGTTCAGCGTCCGAGAGCGGGGGAAAGGGGCCAAGGGCACCGAGCACCTCAACACGCAAGTCCAGTCTCCTCCTGATGATGCCCAACTTCACCCGTCGAAGAAGTCTGGCACCGCTTTAACGGTCAACTCCTTGCGTCATTCCTGTTCATCTTGAGTGCTAAGACGAGGCCTAACCTAGTCATGAATCTTTCTCTAAGCGGCCTAGACGGAATAAAGTCTATATTATTATTTACCCTTAGGGCCTCCTCTAAAGTATATACCGCGGAATCTATAAATCCTATTAACTTATATAACCCAAGGGTTATAGTATTCTCCGGCTTAATTATAATACGGACTAGTACTTCCGGTAATATTCTAAGCTATGTAACTAAGTAGTCGAATATAGACTAATAAAGCTTTCTACCTAGCCCTTTACTATAATATTCTAGTAGGGTATAGAGGCTAAGTATTTACTATTTCTCTTACTACCTATCTATTAAGGGCTCGACTTGCCCTAACGTAGGAGCTAGACGGAACTTATCTATCGTAAGAGGCCCTTATAAAGTTACCTACCCGGCCTATTCCGTAGATCTATTATTATATATCGCCGCGTAGATAAATATCTCCTTCGCGGGATCTATAATATAGCTAATCTAAATATCGTCTGATAGTACTACCTCGATTTTAAGTATCGAGGAGAAAGCGGTCGGCGATTACTCTAATACTCGTAAGCGAAGGAGCTTATACTTATTTATAATATAAGCAATATCTAGATTATACCAATTAATCTTAAGATATATATAAATAACTATAGTGAGTAATCGTATTACTTCTAAAACTAAAGAGTAATATAGATAGGTCCTTGGTGCTCATGGTCGTGTTAATGCTAGGCAGGGCTTAAACGCAAGAACGTTTAGTCTAAGGGAGGCTCGCGACGGCCGCGAGCGACGAATAGATTACTTAAAGTACTTGTACTAATAGTAACGTTAATTCTTAGAGGTCGTGGATTCCGAACTCGGAAGAATTAACCTTAGGCGATAGAAGGCATTGCGCGGAAGTGAAGAAATTCCGTATTTTCCACTTGGGGGATGAACATGCTCTTCTTCCCTTACGACTCAACAGCAAAAAAAAGACATATAACAGCCGGTATTCGCTAGTCGTCACCGACCTAGCTACTAATTAGCCCCTCAGCGGCTTAACTATAGGAGAGCGGACGGGGTTTCTTATCTTCCACGCGTTAGGAATAGGCCGGCTATAGTAAGCTTAGTTCCTCCATATCCTATAGCGTTCGCGCTAGCCGCTTTTATTAAATAATAGAAATAACGGGCGTGCGGGTAGCTACCGTTATATATATCCTATGCCCCTAACTCCTAAAGTAAAGATATAGCGTCTAAATAAGAACTACCCGCCTATATCTATTACGACCCGACATACGACCGCATACGCCTCTCACGTATACCCCACTTTTTCTTCTAATTATAACCAAGCGCCTAACCACGTATAATAGCTCACGACTTCACTATAAGCCTATATATAAGTTAGCTTACGACCTTACCGTGAGCCTACGCTCTACGTATAGCTCACTAGCTCACTACGCTCCCGTAAGCCCTTACTTCTATAACTAGTATATAGGAAGCTACGCTTTATTATAGTTAGTCTTTACCTAGCTCCTTAGTTATTAATATAATTATTTATATAAGATCTACTATCTCGTATATAGATTATAACCCGACCGCTTAAATTAATAATATCTTAGTATACTTAATTTATAAACCGACTTTAGATCTACCTACCCTATAGCTAGTCTAACCCGAACGTTATATATTAATAGCTTTTATTTAATATATTACTATATTAAGTACTTAAGTAATACGATACTATAACTAGCGACTCCTTTAAGTTAACCTCTAAGTTTATTAATAAAGGTAAGGCTATAATTAAGTATACTAAGCCTAGTTAGATAGCTTAAACTATAGACCTAGACTCGGACGACTCTAACGATAAAGATACGAAAATCCTTAAAAGATAAGTCCGCGAGCTATAAGGATAATTATAATAAGTCCTTAATATATAAGCTTAAGATAAATAATAATATAATAAAGTATATAGATCCTTTAATAAAAGAATAACGTTACAATAATAATAAGCCGCTTAGTTTAAGAACGAAATAAATAATATAAGCGCTAATATTATTTAAAATATTATTAATAAGGACTTAAGAGAAATTATAAAGCTACGCTAATTAAGACCGTTCGATAAGATAATTAAGGACCTTTAAGGGTTCTTAATATAACTTAAGGCTTATTAATAATACTTTTTCTTTATATTTTATATAAAAAAAGATAAAGTATGTTATATAATAGGATACCTCTTAGGTATAATATTAGTATAGTTCGAACCTACCCTTAGGAATTTTATTACTAATATTTAATAAAACTAAGGATAAGAAATAAAGGATATCTTTACGTATTATAAGAATTTCGAAGAAATACTAAAGGTAACTTTCGGAATTATTAACGAAAAATAATTAATAAAAAACTAATTAAACGCGTTAAAATAAAAGGGAGTAAGCTTAGACTATAGTACCTTATTTATATAAATCGCGTTAAGGATTATTAAGAGCGAGGGGGATAAGATAGCTTTTTTTTAACGCGGCCTTAAAGATAAAATTAAGGATAAATTATATATAGAAGACCGGCCTAACGCTCTCTTAACTTATATAGCGATAGCGGTTAAAATTAAGAATCGATAGTTTAAAAGCGCTATAAGAAAAAAAGATAATACTTTATTAATTTATTAAATTATAATAAATATATAAGAAAACTATAGAAGATTTACCCTAATATTAGCCGCCTAAGGTAGAATTACTAATAACGATATATATTAGGTATTAATATCGAACTAGGCCTTATAGACCTAGATATTATATAACGATAGCTCGCTATTATAGATAAAAAGAACCTTACTTATTATAATTATAGTAAAAAGGGGTATTTCGTACGCGAATATTATTCCTTAAAAAAAGAACGAAATTAGGGCTAGAAGCTAGTCCCTAAAGGTAAGCCGAAGTAACTAAATATAATTAGGTCCGGCTATAATATAAAATATCTAAGCTAGTTTAAGGTACTATACCCCGATTAAGTAACTAAAACGAAAGAAATACTAAAGAGGGTTAATAAGCGACCTATAAACTAACTAATAGCGCACGAAGCCCTATATTAGTTAGGATATTATAATAATTATTATTATATTTATAAAAGTGATAAGGAAGACTCGGGATAGTTCTTAAAAATCCTAAAGATTAAAACCCTTATTATTATATATAAGATTATTATAATTCCCGAAGATAATAGCGACTTATTAAACGAATTTACTAACGCTATAAATAGCGTAGAAGAATTATTATAAGAGAAAAAGATACTTAAGATTAACTTATTATATAAATAAATAACTTAAGTAAAATAAATTAAAGTAATAATAGATCGATATAACCCCTTACCTTAGGGAGAAAACCTTTAGATAGTTATTCCCGCTTAGACTTTATATAGAAAAATTAACTAAGTAATAAATCGAAGGATAATACTAGGAGATAATCTATATATATACCTTAATACGAAGAAATACTACGATCTCTCGTAGATTTTATATACATATTACTTTTATAAAATCTATACGCTTAATAAAAAGAAATATTAGGTTTATTTAATTAAAAGACTAACTACCTATATTATTAATAATCCTTATAGAAAGGATAAGGCGGAGTTCTATAAGTATATATATATAAAACCTAGTATAGAATATATAATACTAAGGTAGTTAATATAATACCCCGAGGTATATATATAAAACTAGAAAATATAGCGTAAGTATTAATTAATAGATTACCCTAAATATATTAAGGAAAAAGCGTTTAATTAATATAGGATTAAGGAATAAAAAGAAATAAAAGAACTCTAATAATATAAGAATACTATAAAAATATTACTCGGTATTAAGATAACTAAGGGTAAGGAATACGCCTTAAGCTATAGATAAGGGTATAAGGGATATAAGGAATACCTTAACGGTATAAGGTTATTATTCGACCTTACCGAAGAAACGGATCGAGACTATATTAACTAAGGCTAAATAAACCGCGAAAAGTACGAAAAAATAAAGAAAATACTATATTTATAATATTAGATAAAAGTATAAAAATACCTTATCCTATAAAGAAAGGTATATATATAATACATTATATATAGATATTACGAAGGATATATACTAAACTATAGAATCTATTATTATAGATATATATATTATCTATACGAGGAAGAGAGTTATTAAAGAGTAGTACTCTTCTAGGCGCAGGGTAAGTAAATCGCGATAATCCGGGAACCCTTTAGGGTAGGTAAAGTAATAGGTAAAGAACTTAGTGAATGAATAACTTAATTTAGAACTATCTAGTAGTGAGTGAAGGCCTATATTTATAGGCGTGAGGGCGCTATAATGCCCTGTAAAAGAGTGGGTTAAACCGAACCTAGTAAAAGGTTATAGAAGGTTTAATTTATAATAGCGAGTATAGTAGTGCTAGCCTCTAGAAGGTTATAGAAGGCTATAGAAGCACTAGATTTATAAGTATTATAGACCCCTATAACAGGTCCTAAATAGATCCCTATAAGGGTTCTATAAGAGGGCCTCGTAAGGCACTTAATTAAGAGAATTAGCCCCTTATTCTTAACACCCCCTCTGTACCTAAGAGCCCTCTAAGGGTTCTGTAGCAGGGTCTCTAGCAGGAATAACTAGGCCTAATAGCGCTAGAAATTACTGCTGTAAGGGGGCTGTTAGGGCCTTTGTTAGGCCATTAGCCGGCATAGCCTTAGTATTAACATAGGCTAGCTTTAGCAGCCCTTTTAGCACTTGTTCCCTATTATAGTGGAACTTCAGAAGGGTATACTTTATGCGGGCGTGTAAGGTCGGGTTATAGGCGTTATATTACGACCCGATATATAACTGTATACGCCTCTCACGTGCCCCTTACTTTTTTATCCTATTATACGTCACCCGTATACTACGTATAATAAACGATTATAAGCGATTAGCGACTATAATCGACTATATTATAAAGGCGCTCGTAAATAATAATCGACTATCGTCGACTATATAATATTTACTTAGTATATAAGAAGCCTAGCTTTACTATAGTTAGTCTTTACCTAGCTCCTTGGTTATTAATATAATTATTTACGTAAGATCTACTATCTCGTATATAGACTATAACCCGACCGCTTAAGTTAACGATATTTTAGTATACTTAGTTTATAAACCAACCTTAGATTTACTTACCTTATAGCTAGTCTAACCTAATTATTATATATTAATAGCTCTTATTTAATATATTACTATATTAAGTACTTAAGTAATACGATACTATAGCTAGCGAATCCTCTAAAATAACCCTTAAGTCCGCTAATAAGGGTAAGGCTATAGCTAAGTACGCTAAGCCTTTTTAAATAGCTTAGTCTATAGACTTAGACTTAGATAAATCTAACGATAAGGATATAAAGATTATTACGACCCGATATACGACTATATGCGCCTCTTACGTGCACTTACTTTTTCCTCATATTATACTATCTACGTTCACTATACGTACTATAGCTCACGACCTTACTATAAGCCTACGCTCTAATATTAATACCTAGCTTATTAAATTACGATACTCCCGTGAGCCCTTACTTTTATAACTAATATATAAGAAGCCTAGCTTTAGTATAGTTAGTCTTTACTAGCTCCTTAGCTATTAATATAATTATTTACGTAAGATCTACTATCTCGTATATAGACTATAACCCGACCGCTTAAGTTAATAATATCCTAGTATACTTAGTTTATAAACTAACTTTAAATCTACCTACCTTATAGCTAGTCTAACCCGAACGTCATATATTAATAGCTCTTATTTAATATATTACTATATCGAGTACTTAAGTAATATAATACTATAGCTAATATCTAATAATACTAAGACTTAAGAGAGATTATTAAGCCTAAGAACCCCGGACTATATACTAACGCTAGAGGTAAACTCTAAGGTTTCTTTATTTAACTTAAAACTTATTATTAATTATTCTTTATTTAATTTAATAATAACTATAATAAGGTTCTTTACGCGGGGACGTGCCTCGGAGGCATAGCCCTCGATTAATTCGAACCTATTATAAAGGACTACTTAATAAACGATTTAATAAATAAAGATACTAAGATAATTATTATCTTTATAACTTTCTAGGGGTTTAAAGATATACTTAAAATAATCTTTAAGAATATTAATAAGTCTCGGGCGGCTATCGAGAAACTCTAGAACTTAAAATAAAAAGGATCTATATCGGATTATATAGCTACCTTCCGGTAAATCTTAAGTAAGCTAGATTAAGATAACGAACCCTTTATAACGACCTTTTATAATAGCCTTAAGGAAAAAATTAAGGATAAACTCTATAAGGATAATTTATTAAAGAACTTATTAAATTATATTATTATTACTATTAGAATTAATAACTAATAATATACCTAACGTAAATAAAAGTATGGTAATTATTTTAACTAGAACTATAATTCGTCTTATATCTTACGTAACCCTAACTAAGGACGCGGCGGATACTATACTAACTAAGGATAGACCCGCTAGAATACTATATAAGTATATATAATAAATCTAGGCCCTATAAACCTAAACGCTATATAACGATAAATCGCGGTAATAAATAATAAAAAGAACCTTACTTCCTATAATTATAGTAAGAAAGGATACTTTACGCGCGAATATTATTCCTTAAAGAAAGAACGAAGCTAAGGCTAGAACTTAGTACCTAAAGGTAAGAAATAGCTAAATATAACTAAGTCCGGATACGAAATTAAGGTAAAAAAGTATAAAGAGTACCTTATTATTACTTAATAAAAGCTAATAAGAACCCCGAAATATAAAGTACTTTATTAAATAGCTTATTATAACGATAGTTACTTAACCTATCGGGATAGTAAGGAAAATTTAAGATAATTCCTTAAGGCGTTATATAAGTCTCGCGCCCTAGTGTTATAACCTAATATACGACTACTAACGTATATTACGTGGGACCTATAATTTCGTCGTACGAACCTATTTATTCTTTATATAGTAAAGTATAAAGCGGTATACCGGCCGCTTAAATAAGCGATATTCGTACGAATATCGTTCGCACGAATACTAGTCGGACGAATCTTATTCGTATGACTAAGGACTTACTATTTTATACTAATTACTTTAGATTATCTACGAAATACTATAATCTAGATTATTATACTTATCTTATAAGCCTTATAATCTATAGGTATTATTTACTTTTTATAATAATCCCCTTAGTATATAAAAAGCCTAGCTTTACTATAGTTAGTCTTTACCTAGCTCCTTAGTTATTAATATAATTATCTACGTAAGATCTACTATCTCGTATAAAGACTATAACCCGACCGCTTAAGTTAACGATATCCTAGTATACTTAGTTTATAAACCGACTTTAGACCTACCTACCCTATAGCTAGTCTAACCCAAACGTTATATATTAATAGCTTTTATTTAGTATATTACCGTATTAAGTATTTAAATAATACGATACTATAGCTAGCGAATCCTCTAAGATAACCCCTAAGTCCGCTAATAAAGGTAAGGCCACGGCTAAGTATATTAAGCCCTCTTAGATAGCTTAGTCTATAGACTTAGACTCGGATAAGTCCGACGATAAAGATATAAAGATCCTTAAGGGATAAATCTAAGAGTTATAAGGGTAGCTATAATAAATTATTAATATATAGACCCGCGATAAGTAATAATATAACGAAGCCTATTGTTCCTTTAATAAAGGAATAACCTTATAATATTAATAGGCCGCCTAACTAAGGAACGAGATAAATAATATAAGTAATAATATTATTTAATAAGCTACCGGTAAGGATCTAGGAGAGATTATAAAGCCACGCTAACTAAGACTATTCGATAGTACGATTAAGGACCTTTAAGGATTCCTAACTTAGGTTATGTGACGTTTGGGTCAGACTAACTACAGGGTAGATAGATCTAAGGTCGGTTTATAAACTAAGTATAATAGGATATCGTTAACTTAAGCGGTCGGGTTATAGTCTATATACGAGATAGTAGATCTTACGTAGATAATTATATTAATAGCTAGGTAAAGACTAACTATAGTAAAGCTAGGCTTCTTATATACTAAGGTAATTATTATTCCTAATAATAATCTATTTAGCTTATTCGTAGTGATTCGTAGTAATCGTAATAATCGTAGGTGCGATTATTCGTATAAGTAATAATTATACTATAAATAGGTAAAAAAGAGTAAGGTATACCTAGAGGTACGTAAAGGCCGTATATTAGGTCGTAATATAATACCCCTCCTTTCGAGATCTTATCCCTAAGATTATTTATTACGCGCTTTTCCCCGACTTATTAGTCCTAGTGAGTTTTCTCTTTTTTAACTTCCTCGCTATATCCGGCTATATCGCTAAGCGTGCGTAGAAATTATCTTCCGACGCTAAAGAGCGTAAGATCTATCTTCTTAAAACTATTTTCGTATACTTTATCGAAATACCTACTTACTCTAACTATAAGCGTCGCGGCCTAAAAACTTATTAGGTTTCTACCGATAATTCCTCTCGTTATACTAAGTACGTCCGTTTATATTACTTAGCCTATAATATTAGTAGGGTTTCTACCTCGTAACTTTATAAGATCGCCGAATAATATTAGAAACTCGAGACCGAGCTTAAACGGGCGGAGGAGAAAGTCCTACGCCTCCGAAAATAAAAGAAACTATAGTTTAAGAAGATAATAAGAGCTATATCTCGTAGTATCGATAGCGTAGAGGAGCTAGAACGCGTAGAGCGGGAGGAGGCCGAGCGCGAGTAAAGGTAATTAAAAGTATTAAGTTCCTCCGCTAGTTATTCTTCTACTAAGAACTTCCTAGAGCCTAACTTTATATAAGCGTGGGATACTATATATAAGGACGTGACGCTCGATCCTTCGATCTTAGCGGATTTTAGTTTAGCTAGGTCCGATAGAACTATCGTAATAAGTAGCTATAGTTCGTAAAGTATTTAATAAGTTCCTATATATTTTCGTTACTCGCGTATCCCTTCTATTTAATAAAGTATCTAGTCTCTTTATTAATTATTTATTTATCGATTATTCGTTCTAGTTCATAGAGTTCCTCTAGAATTTCCGGTTTATAGTTTATTTTTACGTTTTATAGTACTTTCTTAAGTAATAAGATATAAAAAACTAGGTATATCCTTATACTTAGGGGTAGTAAAAGTTTATAGTTAGTATCTAAGATAACTTCGTCGATTTTAAATAGTCTAAGTTTTTTATAATCGAGCTTCGGTAAAGGTCGAGTTATTATAAAATTTTTATGTAATAAGTAGACTATATCTCCCCTCCGAAAGATCGGTCCCTTCGATCTTTTCTTATTATAGTACTTCGATATTCGTATATATACGAATTCGAGTTATTTCTTTATATATTTATATAATAAGCGTAGCTAGTCTACTTTAAGTATTATTTTTTTAGTAAGAGGTCTATCCCTTAGTATTTTATTACCGAACTCGGGCTCGTATCCGTAATTCGTATAGAATAATAAGATTTAAATTAATTCTATAGGTATACTATTATAGGCGAGTTAGGCGAGTAATAACTATAAGACCTAATCGTCCTATTCGTAGTTAATATAATACTATAGGTATTATTCTAGTATCTAGTTTAACCTTTCTATCTATCTATCCGTCTAAGGGTAGTAAGCTATACTAAGTTTATACTTAGTTCCGAGCTAAGCTATTAGAGCTTACTAGAACTTCGAGGTAAATATTATTCCTCGATCCGAAATAATTTCTTCCGGAAGGCCGTGGTTAGCTATAATATATTTAAGTATTATATATACGAGTATTTCTATATCTATTGCTTCTTAGTATAATAAGAAATATCCGAATTTACTTATTCGGTCTATAATAATAAATATACTATTATATTCGACGTTAGATCCTAGTTCCTTTAATTTAGGTAGCTTTATAATATAATCGAAGGCTATTAATTTTTATAGTCTTAAAGGCACTAGTAATAGCTTTAGTTCCCCGTATAGCTTATACCGTATAGCCTTATTATATATATAGTCTTCGTATTATCCGACGATATATACGATATTTACTTTAATTCCTTAGTAATCGTATATTCGTTATATTCGTTCGAGAGTCTTCCTAACTCCTTAATATCCTACCGTAAGGTGCGTATAAATATTAGTTAAGATTTTATCGCGTAGCGGCGGTAGTATCTAGAGTAGTCTATTTCTAATAAGTCCTTTTCTTATTTCTATCGTATAATTATTAAGTATTTCTTTTCTATATTTAGATACCTAATCTAATATTTTATCGTAGTATATAATATCTACTTTAACTCTAAATATAAGAAGGTTAAGTACTATTTATACATAGTTTCCTTCGTTATTTTATTAAAATATCTAGCCCTTAGCCTTTAGTACTTCGGTATCGTAGTTTAATCGGCGGCTAAGTATATCTACTTTACTATTTTCCGATCCTTTCCGATAGATAATTTTAATATTATATTCGGCTAGGAATTTAGCGTATCGTACTTATCGCGAGCTAAGTTCTTATATCGTAGCGAAGTAAGAGATATTTTAGTAATCGGTATAAACCTTAGTCCTAAATTTTATCCTTAGTATATAATATTTAAATTCCTTAATAACGGCGATAATTACTAAGAATTCCTTATCGTAGATAAGATAGTTTAGTTCTACGCTATAGAGTTTCTTCGAGAAAAAAGCGATTAGTTATAGGTTACTATTATCGTCCCGTTAGCTAATCTACGCTCCTATAGCGTAGTCCGATATATTTATTTCTAATTTAAGTAATCTTTCGGGGTCATAGGTTATAAGCATAGTATTAGATATTATACTATCCTATAATATCTCGAAAGCTTTCTTTTATTCTTCTCTAAAATAAAACTCTTTCTTACCCTTCGTGAGTTCCGTAAGTAATACTACGATTTTCGCGAAGTTATATATAAAGCGCCGGTAGTAGTTTACGAATCCTATAAATACTTATACTTCCTTAAGATTATTCTTTAATAGAGGCTATTCTCTAATTATATTAATCTTTACTTATTCTATTAGGATTTTATTTAGTCGAATCGTATATCCGAGGAAGATAGTTTCTTATATATAAAACGCGTACTTCTCTAGGTTAATTAAGAGATTCGTATCTTATAGTATTTTTAGTACTTAATAGACGTATTCCTTATATTCTTTAAGGTTTTCCGAGAAGATTAAGATATCGTCTAGATATACTATAACGAAGATATCTAAGTACCCCCTAAGCATATTATTAATTATTCGCTAGAAGGTAGCTAGAGTATTAGTAAGGCCGAATAGTATTACTAAATACTCGAATAGACCGAACTTAGTACGGAAAGCTATTTTTTATTCGTCTCCCTTCTTTATACGGATTAGGTTATAGGCTCTTTTTAGGTTAAGAGCGGTAAACTAGTTCTTATTATAAAGTCTATCCTTAAGCTCGTTTATAAGCGGTAAGGGTGTCCTATCTTTAATCGTGATATCGTTAAGCTACCTATAGTCTACGATTAATCGTAATTTCTTATTTTTCTTCGGCACGAATATAACGGGGTATCTTACTTCTAAGGTAGAGATTCGAATATAGCCTTTCTTAAGTATCTCGTCGATATATTCTCGTAGTATCTTAAGTTATTTCTAGTTAAGGTTATAGAGTTTATAGAATTTAGTCGAGGTTCTGGTTTTAAGATAGATTTCGTGATCCTATTAATTATATTAGGGAATACTTATTTCGAGGGTTTCCTTAAATAACCTACTATATTTACGATATTCTAGAGGTATATTTTTTATTCGTTCTTCTTCTATCGTAGGTTTTTTCTTCTTTTCTTCTTATAGGGCTTAGTTTACTTCGAATATCTTTTATATAATATTAGCGATAATTCGTTTTCCTTATTTATATCGTATACCCGGTTATAACGCCTTCTCGGTCGATACTATAGCTTTTGCCTACTTCGGCTCGCTTATATCTTCTTATAAAGATACTCTAGAGGCTAAGTCGTCGCGAATATTCGCTTTCTTCTAGCTAAATAATAATTATCGCGTTATTATATCTATCCACGCTAACTAGCTAGTACGCTAATCGACTACCGGATTACTTCTTATTAACTATAGGTAACCTAGTATTATATCGTATTTATATAAGTCTATAATATCGAAGATAATTATCTTATAGTATCCTTATATCGCTATATTAAGATAATCGGTCTCGCGGTCGATAGTCCTACTATTATAATCGAAGCTTTATCCTTCGACGTTAAAAAGCTTATATAGTCGAGCCTTATAATTCTATAGCAGCGTATATCGGTTAACTACCGCTAGTAAGATATAGTTTCCTATTGCCCTACTATCTAATAATACTTATAGGTAATATCCGTTAATCTAGACTTCTAAAACCGTTTTCTATCCTCCGTCTATCTCTATAGAGTAAAGGGTCTTTAGGTTTTCTTCGTCGTCCTATGCCCTTTTTATAAGCGACGTTAATAGTTTTTTAACGGGTAGTATTCTATATCGATAGTATTATCCTTAGGGTCGTATATATAGCTACTACTATATAACTCTAGGTACGTCGAGGGGTATCGTTTCCTTTCCTCTTCGTACGGGTAATATATATACCTATAGTAGTAGACTCCGTAGTCTAATATATATCCTTCGTAATGCCTATATATAATATATTGCGTGTATGCCTTTCCTTACGGAATAAGGTATTCTCGTGCTCCGATCTTATATTATAGGCGTAGCGTTTCCTTCGCTCTAGTATATCTTTCGCGGTTTGTCTTGCCTTAGTTAATATAGTCTCGGTCCGCTTATTCGGTAGGGTTAAATAGCAATCTTATACTATTAGGGTACTTCTTATATCCCTTATACCCTTATCTATAGCTTAAGGCGTATTCCTTACTCTTAACTATCTTAATACCGAGTAATACCTTTACGGTATTCTTATATCGTCGGAGCTCTTCTATCTCCTTTTATTCCCTAGTCTTATATTAATTAAATACCTTTACCTTAGCGTATCGTGGATAGTCTACTAATTAGTATCTACGCTATATCTTCTAGTCTCGTGCGTATACTTCGGGGTATTTTACTAACTATCTTAGTATTATATATCCTATACTAGGTTCTATATATATATACTTATAGAACTTTACTTTATATTTTTCGTATAGGTCGTTAATAACGCGGGTAGCTAATCCCTTAATTAAGTAAACTTAATACCTTCCTTTATTAAGTATATATATTTTATAAAAGTAATATATATAAGAGATCTATAAGAGTTCGTAATATTTTAATATATCTAGGTATATATATAGGTCGTCTTTTAAGACTATTCTTTAGTCTATTACTTAATTAATTCCTTTGTTTAGCGTCTAAGCGGGGATAACTATCTAGAGATCTTCCCCTTACGGTAGAGGGTCGTACCGATCTATCGCTATTTTTATCTATTCTCGTAAGGTTACTCGTCCGTATAATAAATTAGTTTCGAGTATTTATTTCTTTTATAGGAGCTCTTTATCGCTATCTATAGAGTCGGTATCGGATAATTCTTTATCTACGTTATCCGGGTACTTCCTTAGCCCTATAGTAGCTTTACGTATTATAGCTAGAACGCGAGACTCGCGTAATACCTTAGGGAACTATCCTAAGTTTTCCTTACTATCCTAGTAGGTTAGGTAATTATTATCGTAGTATCCTAACTAGTATAACGCTTCGTAAGGTATTAGTTACTTTCTTACTTCTTCTCCGGCCTTCCTTATTTCCTCGAGGAACTCCTATCGTTCCTTCTCCCTAGAGGATACTATATTTTACGGGGGGCTAATATCGTATCCGGACCTAGTTATATTTAGCTACTTATACTTACCTTTAGGGACTAGTTTCTAGCCTTAACTTCGTTCTTTCTTTAGGGAACGGTATTCGCGCGTAAAGTATCCCTTCTTACTATAGTTATAGTAAGTAAGGTTCTTTTTATCTATCGCGGCGAGCTTTCGTTCTATCGCGTCGAGATCTATTAGTCCTATATAGGTTCCGCCGAGAGCTATACTTTAGTAAAATCGAGGTTATCCTATATTAAGATAGATTTAGTTTTTATTATTACAATCGCGGTTCGAGGTATTAGTAAAATATTATCCTTTCTTTTCGCGTTATTATTCGAATTATCGGTTATCGATTTTAATACCTATCGCGATATAGCTTACGAGGGTAGCGGGTCGGTCTTCCTTATATAGCTCGTCCTTAACCTCGTCCTTAAGGCCTCGGTAGAAAGAGGCTATCTTATCTCCTTCGCTCTTAGTAATCCTAGACGCGATTTAAGTAAATAAGGCGCTATAATCTAAGGCTAACCCTTTTTACTTTAACGCCTCTAGCTAGTTCTCGGCTAGGCGTTCTTCGTCGATAGTCCCGAAGGTTACCTTTAATATTTCTTTAAAGTTATTATAGTACGCGAAGATATCTTTTATCTCTTACCTTCGGTATTAGTAAGTATTAGTTACGAAGTCCCTAAGAGTAAGTTCGAATTATACGAGAGCGGCTCTTAATAAGTATCTTATTATATAGCGTACTTTATTTTCTTCTATACGAAGGATAGATAGGAAGTATTATTAATAAGCTCTAACCTATTACGACCTAATATACGGCCTTCACGTGCCTCCAGGCATACCCTACTCTTTTTTACCTATTTATAGCATAATTATTACTTACACGAATAATCGTACCTACGATTATTACGATTATTACGAATTACTACGAATAAGCTAAATAGATTATTATTAAGAATAATAATTACCCTAGTATATAGGAAGCCTAGCTTTACTATAGTTAGTCTTTACCTAGCTATTAATATAATTATCTACGTAAGATCTACTATCTTATATATAGACTATAACCCGACCGCTTAAGTTAACGATATCTTATTATACTTAGTTTATAAACCGACCTTAGATCTATCTACCCTATAGTTAGTCTAACCTAAACGTTATGTATTAATAGCTCTTATTTAATATACTACCGTGTTAAGTACTTAAGTAATACGATACTATAGCTAACGAATCCTCTAAGATAACCCCTAAGTCCGCCGATAAGGGTAAGGCCACGGCTAAGTATGCCGAGCCCTCTTAGATAGCTTAGTCTATAGACTTAGACTTAGATAAGTCCGATAACGAGGATACGAAGATCCTTAAGGGATAAATCTAAGAGTTATAAGGGTAACTATAGTAAGTTATCGATATATAGACCCGCGATAAATAATAATACGATAAAGCTTATTATTCCTTTAACGAAGGGATAACCTTATAATATTAGTAAGCCGCCTAACTAAGGAACGAGATAAATAGCGTAAGTAATAATACTATTCGATAGGCTACCGGTAAGGACCTAAGAGAGATTATAAAGCCACGCTAACTAGGACTATTCGATAGTATGACTAAGGACTTTTAGGGATTCCTAACTTAGGTTAGGGCCTATTAATAATACTTCCTATCTATCTTTCGTACGGAAGAAGATAAAGTACGCTATATAATAAGATATTTATTAGGAGCCGCTCTCGTATAGTTCGAACTTACTCTTAGGGATTTCGTAACTAATACTTATTAATACCGAAAATAAAAGATAAAAAATATCTTCGTATACTATAATAACTTTAAAGAAATATTAAAGGCGACCTTCGGGACTATCGACGAAGAACGCCTAGCTAAGAACTAGCTAGAGGCGTTAAAGTAGAAAGGGGTAGCCTTGGATTATAGCGCCTTATTTACTTAAATCGCGTCTAGAATTACTAAGAGTAAAGGAGATAAGATAGCCTCTTTTTACTAAGGTCTTAAGGACGAGGTTAAGGATAAGCTATATAAGGAAGACCGACCCGCTACCCTCGCGAGCTATATCACGATAGCTATTAAGATTAATAACCGATAATTCGAGCGATAACGCGAGAGGAAGGGATAGTACTTTATTAATACCTTAAACCGCGATCGTAATAATAAGAATCGGATCTATCCTAATATAGGTCGGCCTCGACTTTACTAAAGTACCGCTCTTAGTAGAACTCACGCGGGACCTATAGACTTAGACGCTATATAACGAAAGCTCGCCGTAATAAATAAAAAAAATATTAAATATTATAACTACGAGAAGAAAGGTTATATCGCGCGAGATTATAAGTCTCTAAGAAAGGAACGAAACTAGGGCTAGAAACTAGTCTTAGAAGGTAAGTATAAATAGCTAAATATAACTAGATCCGGATATAATATTAGTCTCCCGTAAAATATAGTATCCTCTAGGGAGAAAGAACGATAGAAATTCCTCGAGGAAATAAGGAAGGCCGGAGAAAAAATAAGAAAGTAACTAATACCTTATAAAGCGTTATATTAGTTAGGATACTACGACGATAGTTACCTAACCTATCGGGATAGTAAGGAAAACTTAGGATAGTTCCTTAAGGTATTACGCGGGTCTTATATTCTAGCTATAATACGTAAAGCCACTATAGGGCTAGGGAAGCACCCGGACGATATAGATAAAGAATTATCTAATACCGACTTTATAGATAGCGATAAAGAGCTCTTATAAAAGAAACGGATACTCGAGACTAACTTACTATACGGATAAGTAACCTTACGAGAATAAATAAAAATAGCGATAAATCGATACGACCCTCTACCGTAAGGAGAAGACCTCTAGATAGTTATCCCCGCTTAGATACTAAACAAAGGAATTAATTAGGTAATAGACCGAAGAATAATCTTAGGAGACGACCTACGTATATACCTAGATATACTAAAATACTACGAACTCTTATAGATCTCTTATATATATTACTTTTATAAAGTATATATACTTAATAAAGGAAGGTATTAAGTTTACTTAATTAAGGGACTAGCTACCCGCGTTATTAACGACCTATACGAAAAATATAAAGTAAAGTTCTATAAGTATATATACGTAGAACCTAGTATAGGATATATAATACTAAGGTAGTTAGTAAAATACCCCGAAGTATATATATAAGACTAAAAGATATAGCGTAGATATTAGTTAGTAGACTACCTACGATACGCCGAGGTAAAGGTATTCGATTAATATAGGACTAAGGAATAAAAGGAGATAGAAGAGCTCCGGCGATACGAGAATACTATAAAAACGCTACTCGGCATTAAGATAGTTAAGAGTAAGGAATATGCCTTAAGCTATAGATAAGGGTGTAAGGGATATAAGGAGTACCCTAACGGTATAAGATTACTATTTAACCCTACCGAATAAGCGGATCGAGACTATATTAATTAAGGTAAGATAAACCGCGAGAGATATACTAGAGCGAAGGAAACGCTACGCCTACGATATAGGATCGAGGCACGAGAATACCTTATCCCACGAGGAAAGGTATATATATAATATATCGTATATAGATATTATAAAGGATATACGTTAGACTACGGAGTCTATTACTACGGATATATATATTACTTATACGAGGAGGAAAAAAAGCGATACCCCTCGATATACCTAGAGCCGTACGATAGCGACTATATATACGACCTTAAGGATAATAATATCGATATAGAATACTACCTATTAAAAAACTAATAACGTTGCCTATAAAAAGGGTATAGGACGACGAAGGAAACCTAAAGACCCTTTACTCTATAGAGATAGACGGAGGATAGAAGATAGTTTTAGAAGTCTAGATTAATAAATGTCGATTATAAGTACTATTAAATAATAAATCAATAGGAAACTATATCTTACTAGTAATAATTAACTAATATATACTACTATAGAATTATAAGACTTAGATATATAAGCTTTTTAATATCGAAGGAGAAAGTTTCGACTATAATAATAGAACTATCGACCGAGAGACTAAACCCCTTAAGGTAACGATATAAAGATACTATAAGATAGTCGTCTTCGATATTATAGACTTATATAAATACGATATAATACTAGGTTACCTATAGATAATAGTAAGTAATCCGGTAGTCGATTAGCGCACTAGCTAGTTAGCGTGGATAGATACGATAACGCGATAATTATTATTTAATTAGAAGAAAGCGAATATTCGCGATAACTTAGCCTCTAGAGGATCTTTAAGGGAAGATATAAGCGAGCCGAAGTAAGTAAAAGCCGTAGTATTAACCGAAAAGGTACTATAACCGGGTATATAATATAAGCAAGGAAAACGAATTATCGCTAATATTATATAAAAAATATTTAAGGCGAACTAAGCCTTATAAGAAAAAAAGAAGAAAAAACCTACGATAGAAGAAGAACGAATAAAGAACGTACCTCTAGAATACCGTAAATATAGTAGGTTATTTAAGGAAACCCTCGAAATAGGTATCCCCTAATATAGTTAATAAGATCACGAAATCTATCTTAAAACCGGAACCTCGACTAAGTTCTATTGTTACGACCCAACATGCGACCGCATGCGCCGCCATGCGGCCCGCACGTGATATGACGCATAACCCACTCTTTTTCACTAGTCACTTTGGATCATCTATAAAACACTATAATCCGGATCATCGCACTTATCTTATAAGCCTTATGATCCACGGGTATTATTCGCTTTATACAATGATCCCCTTAGTATATAGGAAGCCTAGCTTCACTATAGTCAGTCTCTACCAGCTCCTTAGCTATTAATACAATTATCTACGCAAGATCCACTATCTCGCACATAGACTATAACCCGACCGCTTAAGTCAACGATATCCTAGTATACTTAGTTCAAACCCGACTTCTATTCTATCTACCCGGTAGCTAGTCTAGACCCGAACGTCACACATTAATAGCTCTTATTTAGTGCACTACCGTGTTAAGTACTTAAGCAATACGACACTATAGCCGATATAGAGAACAACAACGCTAGGGACCTTAGCGAGACGATTAAGCCCAAGTCACCTAGACCGTTCGATAGTAACTTAGGATAACTAAACGGGTTCTTAACTCAGCTTAAAATATACTATCGACTATTCCCTACCAAGCTCGCCGATAACATAGATAAGATCCTTCACGTAGGAATATATCTCACCGGCACAGCCTTAGCGTGGTTCGAACCACGTATGAGGGATTTTATAGAGACTGCGGCTAACCTCTAAGACGACGAAACTCAAGCTATGTTCGCAAGCTTCGAAGGTTTCGAGAATACTATTAAGGACGTCTTCGGGAATATGGATAAGAACCGGGTTAATATTAAGACCCTACGAACCCTAAAGTAAACGGGATCTGCTACGGACTACGTATCAAAGTTTCGACAACTATCCAGCAAACTCGGATAGGACGACGAACCCCTTATAACCTACTTCTTCAATAGTCTGAAGTTAGAGGTCCAGGAGTAACTCTACGATAAAGATATACCTAAGTCCCTCACGGAGTATATCACGAACGCGATTAAGATCGATAACCGACTGTACCTAAAGCGCAAGATATTAGGAAAGGGGAGGAATATAAATTAGTCGTACTTAAACTTTAGAAACAATAGTAACGGAGGACGTCGCTACTATCTAAACCAAGGACGCCCCCGATAGCAGAATATAGCATAGGCATATACAACAAACCCAGGACCTATAGACCTAGACGCCATATAACGATAACTCGCCGCGATAGATAATGACAAGAAAAACTCAACCTGCTATAACTACGGCAAGCTAGGACATTAGAAGCGCGAGTGCCGCTTACTAAAGAAGGGGCGAAGCTAGGGCTGGAGACCAGTACCTAAAGGTAAGCCGAAGTAACTAAATATAACTAGGTCCGGCTACGATACGAAGTACCCAAGCTAGTCTAAGGTGCCATACCCTAACCAAGCAGCTAACACGGAAAAGATGCCAAAGAAGGTCAACAAGCAACCCACAAACCAACTAGTGGCGCACGAAGCCCTATACTAGTCAGGATGCTATAATAATAACTACTATACCTACAAAAGCAGTAAGGAAGAATCGGGATAGTTCCTAAAAGCCCCGAAGGCAAGGACCCTTACTATTATATAGAAAATTACTATAACCCCTGAGGATAGCGATAATTCGGGAAGCGATATAACCGATACCCTGGACTACGAAGAAGAACTATTATAGAAGAAAAAAATACTTAAGACTAACTTACTACACGGACGAGTAACCCCACGAGAATGGATAAAAGCAGCGATAGATCGATACGACCCCCTGCCGCAAGGAGAAGACCTCTGGATAGTTATCCCCGCTTAGACACTAGACGGAGGCATTAACTAGGTAATAGACCGAAGAACGGTCTTAGGAGACGACCCACGTATATACCCAGATACGCCAAAACACTACGAACTCTCATAGATCTCTTATATATACTACTTTTATAGAATATATATACCTAACAAAGGAAGGCATTAAGTCTACCTAATTAGGGGACTAGCCACCCGCGTTATTAACGACCTATACGAAAAGCATAAAGCGAAGTTCTACGAATATATATACGTAGAACCTAGCATAGGATATATGATACTAAGGTAGTTAGCAAAATGCCCCGAAGTATACGCACGAGACTAGAAAACGTGGCGTAGATGTTAGTTAGTGGACTGTCTACGATACGCTAAGGCAAAGGTATTCGATTAGTATAGAACTAGGGAATAAAAGGAGATAGAAGAGCTCTAGCGATACGAGAATGCCGCAAAGATATTACTCGGCATAAAGATAGTTAAGAGCAAGGAATGCGCCTTAAGCTACGGACAAGGGTGCGAGGGATGCGAGAAGCACCCTAACGGTATAAGGTTATTATTCGACCCTACCGAGCAAGCGGATCGAGACTATATCAATAAAGGCAAGATAAACCACGAAAGATATACTAGAGCGAAGGAAACGCTACACCTATAACACAGGATCGGGGCACGAGAATGCCTTATTCCGCAAGGAAAAGCATATACGTAGTGTATTATATATAGATATTTCGAAGGATGCACACTAGACTACGGAGTCTACTACTACGGGTATACATATCACCTATACGAAGAAGAAGGAAAACGATATCCCTCGATATACCTAAAGTCGTACGACAGTAGCTACGTATACGACCCTGAGGGCAATAATAATATCGATATAGAATACTACCCGTTAAAAAACTATTAACGTCGCCTATAAAAAGGGCATAGGACGACGAAGGAAACCCAAAGACCCTCTACTCCGTAGAGATAAACGGAGGATAGAAAACGGTTTTAGAAGTCTAGATTAATAGACATTGCCTGCGAGCACTGTTAGATAGTGGGGCAATGGGTAACTATATCTTACTAGTAGTGGTTAACCGATATATGCTGCTATAGAATCACAAGACTCGGGTATATAAGCTTTTTAATATTAAAGGACAAAGCTTCGATTATAATAGTAGAACTATCGACCGCGAGACCGATTATCTCGACGCAACGATATAAGGACACTATAAGACAATCGTCTTCGATATTATAGACTTATATAAATACGATATAATACTAGGTTACCTATAATT
Organism: Emericellopsis atlantica; assembly: GCF_019669845.1. Classification (NCBI taxonomy): domain Eukaryota; kingdom Fungi; phylum Ascomycota; class Sordariomycetes; order Hypocreales; family Bionectriaceae; genus Emericellopsis; species Emericellopsis atlantica. The sequence continues at coordinate 618,780 of NW_025764707.1, read as the reverse complement.
AACGAGAAGTAATCCGGTAGTCGATTAGCGCACTAGCTAGTTAGCGTGGATAGACACGATAACGCGATAATCACTATTTAACTAGAAAGAAGCGAATATTCGCGATGACTTAGCCTCTAAAGGATCTTCACCGAAGGATATAAGCGAGCCGAAGTAGGCAAAAGCCGCAGTACTGACCGAGAAGGCTATATAACCGGGTATACGATATAAACAAGGAAAACGAGTCCTCGCCAATATTATATAAAAGATATTCGAAGCAAACCAAGCCCTATAAGAAGAAAGAAAGAAAAAACCTATAATAGAAAAAGAACGTATAAAGAATATACCTCAAGAGTATAGGAAGTATAGTAGGTTATTCAAAGAAACCCTCGAAACGGGTATTCCTTAATATAGTTAGTAGGATCACGAAATCTATCTTAAAACCGGAACCTCGACTAAGTTCTATAAACTCTATAACCTTAATAAGAAACAACTTAAAACACTACGAGAATATATCGACGAAATACTTAAGAAAGGCTATATACGGACCTCTACCTCGGAAGCAGGATATCCCGTTATATTCGTGCCAAAGAAAAATAGAAAGCTACGACTAGTCGTGGACTATCGGTAGCTTAATAACATCACGATCAAAGACAGGACACCCCTGCCGCTTATTAACGAGCTTAAAGATAGACTTCACGGCAAGAACTGGTTTACCGCTCTTAACCTAAAAGGAGCCTATAACCTAATCCGTATAAAGAAAGGAGACGAATAGAAAACAGCTTTCCGCACCAAGTTCGGTCTATTCGAGTATTTAGTAATACTATTTAGCCTTACTAATACTCTAGCTACCTTCTAGCGAATAATCAATAACGTACTCAGGGAGTACTTAGATATCTTCGTTATGGTATATTTAGACGATATTCTAATCTTCTCGGAGAACCTTAAAGACCATAAGAAATACGTCCACTGGGTACTAAAAATACTTTAAGATACGAACCTCTTAGTTAACCTAGAAAAGAGCGCGTTTCACGTGCAAGAAACCGTCTTCCTCGGACACACGATCCGACCAAACGAAATCCTAATAGAATAAACAAAGATCGATATAGTCAAAGAATAACCTATGCTAATAACGCTTAAGGAAGTACAAGCGTTCGTGGGATTTGCGAACTACTACCGACGCTTTATACGCGACTTCGTAAAAATCGTAGCACTACTTATAGGACTTACTAAAGGAAAAGGAGAATTTAAGTAGGAAACGGAATAATAAAAAGCATTCGAAGGATTGCGAGACACTATACTATCGAATACGGTACTTATAACCTACGACCTAAAAAGACCACTCGAATTAGAAATAGATATATCAGACTACGCCATAGGAGCATAGATTAGTTAACGAGACGATAATAGCAATCTACGACCGATCGCCTTCTTCTCGAAGAAACTCCACGGCGTAGAACTAAACTACCCTATTTATAACAAGGAATTCTTAGCTATTATCTTAGCTATGAAAGAATTTAGGCACTACTTATTAGGAACCAAGTTTAGGACAAAAGTCTACATAGACTATCAGAATATCGTATACTTCGCTATAACGCACGAACTCAGCACACGGCAAGTACGATACGCAGAGTTCCTAGTAAATTATAATATTAAAATTATCTATCGAAAGGGATCGGAAAACAATAGAGTAGATATACTTAGCCGCCGACTAGACTATAACACGGAAGTACCTAAAGCCAAGGGCTAGATATTTCAGAAAAACAGCGAAGGGAACCTAGTGCAGATAGTACTTAATTCCCTTATATTCCGAGTCGAAGTAGATACCATATACTACGATAAGATACTAGCGTGGGTATCTAATAACGAGAATAGTATACCTAAAGACTATATAAATAATAAAAGCAAAGCCCCGACAAGGGATAGACGTCTTTAGATACTACCGCCGCTACGCGATAAAATCTTAACTAATATTTATACGCATCCTACGGCAGGATATTAAGGAGTTAGAAGGACTCTTAAGAGAATACGACGCACGTACGACTATCAGGGGATTAAAGCCGATATCGCACGCGTCGTTAGACAATGCGAAGACTATACACGCAGCAAGGCTGCGCGATATAAGCTATATAGAGAATTGAAGCCACTACCTGTGCCTTTAAGACTATGGGAATCAATAGCCTTCGACTATATCACGAAGCTACCTAAATCTATCGAACCTAGATCTAACGTCGAATATAATAGTATATTCGTTATCACGGACCGAATAAGCAAATTCGGATATTTCCTACTATATTAAGAAGCAACGGATATAGAGACACTCGCATACATAGTGCTTAAATATATCGTGGCTAACCACGGCCTTCCGGAAGAAATCATTTCGGATAGAGGAACGATATTTACCTCTAAGTTCTGGCAAGCCCTAATAGCTTAGCTAGGGATAAAGCATAAGCTTAGTATAGCTTACCACCCTTAAACGGATGGATAAATAGAAAGGTTAAACTAGATATTGGAACAATACCTACGGTGCTATATTAACTACGAGCAAGACGATTGGGTCTCGAAGTTACCACTCGCCTAACTCGCCTATAACAGCGCACCTACGGAATTAACTAAGATCTTACTATTCTACGCGAACTACGGATACGAACCTAAGTTTGGCAATAAGACACCAAGGGATAGACTACTTACTAAAAAAGCTATGCTAGAAGCAGACTAGTTACGCTCACTACACGAATATATAAAGAAATAACTCGAATTCGTATATATATAAATATCGAAGTACTATAATTAGAAAAGATCGAAAGGACCGATCTTTCGGAGGGGAGATATAGTCTACCTACTACGCAAAAACTTTACAATAACTCGACCTTTACTAAAGCTCGACTATAAAAAACTTAGACTATTCGAGATTAATAAAGTTATCTTAGACACTAACTACAAACTTTCATTACCCTTAAGTATAAGAATGCACCTAGTCTTTTATATCTTACTACTCGAAAAGGCACTATAAAACGCAAAAATAAACTACGAACTAGAAGTTCTTGAAGAACTCTACGAACTAGAACGAATCCTCGATAAATAAATAATTAACGGAGAAGTTAAGTACTTAGTTAAATAGAAGGGCTATGCGAATAAAGAAAATATATAGGAACCACCTAAATACCTAACGAACTGCTAGGACAAGGTCCGCCGTTTCTATCGCTCTAACCCGACGCCTAGGCATACTATAAGGCAGATATAGTAAAATCCTCTATAAATAAGGGCTCCGGGGGACCACTACTAAAACACTCCTCCTAATTTTCTATAAAATCTAGAGTCACTAGACTATCTGTCGAAGAACGAGCTGCGAGATTACTAGATATAGAGGCATCCGATTAGCGAGCACTCTCATGCTCGGCCTCCTCACGCTCGACACGCTCTAGTTCCTCTATACTATCGATACCACGAGACACGGCTCGTATTATCTTTTCAAACTATAATTTCTTTTGTTTTCGAAGACGCTCTACCTTAGCGTCTATTACACGACGAGCTTCCTCCGCTTTTTCTAATTTAGATTCGAAGCGGGTATATTGCGCAGTAATTCGACGTAATTACTATAGCGAAAGCGCTTTAATATCGTAATAAGAAAGGTTAAGACGGACGTACTTAAAATAGCGCGAAGAATCCTCCTCGGAAGCGATATATTTATAATCGTTCTTTTCGCAAGTAGAATAAGTATTCTTTATTTTTACGGAATTTAGGAACACGACCTCGAGAAGAGCGTTACGTTGTTCGGTTTTTTAGGAACGAAAGTTGCGATTTTTTATAACGCGGTCTGGTATTTTAATTAGCATACCGTAGGAAGAAGGAGTAAGAAGTAAGGAACGTATATCACGGGAACTAACACGGTTTTGAGATCTTAGGATAAGATCCTAGGAGAGGAGACATTATATTACGACCTAATATACGACCGCATGCGCCGCTATACGGCCCGCACGTGATATAACGCATAACCCACTCTTTTTTACTAGTTACTTTAGATTATCTATAAAACACTATGATCTAGATTATCGCACTTATCTCATAAGCCTTATAATCCACGGGTATTATTCGCTTCATATAATAATCCCCTTAGTATATAGGAAGCCTAGCTTCACTATAGTTAGTCTCTACTAGCTCCTTAGCTATCAATATAATTATCTACGCAAGATCCACTATCTCGCACATAGACTGTAACCCGACCGCTTAAGTCAACGATATCCTAGTGTACTTAGTTCAAACCCGACTTCTATTCTATCTACCCGGTAGCTAGTCTAGACCCGAACGTCACATCTATAAACTCTATAACCTTAATTAGAAGTAACTTAAGATACTACGAGAATATATCGACGAAATACTTAAGAAGGGCTATATTCGAACCTCTACCTCGGAAGTAAGATATCCCGTTATATTCGTACTAAAGAAAAATAGGAAGCTACGATTAATTATAGACTATCGGTAGCTTAACGATATCACGATTAAAGATAGGATACCCCTACCGCTTATTAACGAGCTTAAGGATAGACTTTATAATAAGAACTAGTTTACCGCTCTTAACCTAAAAGGGGCCTATAACCTAATCCGTATAAAGAAAGGAGATAAATAGAAAATAGCTTTCTGTACTAAGTTCGGTCTATTCGAGTATTTAGTAATATTATTCGGCCTTACTAATACTCTAGCTACCTTTTAGCGAATAATTAATAATATACTTAGGGAGTACTTAGATATCTTCGTTATAATATATCTAGATAATATCTTAATCTTCTTAGAAAACCTTAAAGAATATAAGGAATATATCTATTAAGTACTAAAAATACTTTAAGATATAAATCTCTTAATTAACCTAAAGAAATACGCGTTTTATATATAAGAAACCGTCTTCCTCGGATATACGATTCGACTAAACGAAATCCTAATAAAATAAATAAAGATTAATATAGTTAGAGAATAGCCTTTATTAGAGAATAATCTTAAAGAAGTATAAGTATTTATAGGATTCGTAAACTACTACCGGCGCTTTATATATAACTTCGCGAAAATCGTAGTATTACTTACGGAACTCACGAAGGGTAAGAAAGAGTTTTATTTTAAAGAAGAATAAAAGAAAGCTTTCGAGATATTATAGGATAGTATAATATCTAATACTATGCTTATAACCTACGACCCCGAAAGATTACTTAAATTAGAAATAAATATATCGGACTACGCTATAGTAGCGTAGATTAGCTAACGGGACGATAACGGTAACCTATAACTAATCGCTTTCTTCTCGAAGAAACTCTATAGCGTAGAACTAAACTATCTTATCTACGATAAGGAATTCTTAGTAATTATCGCCGTTATTAAGGAATTTAAATATTATATACTAAGGATAAAATTTAGGACTAAGGTTTATACCGATTACTAAAATATCTCTTACTTCGCTACGATATAAGAACTTAGCTCGCGATAAGTACGATACGCTAAATTCCTAGCCGAATATAATATTAAAATTATTTATCGGAAAGGATCGGAAAATAGTAAAGTAGATATACTTAGCCGCCGATTAAACTACGATACCGAAGTACTAAAGGCTAAGGGCTAGATATTTTAATAAAATAACGAAGGAAACTACGTATAAATAGTACTTAACCTTCTTATATTTAGAGTTAAAGTAGATATTATATACTACGATAAAATATTAGATTAGGTATCTAAATATAGAAAAGAAATACTTAATAATTATACGATAGAAATAAGAAAAGGACTTATTAGAAATAGACTACTCTAGATACTACCGCCGCTACGCGATAAAATCTTAACTAATATTTATACGCACCTTACGGTAGGATATTAAGGAGTTAGGAAGACTCTCGAACGAATATAACGAATATACGATTACTAAGGAATTAAAGTAAATATCGTATATATCGTCGGATAATACGAAGACTATATATATAATAAGGCTATACAGTATAAGCTATACGGGGAACTAAAGCTATTACTAGTGCCTTTAAGACTATAGGAATTAATAGCCTTCGATTATATTATAAAGCTACTTAAATTAAAGGAACTAGGATCTAACGTCGAATATAATAATATATTCGTTATTATAGACCGAATAAGTAAATTCGGATATTTCTTATTATACTAAGAAATAATAGATATAGAAATACTCGTATATATAGTGCTTAAATATATCGTAGCTAACCACGGCCTTCCGGAAGAAATTATTTCAGATCGAGGAACGATATTTACCTCGAAGTTCTAGTAAGCTCTAATAGCTTAGCTCGGAACTAAGTATAAGCTTAGTATAGCTTACTACCCTTAGACGGATAAATAGATAGAAAGGTTAAACTAGATACTAGAATAATACCTATAGTGCTATATTAACTACGAATAAGACGATTAGGTCTCGAAGTTATTACTCGCCTAACTCGCCTATAATAGCGTACCTATAGAATTAACTTAAATCTTACTATTTTATACGAACTACGGATACGAGCCCGAGTTCGGTAATAAAACACTAAGGGATAGACCTCTTACTAAAAAAACAATACTTAAAGTAGACTAGCTACGCTTACTATATAAATATATAAAGAAATAACTCGAATTTATATATATATAAATATCGAAGTATTATAATAAGAAAAGATCGAAAGGACCGATCTTTCGGAGGGGAGATATAGTTTACTTACTACGTAAAAATTTTATAATAACTTAACCTTTACCGAAGCTCGATTATAAAAAACTTAGACTATTTAAAATCGACGAAGTTATCTTAGATACTAACTATAAACTTTTACTACCCTTAAGTATAAGGATATACCTAGTTTTTTATATCTTATTACTTAAGAAAGTACTATAAAACGTAAAAATAAACTACGAACCGGAAGTTCTAGAGGAACTCTACGAACTAGAACGAATAATCGATAAATAAATAATTAATAGAGAGACTAGATACTTTATTAAATAGAAGGGATACGCGAGTAACGAAAATATATAGGAACCCGCTAAATACCTTACGAACTATAGCTACCTATTATAATAATTCTATCGGACCTAGCTAAACTAAAATCCGCTAAGATCGAAGGATCGAGCGGCACGTCCTTATATATAGTATCCTACGCCTATATAAAGTTAGGCTCTAGGAAGTTCTTAGTAAAAGAATAACTAGCGGAGGAACCCGATATTTTTAACCGCTTTTACTCGCGCTCGGCCTCCTCTCGCTTTACGCGTTCTAGCTCCTTTACGCTATCGATACCACGAGATATAGCTCTTATTATCTTCTTAAACTATAGTTTCTTTTATTTTCGGAGGCGTAAGACTTTCTCCTCCGCTTATTTAAGCTCGGTCTCGAGTTTCTAATATTATTCGGTAATCTTACGAAGCTATAAAGTAAAAACCCTACTAACGTCGTAGGCTAAGCGATTTAAATAAATATACTTAGTATAACGAGAGGAATTATCGGTAGAAACCTAATAAGTTTTTAGGCCGCGACGCTTATAATTAGAGTAAGTAGGTATTTCGATAGAGTATACGAAAATAATTTTAAGAAAATAGATCTTACGCTCTTTAGCGTTAGAAGATAATTTCTACGCACGCTTAGCGATATAGCCGGATATAACGAGGAAGTTAAAAGAGAGAAAACTTACTAAGACTAATAAGTCGGGGAAAAGCGCGTAATAAATAATCTTAAGGATAAGATCTCGAAAGGAGGGGTATTATATTATGACTTAATATACGGCCTTTACGTACCTCTAGGTATACCTTACTCTTTTTTACCTATTTATAGTATAATTATTACTTATATAAATAATCGTACTTACGATTATTACGATTACTACGAATTACTACGAATAAGCTAAATAAATTATTATTAGGAATAATAATCACCCTAGTATATAAGAAGCCTAGCTTTATTATAGTTAGTCTTTACCTAGCTATTAATATAATTATCTACGTAAGATCTACTATCTCGTATATAGACTATAACCCGACCGCTTAAGTTAACGATATCTTATTATACTTAGTTTATAAACCGACCTTAGATCTATCTACCCTGTAGTTAGTCTGACCCAAACGTCATAAATACCCCGAAGTATATATATAAGACTCAAAAATATAGCGTAGATATTAATTAATAGACTATCTACGATATACTAAGGTAAAGGTATTTAATTAATATAGGGCTAGGGAATAAAAAGAAATAAAAGAACTCCGACGCTATAAGATAGCGGTAAAAATATTACTCGGTATTGAAATAATTAAGAGTAAGGAATACGTGTGACGTTCGGGTCTAGACTAGCTACCGGGTAGATAGAATAGAAGTCGGGTTTGAACTAAGTATACTAGGATGTCGTTGACTTAAGCAGTCGGGTCATAGTCTATGTGCGAGATAGTGGATCTTACGTAGATAATTATATTGATAGCTAAGGAGCTAGTAGAGACTGACTATAGTAAAGCTAGGCTTCCTATATACTAAGGGGATTATTATATAAAGCGAATAATACCCGTGGATTATAAGGCTTATGAGATAAGTGCGATAATCCGGATCATAGTGTTTTATAGATAATCTAAAGTGACTAGTGAAAAAGAGTAGGTTATACGTTATATCACGTGCGGGCCGTATAGCGGCGCATGCGGTCGTATATTAGGTCGTAATATGATATCTCCTCTCCTAGGATCTTATCCTAAGATCTTAAAACCGTGTTAGTTCCCGTGATATACGTTCCTTGCTTCTTACTCCTTCTTCCTACGGTATATTAATTAAAATACCAGACCGCGTTACGAAAAATCGCAACTTTCGTTCCTAAAAAACCGAATAACGTGACGCTCTTCTCGAGGTCGTGTTCCTAAATTCCGTAAAAATAAAGAATACTTATTCTACTTGCGAAAAGAACGATCGTAAATATATCGCTTCCGAGGAGGATTCTTCGCGTTGTTTTAAGTACGTCTGTCTTAACCTTTCTTATTGCGATATTAAAGCGCTTTCGCTATAGTAATTACGTCGAATTACTACGCAATACACCCGCTTCGAATCTAAATTAGAAAAGGCGGAGGAAGCTCGTCGTATAATAGACGCTAAGGTAGAGCGTCTTCGAAAACAAAAGAAATTATAGTTTAAAAAGATAATACGAGCCGTGTCTCGTGGTATCGATAGTATGGAGGAACTAGAGCGTGTCGAGCGTAAGGAGGCCGAGCGTGAGAGTGCTCGCTAATCGGATGCCTCTATGTCTAGTAATCTCGCAGCTCGTTCTTCGATAGATAGTCTAGTGACTCTAGATTTCATAGAAAATTAGGAGGAGTGTTTTAGTAGTGGTCCCCCGGAGCCCTTATTTATAGAGGATTTTATTGTATCTGCCTTATAGTATGCCCAGGCGTCGGGTTAGAGCGATAGAAACGGCGGACCTTATCCTAGCAGTTCGTTAGGTGTTTAGGTAGTTCCTATATATTTTCGCTATTCGTATAGCCCTTCTATTTAACTAAGTACTTAACTTCTCCGTTAATTGTTTATTTATCGAGGATTCGTTCTAGTTCGTAGAGTTCTTCAAGAACTTCTAGTTCGTAGTTTATTTTTACGTTTTATAATGCCTTTTTAAGTAATAAGATATAAAAGACTAGGTGCATTCTTATACTTAAGGGTAGTAAAAGTTTATAGTTAGTGTCTAAGATAACTTTATCAATCTCGAATAGTCTAAGTTTTTTATAGTCGAGCTTTAGTAAAGGTCGAGTTATTGTAAAGTTTTTGCGTAGTAGGTAGACTATATCTCCCCTCCGAAAGATCGGTCCCTTCGATCTTTTTTAATTATAGTACTTCGACATTCGTATACGTACGAATTCGAGTTATTTCTTTATATATTCGTATAGTGAGCGTAACTAGTCTGCTTCTAGTATAGCTTTTTTAGTAAGTAGTCTATCCCTTGGTATCTTATTGCTAAACTTAGGTTCGTATCCGTAGTTCGCGTAGAATAGTAAGATCTTAGTTAATTCCGTAGGTGCGCTATTATAGGCGAGTTAGGCGAGTGGTAACTTCGAGACCCAATCGTCTTGCTCGTAGTTAATATAGTACCGTAGGTATTGTTCTAATATCTAGTTTAACCTTTCTATTTATCTATCTGTTTAAGGGTGGTAAGCTATGCTAAGCTTATGCTTTATCCCTAGCTAAGCTATTAGGGCTTGCTAGAACTTAGAGGTAAATGTCGTTCCTCTATCCGAAATAATTTCTTCCGGAAGGCCGTGGTTAGCCACGATATGTTTAAGCACTATGTATGCGAGTGTCTCTATATCCGTTGCTTCTTAATATAGTAGGAAATATCCGAATTTGCTTATTCGGTCCGTGATAACGACTATACTATTATATTCGACGTTGGATCTAGGTTCGATAGATTTGGGTAGCTTCGTGATATAGTCGAAGGCTATTGATTCCCATGGTCTTAAAGGCATAGGTAGTGGCTTTAATTCTCTATATGGCTTATGTCGCGTAGCCTTACTGCGTGCGCAGTCTTCGCATTGTCCGACGACGCGTGCGACATCGGCTTTGATCCCCTAATAGTCGTACGTGCGTCGTATTCTCTTAAGAGTCCTTCTAACTCCTTAATATCCTGCCGTAGGATACGTATGAATATTAGTTAAGATTTTATCGCGTAGCGGCGGTAGTATCCAAAGATATCCATCCCTTATCGGGGCTTTGCTTTTGTTATTTATATAGTCTTTAGGTATATTATTCTCGTTATTAGATACCCACGCTAGTATCTTATCGTAGTATGTAGTATCTGCTTCGACTCGGAATATAAGGGAATTAAGTACTATCTACACTAGGTTCCCTTCGCTATTTTTCTAAAATATCTAGCCTTTGGCTTTAGGTACTTCTGTGTTATAGTCTGGTCGGCGGCTGAGTGTATCTACTCTGCCGTTTTCCGATCCCTTTCGATAGATAATTTTAATATCGTAATTTGCTAGGAACTCTACGTATCGTACTTACCGTGTGCTAAGTTCGTGCGTCGTGGCGAAGTATACGATATTCTAATAGTCTATATAGACTTTTGTCCTAAACTTGGTTCCTAATAGGTAGTGCCTGAATTCTTTTATAGCTGAGATAATAACTAAGAATTCCTTATCGTAAATAGGGTAGTTTAGTTCTACGCCGTGGAGTTTCTTCGAGAAGAAGGCGATCGGTCGTAGATTACTATTATCGTCTCGTTAACTAATCTATGCTCCTATAGCGTAGTCCGATATATCTATTTCTAATTCGAGTAGTCTTTTCGGGTCGTAGGTTATAAGTACCGTATTCGATAGTATAGTATCTCGCAATCCTTCGAATGCTTTTTGTTATTCCGTTTCCTACTTAAATTCTCCTTTTCTTTTAGTAAGTCCTATAAGTAGTGCTACGATTTTTACAAAGTCGCGTATAAAGCGTCGGTAGTAGTTCGTAAATCCCACGAACGCTTATACTTCCTTAAGCGTTATTAGCACAGGCTATTCTTTAACTATATCGATCTTTATTTATTCTATCAGGATTTCGTTTGGTCGGATCGTGTATCCGAGGAAGATAGTTTCTTGCACGTGAAACGCGCTCTTTTCTAGGTTAACCAAGAGGTTCGTATCTTAAAGTATTTTTAGTACCCAGTGGACGTGTTTCTTATAGTCTTTAAGGTTCTCCGAGAAGATTAGAATATCGTCTAAATATACTATAACGAAGATATCTAAGTGCTCCCTGAGTACGTTATTAATCATTCGCTAGAAGGTAGCTAGAGCATTAGTAAGGCCAAATAGCATTACTAAATACTCGAATAGACCGAACTTAGTGCGGAAAGCTATTTTTTATTCGTCTCCTTTCTTTATATAGATTAGGTTATAGGCTCCTTTTAGGTCAAGAGCGGTAAGCCAGTTCTTGCCGTGAAGTCTATCTTTAAGCTCGTTAATGAGCGGCAGGGGTGTCCTGTCTTTGATCGTGATGTCGTTAAGCTGCCGATAGTCCACGACTAGTCGTAGCTTTCTATTTTTCTTTAGCACGAATATAACGGGATATCCTGCTTCCGAGGTGGAGGTCCGTATATAGCCTTTCTTAAGTATTTCGTCGATATATTCTTATAGTGTTTTAAGTTATTTCTTATTAAGGTTGTAGAGTTTGTGGAACTTGGTCGAGGTTCCGGTTTTAAGATAGATTTCGTGATCTTACTAACTATATTAAGGAATACCCGTTTCGAGGGTTTCTTTAAATAACCTGCTATACTTCCTATACTCTTAAGGTATATTCTTTATACGTTCTTCTTCTATTATAGGTTTTTTCTTTCTTTCTTCTTATAGGGCTTGGTTTGCTTCGAATATCTTTTGTATAATGTTGGCGAGGACTCGTTTTCCTTGTTTGTGTCGTATACCCGGTTGTACAGCCTTCTCGGTTAGTACTACGGCTTTTACCTACTTCGGCTCGCTTATGTCCTTCGGTGAAGATCCTTTAGAGGCTAAGTCGTCGCGAATATTCGCTTCCTTTTGGTTAAATAGTAATTATCGCGTTATCGTGTCTATCCACGCTAACTAGCTAGTGCGCTAATCGACTACCGGATTACTTCTCGTTAACTATAGGTGACTTAGTATTATGTCGTATTTATGTAAGTCTATAATATCGAAGACGATTGTCTTATAGTGTCCTTGTATCGTTGCGTCGAGATGATCGGTCTCGCGGTCGATGGTTCTACTATTATAATCGAAGCTTTGTCCTTTAATATTAAAAAGCTTATATGCCCGAGTCTTATGATTCTATGGCAGTATGTGTCGGTTAACTACTACTAGTAAGATATAGTTGCCTATTGCCCTACTATCTAATAGTGCTCGCAAGCAATGTCCGTTAATCTAGACTTCCAAAACCGTTTTCTATCCTCTATCTGTCTCTACGGAGTAGAGGGTCTTTAGGTTTCCTTCGTCGTCCTATGCCCTTTTTATAGGCGACGTTAATAGTTTTTTAACGGGTAGTATTCTATATCGATATTATTATTGCCCTTAGGGTCGTATGCGTAGCTACTATCGTACGACTCTAGGTATATCGAGGGATATCGTTTTCCTTCTTCTTCGTATAGGTGATATATACACCCGTAGTAGTAGACTCCGTAGTCTAGTATGCATTCTTCGAAATATCTATATGTAATATACTGCGTATATACTTTTCCTTACGGAATAAGGTATTCTCGTGCCCCGATCCTATATCGTAGGTATAGCGTTTCCTTCGCTCTAGTATATCTTTCGTGGTTTGTCTTGCCTTTATTAATATAGTCTCGATCCGCTTGCTCGGTAGGGTCGAATAGTAACCTTATGCCGTTAGGGTGCTTCTCGTATCCCTCGCACCCTTGTCCGTAGCTTAAGGCGCATTCCTTGCTCTTAACTATCTTTATACCGAGCAATATCTTTACGGTATTCTCGTATCGCTAGAGCTCTTCTATCTCCTTTTATTCCCTGGTTCTATACTAATCGAACACCTTTGCCTTAGCGTGTCGTAGATAGTCCACTAACTAACATCTACGCCACGTTTTCTAGTCTCGTGCGTATACTTCGGGGTATTTTGCTAACTACCTTAGTATTATATATCCTATGCTAGGTTCTACGTGTATATATTCGTAGAACTTCGCTTTATGCTTTTTGTATAGGTCGTTGATAACGCGGGTGGCTAGTCCCTTGATTAGGTAGACTTAATACCTTCCTTTGTTAGGTATATATATTCTATAAAAGTAGTATACATAAGAGATCTATAAGAGTTCGTAGTGTTTTGGCGTATCTAGGTGTATACGTGGGTCGTCTCCTAAGACCGTTCTTCGGTTTATTACCTAGTTAATACCTCCGTCTAGTGTCCAAGCGGGGATAACCATCTAGAGGTCTTCTCCTTACGGCAGGGGGTCGTATCGATCTATCGCTGCTTTTATCCATTCTCGTAGGGTTGCTCGTCCGTGCAGTAGGTTAGTCTCAAGTATCCTTTTCTTCTGTAATAGTTCTTCTTCGTAGTCCAGGGTATCGGTTATATCGCTTCCCGAATTATCGCTATCCTTAGGGGTTATAGTAATTTTCTATATAATAGTAAGGGTCCTTGCCTTCGGGGCTTTTAGGAACTATCCCGATTCTTCCTTACTGCTTTTATAGGTATAGTAGTTATTATCATAGTATCCTAACTAGTATAGGGCTTCGTGCGCCACTAGTTAGTTTATAGGTTGCTTATTGACCTTCTTTGGTATCTTTTCCGTGTTAGCTGCTTGGTTAGGGTATAGTACCTTAGACTAGCTTAGGTACTTCGTATCGTAGCCGGACCTAGTTATATTTAGTTACTTCGGCTTACCTTTAGGTACTGGTCTCTAGCCCTAGCTTCGCCCCTTCTTTAGTAAGCGGCACTCGCGCTTCTAATGTCCTAGCTTGCCGTAGTTGTGGCAGGTTGAGTTTTTCTTATTATTATCTATCGCGGCGAGTTGTCGTTGCATGGCGTCTAGGTCTATAGGTCCTGGGTTTGTCGTATATGCCTATACTATATTCTGCTGTCGGGGGCGTCCTTGGTTTAGATAGTAGCGACGTCCTCCGTTACTATTGTTTCTAAAGTTTAAGTACGACTAATTTATATTCCTCCCCTTTCCTAATATCTTACGCTTTAGGTACAGTCGGTTATCGATCCTAATCGCGTTCGTGATATACTCCGTGAGGGACTTAGGTATATCTTTGTCGTAGAGTTGCTCCTAGACCTCTAACTTCAGACTATTAAAGAAGTAGGTCATAAGGGGTTCGTCGTCCTATCCAAGTCTGCTGGATAATTATCGAAACTTTGATACGTAGTCCGTAGTAGATCCCGTTTACTTCAGGGTTCGTAGGGTCTCAATATTAACCCGGTTCTTATCTATATTCCCGAAGACGTCCTTAATAGTATTCTCGAAACCTTCGAAGCTTACGAATATAGCTTGAGTTTCGTCGTCTTAGAGGTTGGCCGTAGTCTCTATAAAATCCCTTATACGTGGTTCGAACCACGCTAAGGCCGTGCCGGTGAGACATATTCCTGCGTAAAGGATCTTATCTATGTTATCGGCGAGCTTGGTAGGGAATAGTTAATAGTATATTTTAAGCTAAGTCAAGAACCCGTTTAGTTATCCTAGGTTGCTATCGAACGGTCTAGGTGACTTAGGCTTGATCGTCTCGCTAAGGTCCCTAGCGTTGTTATTCTCCATATCGGCCATGGTGTCGTATTGCTCAAGTACTTAACACGGTAGTGCACTGAATAAGAGCTATCAATATATGACGTTTAGGTCTAGACTAGCTACCGGGTAGATAGAATAGAAGTCGGGTTTGAACTAAGTATACTAGGATATCGTTAACTTAAGCGGTCGGGTTATAGTCTATATGCGAGATAGTGGATCTTACGTAGATAATTGTATTGATAGCTAAGGAGCTGGTAGAGACTGACTATAATGAAGCTAGGCTTCCTATATACTAAGGGGATTATTGTGTGAAGCGAATAATACCCGTGGATCATAAGGCTTATGAGATAAGTGCGATAATCCGGATTATAGTGTTTTGTAGATGATCCAAAGTGACTAGTGAAAAAGAGTGGGTTATGCGTCATATCACGTGCGGGCCGCATGGCGGCGCATGCGGTCGCATGTTGGGTCGTAACAATACGCCTTAAGTTATAAGTAAGGTTATAAGGGATATAGGAAGTACCCTAACGGTATAAGATTATTATTCGACCCTACTAAATAAGTAAATCGAGACTATATTAATTAAGGTAAGATAAAGCGCGAAAGATATACTAAAGTAAAGGAAACGCTACGCTTATAATATAAGATCGGAGCACGGGAATACCTTATTCTATAAAGAAAGGTATATATATAATATATTATATATAGGTATTATAAAGGATATATATTAAACTATAGAGTTTATTACTACGGGTATATATATTACTTATATAAAAAGGAAAGGAAATAATACCCCTTAATATACCTAGAGTTATACGATAGTAACTATATATATAACCCTAAGGATAATAATATTAATATAGAATACTACTTATTAAAAAATTATTAAGATTGCTTATAAAAAGGGTATAAAATAACGAAGAAAACTTAAAGACCCTTTACTCCGTAGAGATAGATAAAGGATAAAAAACGGTTTTAGAAGTCTAAATTAATAAATATTACTTATAAGTATTATTAGATAGTAAGGTAATAAGAAACTATATCTTATTAGCGGTAATTAACCGATATATATTACTATAGAATTATAAGGCTCGATTATATAAGCTTTTTAATATCGAAGGATAAAGCTTTAATTATAATAATAGAACTATCGACCGCGAGACCGATTATCTTAATATAGCGATATAGGGATATTATAAGATAATCGTCTTCGATATTATAGACTTATATAAATATAATATAATACTAGGTTATCTATAGTTAATAAGAAGTAATTTAATAATCGATTAGCGTACTAGCTAGTTAGCGTAGATAGATATAATAACGCGATAATAATTATTTAATTAAAAGAAAGTAAATATTCGCGATAACTTAGCCTCTAGAGTATTTTTATAGAAAGATATAAGCGAGCTAAAGTAAGCGAAAGCTATAATATTAATTAAGAAAGCTTTATAACCGGGTATATAATATAAATAAGGAAAACGAATTATCGCTAATATTATATAAAAAATATTCGAAGTAAATTAAGCTTTATAAGAAGAAAAGAAAAAAAAACTTATAATAAAAAAAGAATAAATAAAGAATATACCTTAAGAGTATAGGAAGTATAATAAGTTATTTAAAGAAACCCTCGAAATAAGTATCCCTTAATATAGTTAATAAAATTACGAAATTTATCTTAAAACTAGAATCTCGACTAAGTTCTATAAACTCTATAACCTTAACTAAAAGTAATTTAAGATACTATAAGAATATATCGACGAAATACTTAAGAAAGGCTATATTCGAACCTTTACCTTAGAAGTAAGATACCCTATTATATTCGTGCTAAAAAAGAATAAGAAGCTACGATTAATTATAAACTACTAGTAGCTTAATAATATTACGATTAAAGATAGGATACCCTTACCGCTTATTAACGAGCTTAAGGATAGACTTTATAATAAGAATTAGTTTATTACTCTTAACTTAAAAAAAGCTTATAACTTAATCTATATAAAGAAAGGAGATAAATAAAAAATAACTTTCCGTACTAAATTTAGTTTATTCGAGTATTTAATAATATTATTTTACTTTACTAATACTCTAGCTACTTTCTAATAAATAATTAATAATATACTTAAGGAGTACTTAGATATCTTTATTATAGTATATCTAGATAATATCTTAATCTTCTCGGAGAACCTTAAAAAATATAAGGAATACGTTTATTAAGTATTAAAAATACTTTAAGATATAAACCTCTTAATTAACCTAAAAAAATACGCGTTTTATATATAAAAAATTATCTTCCTCGGATATATAATTTAACTAAATAAAATCTTAATAAAATAAGTAAAGATTAATATAATTAAAGAATAGCCTTTATTAAAAAATAACCTTAAGGAAGTATAAGTATTCGTAAGATTTATAAATTACTATCGGCGTTTTATACGCAATTTCGCGAAAATCGTAGTATTATTTATAAAACTTACGAAAAATAAAAAAGAATTTTATTTTAAAGAAAAATAAAAAAAAGCTTTCGAGATATTTTAAGATAATATAATATTTAATACTATACTTATAACTTATAACCCCGAAAGATTACTTAAATTAGAAATAAATATATCGGATTATACTATAGGAGCGTAGATTAATTAATAAAATAATAATAATAATCTATAATTAATCGCTTTCTTTTCGAAGAAACTTTATAACGCGAAACTAAATTACCCTATCTATAATAAAGAATTCTTAGTAATTATCGCCGCTATTAAAGAATTTAAGTATTATATACTAAGAATAAAGTTTAAGATTAAGGTTTATACCGATTATTAGAATATCTCTTACTTTACTACGATATAAGAACTTAGCTTACGATAAGTACGATATACTAAATTCCTAGCCGAATATAATATTAAGATTATTTATTAAAAAAGATCGGAAAACGGTAGAGTAAATATACTTAGTCGCTAATTAGATTATAATACCGAAATATTAAAAATAAAGGGCTAAATACTTTAATAAAATAATAAAAGGAACTACGTATAAATAATACTTAACCTCTTTATATATAAAGTTAAAGTAGATATTATATACTATAATAAAATATTAGAATAAGTATCTAAATATAGAAAAAAAATACTTAATAATTATACGATAAAAATAGGGAAAGGACTTATTAAGAATAAATAACTCTAGATACTATTACTAATACGCGATAAAATCTTAATTAATATTTATATATACCTTATAGTAAGATATTAAGGAGTTAGGAAGACTCTTAAGAGAATATAATAAATATATAATTATTAAAGAATTAAAGTAAATATTATATATATCGTCGGATAATACGAAGATTATATATATAATAAGGCTACCCGGTATAAGCTATATAGAGAACTAAAGCTATTACTAATACTTTTAAGACTATAAGAATTAATAGCCTTCGATTATATTACGAAATTACTTAAATCTAAGGAACTAAGATCTAACGTCGAATATAATAATATATTCGTTATTATAAACTAAATAAGTAAATTCGGATATTTCTTACTATACTAAGAAGTAATAAATATAGAGATATTCGTATATATAGTACTTAAATATATCGTAGCTAACTATAGCTTTCTAAAAGAAATTATCTTAGACCGAGGGATAA